>NC_022030.1:22192527-22196618 GCF_000317375.1 Microtus ochrogaster
AACCTGACCCATGGTTAAGTCATCTCAGAAAACCTCAGATGTCAAACCTCAGATGTCCCCAGAAGTCTGGCCTTCGAGCAAGCCTGTGGGGCATTTTCTTGATTATCAATTGTGTGTGAATGATGCAGTCTCTGGGCAGGTGGTCCCCGGTGTATAACAAAGCAGGCTGAGAAAGCCATGGGAGCCAGCCAGTAAGCAGCCTTCCTCCATGGCCTCTGCTTCAGTTCCTGCCTCCAGGTTCCTGCCTTGAGTTCCTGCCATTCTTCCCTCGGTGAGGAAGCATGACCCAGGAGTTGTAAGATGAACTAAAGTCTTCCTCACACAGGCTGCCTTTGGTCATGGTGTTTGTCAGAGCCATAGACATACTATGACACTACCCTCCCTACAGATCTCGTGGACACATGGCTTCTTGCCCAATAGCATGTGAGAATACGCACAGCTTGGACCATCAGGCCTGGCCCTAAAGTCCTTCCCCACCAGGACCTCAACTCTTTAATACCCATTGACTGGACAAAATGAGAAGCAGGGAGGGGAATGGGAGAGAGCCTGAGTTCTTACCCCCTCTAAGGAGCAGACTCCCATATTGCCCCATGGCAGGACTAAAGAGTAGATTACTCCGATTAACGATAGTCACTCATGGGGCTATCTCTAGGCTCGTGGCTCAGTGGGTTGGAGAGCTTGCAGCTCTTCCAGAGTTCCATCACCAGCACTGGCGTTGTGTTGGGTGACTCACAACAGCCTGTAATGCCATCTTGGGAGGGGGGATAGGACCTGATGCTCTCCTCTTGTCTCTGTAGACACTACACACATGCACACGCACATGCACGTGCACACACACACATGCACACACACACACACACACACGCATGCACACACACAGAGAAAGAGAAACACACACACCAATGGCTACTTACTTACTTTACCTTATATGCTCCTGGCTCTGGTTGCCTGAGCAACAGCGACTTCAGTTTCTGCCCCTTCCCTGCCTTCTCACTTTGTGCCATCACAGAGAACACCACCACCCAGTAAAGGGCAGAGTCTACTTCCTTGGAATCGGAGTAGACATGACACTTGCCTGTAACTGCCAACTGACGCGGTCTTCCTGATCAAGGAAAGCCAGAAACACAATGCCTAAAGCATCCTTTCTTATACAGTCATCACGGACTCTCGAGCATAAACGAAAGTCCCTGCCACAGACCGCTCTTTAAACCTCACTAGAGCCAGCTGTGGTCATGTTCTGCTTACCAAAGCGTTCTTTTCTCTCGTCGAAGGCTGGTAAGCTGAGCGCCTATTACTAGTCTGTAATGGTCTGGATTCTCAGCTCCCTGACATTTGGGGTGACCTAGGGGTGACACCTTTGAGTGTGTCTGTGAATGCATGGGGACACACGGGAAGAGAGAATCTTACCTGAGAAACTGCTTCCATCAGATTGACCGCAGGCAACCCTGTAGGACATTTTCTTGATTAATGTTTGATGTGGGTGGGTGGGTGAGTGGCACCACCCTTGGGAAGAAGGTCCTGGTTATCTAAGAAAGGCAGCCGAATGTGAGCCAAGAACAAGCCAGGATGCAACTTCCCTCCATCGTTCCCACCTTGACTTTCCCTGTACAGGGACCAGGATGCTAAGCCAAATAACCTGTTCCTCCTTTGCTTGCTTTGGCCATAGTGTTTATCTCAGCAGCAGAAAACAAGGAGGACTGTCCCTATGGTCAAGAGCACACAGCAGCAGGCAATCCACTAGAAAGAGGTTCTAAAAAGAAGCAATGTGTCCCTGCTCGTCTCCTCTTCTTTTTTCCTAAACCTGTTGCTGTTACTGCCATCAGACTCCAGCTTCATCCGCTTCCAACCCAGACTCAGAGCCAGTGGCGCCCCAGAAGCTCCAAGCCTTCAGTTCTGGATTGGGACTGCTAAAGCCGCTGGCTCCATGGACTGAGCAGCCGCAGGATTCTCGCCTCTCTCTCACGAAAATGGCCACTGCTGAAGTGCTCAGGCCTTTATAATATATACTATATATTATCTGTATAATATAGGTGGAAACATTCCCTGGGTTCTGTTCTGCCTACAAGGTTGTCTTTTAAATATTATTTTGAAATGATACATGAACATCCTTGGAGTGAGGTTTCTCCCTATGTGGGGATTGCCTCCAGAGACTGGCTTCCAGGAAGCGCAATCGAGCGACAAATGCATACGTTTTCAGTCTCTGTCGTCAGATTCCTCGATTCTTCCCCGGAACAGCCTACTCTGTTCACACCCCAGGCCCAGGAGCAGGACCCCACCCCACCCTACCCCCGCTCCCGAGCATCTCTGGTCTGTGGAAATCACATCGCCAGTGGCTCACAAAGATGGCCTCAGTGTCTGTGCGACCGTCACTCAAACATCACTGGGGTAAACTTGGCTTTGAACTTTCTTCAGTCCACGTCAGCGCTTCTTGGCCTTCCTCATGCTGTGGTGACCCCCAAACCATAAAATTAGTTCATTGCCACTTCATAACCGTAAGTTTGCTAGCGTTATGGATCATAATGTAAATAAATGACATACAGGCTACCTGATATGTGACCCCCGTGAAGGGGTCATTTGATCGCCAAAGAGGTCCTGACCCACAGGTTGAGAACCGCTGGTCTATGCGCCGTCAAAGCAAGCACTACTGCGCATGGGGAAATTATTTATATTTCTCTTGTGGATTCTCTTCCCCTACATTTGCCCATTTTTCTTTTGGGTTAGTGGATTTAATTAATTTCACCGCAATTTATTAATATCCGTGTTACCTTTAGGGTGTTAACCATTTTTCCTATCTTGTTGCAAATCTTTATTTTACTATTATTTTGACTTTATCTTGTTAAGCATGTTCCTTTTGGACATACAGACATCAGCTCTACAAAATTCAACACATCTGTCTTTTCCCTAGCAATTCATTCTTGCACTTCGAAGCACAGAGAGTCTTTCTGTACCCAGAGGTTATTAAATATTCATCTCGTCTTCTACACTTTTATTGTATAATAGTAAGCCCACATTTTACCCAAGTCCATTTGGAATTTATTTTCATTTATCATGTTAAGATGAAGCTCCAAATTGATATTGTTCTTCCAAACGGCTCAGGCATAAATCCAGCTGGTATGACATTGCATTTTGCTGTGTGATATTATCAAGACTGGCGATTCCCACGCTAAGGCTGCACTTAAAATTATGTCAGCTCCATCTCGTTTAAGATGAGGTATTTTTGCTTTTTAAATTTATGTATTTTTATGGTATGTGTCTGAGTATGTATGTAAGCGTACCATATGTGTGCACTGCTCAAAGTGGCCAGGAGAGGGCATCAGAACTGCTGGAACTGGAACTAGACAATTGCAAACAGCCTAACGGGTGCTGAGAACTGAACCTGGGTCTTCTCCAAAGGCAAACAGTTCTCCTAGCCAATAAGCCATCTCTCCAACCCTTCAATGAAGTCTTGGTATGCTGCCCACGATTTTACTATCTCATCGCCTGTGTGTGGGCACAGCACTGAGCCTCCGTGGCTGGTAGAATCCAGATACATATCTGGTGAAAGAAGGAGGGGAGGGATGGACAGATGAACGAATGGATGGCTCAGCAAGTAAACAGAGGACTATAGCATCTTAGCCCTGATCTGGGTGATGATCATTTATGTCAAGAAGCACAGTCATCTCCGTCCTCTGTGAAGTAGATGAAAATCAAACAGTTGGCTCACCCTGTGTTGGATGACCTTTGACACAGACCCAAACACTAAAACCCAGTGGCTTAAGCAGCATCCATGGGTCGGTGAGGTGGTTCAGTAGGTAAAGGTGTTTGCCCCAAATTTAAATATTAAAAAGAAAGCAGCAGCCATGTTCTTTAGGGGCCTGGAGGTGTGCCCAGCATGTATGAAGCCCCAGGTGCAAGCAAGCCCTTGACCAACCAACCCTTCCCCAGCCCTCAGCTCGGCTCTAACAATGAGAACAGTCGTCAATGGAAGACACATATGGAAGGCTCAAGAGACGGCTCATAACATTTGCTATTATTTTTTTTAAATTTATTTATTTAATTAAGGATTTCTGCCTCCTCCCCGCCACTGCCTCCCATTTCCCTCCCCCTCCCCC
>NC_022030.1:22197884-22198563 GCF_000317375.1 Microtus ochrogaster
CTAGAATCCCCAGTGAGGGGCTGGGGTGTGAGTCTGGTGAAAACACTTGCTTATCATGTATAAGGCCCTGGATTTGATCCCAGTAGGTGGACTTTTTCTGTGTCCCAGCCGTCAATCCCAAATAACCACAAGAGACTTAATGTTAATTATAAATGTTCAACTAAAAGCTTGGGCTTGTCTTCAGCTCTTTCAACCTAAGTTAACCCATTTCTATTAACCTGTGTTCTGCCCCAAGGGTTGTTTACTTCATCTATGAACTTCCTTGGTGGCTTCTTCCACATCCAGCTTGTGACTCTCAAGACTCTGCCCTTCTTCTTCCCAGCATCCTCTGTGTCTTGCTGTCCTGCCTATACCTCCTGCCTAGCTATGGGCCAGTCAGCTCTTTTATCAAACCAATCAGAAGGCACCTTGGCAAAGACATATATATATCTTCACAGTGTACAGAAAGATGATTCCACATTTCCTTCTTTTTGTCTAATTAAAAAAGATTTTAAACTGGGCAGTGGTGGTACATGCCTTTAATTTCAGCACTCGGGAGGCAGAGACAGGTGGATATCTGTGAGTTCAAGGACAGCCTGGTCTACAAGAGCTAGTTCCAGGACAGGGTCCAAAGCTACAGAGAAACTTGTCTCAAAAAACCAAAAAAAAAAAAAAAAGAAGAAGAAGGAGGAGGAGGAGG
>NC_022030.1:22198783-22201041 GCF_000317375.1 Microtus ochrogaster
TCTGTAACATTGGGACATCCATCTTTGGCCTACAGGTCTAATATATCTGACAGACTTTTCTGAGAAGCAAGAAATTTTGAGGGATTCTCCTGCTTTTTCTTGGCAAAAGTCTTAGATTATTAAACTTTGTAAATACCATATTCTGTAGTCTTTGAAATGTTTGAAGACCATCTATCTGTTTAACCTTGAAAACATACCTAATATGACTACAAGTTTGCTTATTATAGATGACTAACTACTAATTTATATTTTTAATTATACATTATATTTTTAAATGAGTTGCATAAACACAATACCCCAAACAAGAGCAGAAACACATAAATAGTAAAACAAAATTAAATTTGTATCAATAAACCAAAATCCGTTCCTTCCAATGATAGACTTAGGAAGCGTCATCCTGGTGAGTTCACAGCTGTCCCTCAGAAGGAAGCAGAGTGACACCATGTGATTGACACCACGTGATGTTGGAGGCTATTCAGAAAAGGCTGCAGCACCGCTGCCTGGACCTTTGGCGACATCTGCTTGGGAGGGGCGTCCCAAGCAGTCCCCCCATGCTGAAGTGGCCATGGGTTCTTAGACATGTGAATGAGCCACCTGGAGCCTCAACACAGTGCTGCTGGCATTTGACTCCAAACCAAGAGGCAACTGTGAAAAGCCTTTTGAACCTGGGGGTGGTTTGGCGCGTAAATGAGTGTGGTCATAAA
Organism: Microtus ochrogaster; assembly: GCF_000317375.1. Taxonomy (NCBI): domain Eukaryota; kingdom Metazoa; phylum Chordata; class Mammalia; order Rodentia; family Cricetidae; genus Microtus; species Microtus ochrogaster. The sequence continues at coordinate 22,199,488 of NC_022030.1, forward strand.
TGTTGGCCAGCCCAGCGCTCAGGAGGTGGATGCAGGAGAATCAGAATTCTGTTCATTGCACTCTTTGGCTACATCTCAAGTTTGTGACCAGCCTGGATTACATGATAGATGGTCTCAAAAAAAAAAAAAAAAAATAGGGGAGGGGGCTGGAGATGGCTCAGTGACTAAGAGAACTTACTGCTCTTTCAGAGGACCAGAGCCCACAATTCCAGATTAGATGCCCACTTCTGACCTCTGTGTATACTGCACACTGCGGTGGACTTACATACAGGCAAAGCACTCATACACATAAACATAAAATAAGATCTTTTAAAGATAAAGATGAAACCTTTTTTAAATTAGAGGAAAATAATAGCAGGTCTCAGGTTGTTACTTCGGGAGGGGGTATAAACTGCTTTGTGGCCACAGGCAACCGCAGCCTGGGATTGCAAACGTGATTTAATTCTAAAGGGAGAGGACACAGGATGTGAATCAGGGACCTGGTCTGGGTCAGCAGATGGGGCCAGACTGCTGTCAATCAATCAGGGACCTGGTGTGGGACAGCAGATGGGGCCAGACTGCTGTCAATCAGGGACCTGGTGAGGGTCAGCAGATGGGGCCAGACTGCTGTCAATCAATCAGGGACCTGGTCTGGGACAACGGATGGGGCCAGACTGCTGGTTCATTAGGGAATGGTGCTGAACCCCTCTGGGCTGCGTCCACCTGAGACCTGTTCCTCAGCACCTCTTAACACCAGCTCCTGCATCTCAGGCTACCGCTTACCTCCTCCCCTGGGAAACAGAGGAGGAGGAGGAGGGAGGAAGTGAGAGGCCACAGCCATCCTCCCTGTTTCTCTGTGTTAGGGCCGCCACACACTTCCTCTCCAACCTCTTGTGACATCTCTTCTCTTTGTTCCTCCAGCCTCAGTGGTGGCAATTTCCTGTGACTGCTCATTTCCGATTACTTCACGGGCTCCTGCTTGGCCCGGAGGAAATGGTAATATTTCTCCCTTAAACACTGGAAGGTTCGAATGCAAAGGGACCTTCCGCATTGTCCTTGTCATCTGTCTGCCTCAAGGCAGAGCATAAATCCTCCTTTACCAGAGACAATTTGTTCTCAACTCACAACCAGGCACCAGGGATCTGCAAGCGAACCTGGCCTCACTAAATTCCCTGCACGTGTTTCCACCGCACTGTCTACAGTCATCACGCTTTGCCCTTGCTCTAAGATTCACTCCTCTTTGTCTAAAAAGTATAAAGGCATCTTGCTATGGTAGATTTCTTTGGATTTCGCTCTCTGGGGGAAAGCTCCATATGAATATAAATTTAATTAAATTTTCATCTTGTAGCTGGTGTGGTGGTGCTCTCTGGTCATCCTACTGCTGAGGAGCTGAGGTCAAAGGTTCAAGAGTTCAAGGCTACCCTCAGCTACAAAGGGAGCTTGGGGCCAACCTGAGCTATATGAGACTCTGACTAAAAATCAAATAAAATAAGCCAGGTGTGGGGGCACATGCCATTAATCCTGGCACTCAGGAGGAAGAGGGAGAAGGATCTCTGTGAGTTCAAGGCCAGCCTG
>NC_022030.1:22201417-22202488 GCF_000317375.1 Microtus ochrogaster
TCCAGGACAGGAACCAAAAGCTACAGAGAAACCCTGTCTCAAAAATCAAAAAAAAAAAAAAATCACCAAATAATAATAATAATAAAACAAGTGAACCGCGTGGGTGCGCCTGTGTGACCAACAGCAGGGAGAGCTGAGCTCCAGCGAGCAAACAAAGGCAGCCTGCCAGCCAGCCCTGTAAAGATCAGTGAGAGGTGGGCAGCTCGGATCCCCAGTGTCCACGCTGAAAGCCGGTGTGGCACGGGTGCCTGTAGCCCCAGCCCTCAGGAGACAGAGACAGGCAGAACCCATGGGCTCACTGGTCAGCCTGTCTATCCCAAACAGCGAGCTCCTGGCTTAGTGAAAGACCCTGCCTAAAAGGAAGGTAAAGAGACTGGAGAGACGGCTCAACAGTTAGGGGCACTAGCTGCTTTTTCCAGAGGACACGGGTTCAATCTCCAGAACCCACATGGTGGCTCAAGTGGTCTGTAACCCCAGCTCTAGGGAATCTGAGGATGCCATGCATGTTCATGTTAAATTAAAAAAAGAAAGAAAGAAAGGAGAGGAGAGGAGAGGGGAGGGGAGGGGAGGGGAGGGGAGGGGAAAGGAAGGGAAGGATGACTGCTCCTAGTGGTGGAGGAGAAAGTTTATTACAGATAAAAGGGAGAGCACAGGGGGCTGGAGAGATGGCTCAGAGGTTAAGAGCATTGCCTGCTCTTCCAAAGGTCCTGAGTTCAATTCCCAGCCACCACATGGTGGCTCACAACCCTCCGTAATGAGGTATGGTGCCCTCTTCTGGCCTGCAGGCAGACACACAGACAGAATATTGTATACATAATAAATAAATAAATATTTTTTTAAAAAAAGGGGGGGAGCACAGCCAAAAGCAGACATCTGGGGAAATCCAGAGTGGACATGACCCGAACCCTGTGAGTGAGGAACCAGGGAGGCAGGAGTGAGGAAGGGGGTGGGGGATGGGGAGGTGGGAGTGGTGACCAGGTGCGTCAGCCAGGAGGTCCTAGAGAAGGAGTAACCAAAATGTCTGGATTATCTAGGGAAGGGCAGCTGGGAAAAGGCAGTCCAGCCAGCCCC
>NC_022030.1:22202813-22205964 GCF_000317375.1 Microtus ochrogaster
TTTCTATCACTACTTCCTGCTGGCATTGGGGTGTCATAACGGGGAACCCAAAAGGCTAGAGGTGGTGGTCAAGTCTGGAAGAGCAGGCTCTTTGGGACCGTGGGAAGCATTGGAGCCCCGGGTGAGGCTGGACCACCTGGGGCTAGCCACTGTGAAGCTGTCCTGGATGCAGACAAAAGGGAGGCACCTGGAGCCTGCTGGGGCAGTCTGTATTCAACACAAAATTTGCTGGAGGGAGAGAAGTAAAGCTAAGGACTTTAGGGGAAATGTTTATTCAGGGTGTACATTTGAAACTTCTAGGCCCACAGTGCTGGGGAGTTGGGGGAGAGGAGTCCCAAGACCAAGGAAACCCTCAGGAACAGTACTTATCTAGGGTCCGGTTGGCCTGTGAGAGGTGGATCCAGATCAATTCCCTGAAGCTTACCAGAATTTTTTTTGTTAAGTTTATAAAGAGACAAAAGTTTTAGACATGTTAGCATTGCCAGTGTTTGTAATCTGTACTGAAATCCACATTGAGAAAAAGGCAGCGGACTCATGCCTTTTAGACATAGGAAAAGCTGGGGACCCCAAAATGATACTGGGTTAAAAGTATGAACACGTCTCCAGAGGAAACGTCTCCAGACTGGACAGTGATGTTTTTAACACGATGAGAAGCAATTTTTAAATCTATACTTAGAAGACAACCAAAGGAACTTGGAAATTTTTGTGGCTGTGATACAATGTGGTAAACCAGGTGCTTTACCAGAACCAGAGTAGAAAATAATCAGAGCTCGGCTGGTTGTTAAAATTCTCCACTTTGAAGTCTTAATATAACAAGGAAATCTAAAACAGTTCCCTTTTTTTACATACCTTAAAACACATCCTTAGACCTCCAGGACTTAAGAGACCTCATAGCTCTAGGAAAGTGAGGCTTGGGGCTTGATTTTTACATTTAAGGAGAACTGAGGGGGCAGCTGAAGCCTTGGGGGAGGAGCTAGAAAACTCGCTGCTGTTAAACCAACAAAGTTATCATTAGCTTAGTCGTCAATGCTGTCAGACATCTGAGAAGGAGAAATTTCACCAGAGCACACAGGAAGTAGATGTAAACCGAGCAGCTCCTGAATCTGTTAAAAATGATGGAGACTTAGCAGCTACCTGACATCACCCTAGGTTCCTCCGTGGTTATCTGGATTTCACTGGGGGGCAGAGGTCCCAGACAAGGTTCAGTCTTTGGCCACTAGGCACAGAAGGTGCAATGGACTTTCCCTGTGGGGGAAACTTGGAGGGCTCGTTTACCTTGTCTAGGCAAAGCGGGACAATCAGCTCCCCAGTGTGCTGTTGCCCACAGTTGGGACAGGGTCCTGATGGCGGCCGAGATGGATTTCCACCCAGTGGTCGACTTTGCCACACACACAGCAAGCTCCAGGTGGAGGTCTACGCCCCTCATCTCTGGAGATCTCAGGGGTGCTGCCTCCCTGTTGCAGGAAGATTTTTCTCTCTTTTCCTGCTCCTCCTTCCCCTTAAACACCTTAAATGCTACAGTCAACAGATTTTGTCTGTTTTTAGTTACTTATTTTAGGCTTAACTTTGAAAATGTACAGGAGGCAACGTAAGGCTTATTTCTGTAGTTAAATACATTAGTACTTAGCATGATTACAAGTACAGCTCTGAACACATTAAAAAAATCTGATCATTTATAAGGTGGCAGATCATTAATTTGCATTTGTTAATTATCCCTAACAGTTTACAATAAGTTAGTAGTTTTTATAAGATCAGGACTTTACATTTTATCCCAGTTAGGTGCAGTCTTAAAAAAAACAACAATCTTTGAATTGAAGCTCTTTTAGTATCAAAATATGATTTTCGATCAGAGTGACCATTATAGGGTTTTTAAAATTTATTTAACTTTATTTTATGTGCATTGGCATCAGATCCCCTGGAACTGGAATTAAAGACAGTTGTGAGATGCCATGTGGATGCTGAGATTGAACCCGGGTCCTCTGGAAGAGCAGCCAGTGCTCTGAACCACTGGGTTATCTTTCCAACCTCCCCACAGGGCTTTTTTTTTTTGTATGACTTAGTTTATCCAAATGGTTATAGCTTCACAAAGTAAGCAAAGACAAAGAAACTAGACAAAAATTACTGTGAACCTAAATAGACCTTGGAAATTTATAAACATTGATTATTATCCAATATACCTTACTTATCAAACATATGTTACAATGTGTCTAATTTTTTTAGAATCTTGATGTTTAACAGTTAGCAAAGACTTAAATAGTTAGACATACATCTTAAGTCAGCTTTTTTAAACTTTAAGTAGACCTTTATAACAAATTTTTATCATCATACAGAAATCCATTCCAAAAAGTATTTTGGAGACCTGATGTTGCTTCCTTAGTCTACAAAGAGATACAGTGATAAACTAAAGGCTCATAGGACCGAGGAGTTGTATAGCTCCTACTCCATGCCACAGGGTCATTTTAAGACGGCGAAACCACATGGCATGTACTCTTTAACTTTAGCCAAGATGGCTGCCGGGCGTGTGGTTGCTTCCATCTTGATGAGGTCATCACCCAGGATGGAGAAGATCACACAGCTGCTGTTTGAGAGCATATTTCCCTAGCAGATCTATTTTTTAAACAAGAGTCAAATCCAAGCTACACATGCAGTACATTCTAAACCAGCATTGAATCACATATGCAGTATGTTGGAGCCAATTAAAATTACCTATGTATAGGTTTTAACTATAAGCCTTTTGTTTATGTTTTAGATCAAATTTTACAGATTCTTTAACCACACCCAATGAATTTACAAGTCCCGAGATTAAAGACTGTTTACACAATAGCCTTAAAAGATGTCTACAGAACAGAGCCCAGAGAAATCATAGAAATAAAAGATTTAAGAATGGGAAGTTGTGTAACTTTAGAGATAAGAGGCTTTGGGGTCATTTGCTTCTGCGAGAATTTGGAACCTGAGTGTGTCATCGTTGGCCGAGGCCATACTGAGGCCAAGCCGTTTGCAGTAAGACAGCGAGGCTTTGTGAAAATCTCTGAGAAAGGGATTGAGTCCAAGGGGACAAGGAGGAAGGGTTGGGAAGAGAACTCCACCATAGGGGGTTTAGGCAGTTAAGAAAGGAGATCAGTGTGGCCATAAGGGGCAAGGAGAAACCAGC
>NC_022030.1:22206106-22208527 GCF_000317375.1 Microtus ochrogaster
GGGGTGTCGTGGTCACAAACATCGTGGTCACAAGAATTTCAGTCCAGGTGTCCCCAAGCAGACTAAGAGACTTGTCATAGAGAAATGTCCCAAATCACAGAGGGGAGGTGTAGCAGGTCTTTTCTTTTAGGCCACCAACCACCCCAAATCATGACATGGGACTTATTATTAGTTAGGTTGCTCGATCTCAGCTTGCGCTGTTTCTGGCTAGCTTTTCCTTTAACTTAAACTAATCTGTTTCTCTTCATCTACGTTTTGCCTTGGGGCTTTTCACCTATTTTCTATACGTCCTGCTCTGTGTCTGCTGGTTGGTGTTGCTCTCCCCCCCCCTCCACTCCTCCTTCTTCCTCTCAGGCTTCTCAAGCCTAGCTTTCTCCTCCTATTTATTCTTTCTACCGGCCAACCCGGCCTAGCCCTCTTCTGCCTAGCTATTGGCTGTTCAGCTTTTCATTAGACCAATCAGGTGCCTTAGGCCGACAAGGTGAAACAAATGCAACCCATCTTTACATAGTTAAACAAGTGCAGCATAAATCAGTGTAATACATCTTTACATCGTTAACAAAGGCAGCATAAACAAATGTAACCCATCTTAATATAGCTAAATATTTGGCAGCATGAACAAATGTAACCCATCTTTACATAGTCAAATAGTCTGCCACAGACAGCTGTCTCTTTCCATGTGATAGGGGTCTCATAGAGCAAGAGGGACCTTCCTGGCACACTGGTGTGGCTTCCACAGCAGGCGTAGACAAAGCAAGGAGCTCCATAGTGACACTTACCCAGAAGAAGGGGAGAGATGAGTGTTTACAGCAGACAGAGGAGAAAACAGCTAGAGACATGCAAGGGTCTCAGTGAATAGGATTGCCCACGTGCTGGGGCCCCGATGAGTGTAAACTTGACTCCAGGAGTGAGAGAGAAGACACTTACCAAGTAGACGAGGAGAGAGGGGAAGTTAGATAAGATGAAGGAGCTGAAGAGTGGACTCTAGAATCGAATTTGAGGGGGTGGGGTGCCAAAAGCCAGCTAAAGCAAATGATACATGCGTACCTTAGGAGAGTCAGCTCAGCAGCCCAGTTCGGAGCATCCAAGATCCTTGGGAGGGGGCTCATTTATGCCACTCCGACAGTTTCAGCACCAGATAAATGAAGAAGGAAATAGAAGAAGAAATGCCGTGGAGGAGAAGGTTCATTGTAGATAAAAGGGAAAGCATAGCCAGAGGCAGACACACGGCCGGAAGAGTCCAGACTGGTCGTGACCCCAAGTCAGGCAAGGAGGCGAGGAGGGGAGCCAGGTGCGACAACCAGGAGGCCCAAAAGAGAACAGGGTAACCAAAATGGTTGGATTATATAGGGAAGGGCAGCCCAACCCCCAGGCTGGAGAACTTTAGAGTAGAGGGTGAGGGTACGCCCCCACAGATACCCTCACAGGAAAGGACTGAGGGTTGCTGGGACCTTGTGTCCAGATCTGCTTTGATTCGTGTTAATAGGCACCTCAGTCGTTTGTCCCAGGGTTTGAGATTTAACAGTGGTAAACACACATACATTTGGGGAAAACACCCATACAGGTACAATAAATAAATACATAAAGTGTTCAAAATTATTTTTAAGAAATAAGGTAAAGAAGTGACTGAGGAAAACACCTGATGGACACATGGCCTCCGCACTTGTATACTAGTTAGCATCACACACGCGCGCGCACACACACGCATGCTCACACACACAGGTAGTGTGTGTATGGCGGGGGGGGTGTTCTCAGAATAATAAATGGCCATCATAAGGCCTTGCGGTCCCCAAGCCGAGGCTGTATGAAGAACACAGAGAAGGTTGTATAGCTAGGACGAAAAGCAAGGGAAACAAAGGAGAGCTGCTACAAGGGTGGAGAGGGCCAGTTATTCACAGCAAAGGGTGGGAAATGGTGGGGGTTGAAGAGCACCTCCTCAGCATAACAAGGGAGAGGGTTTGCAACAAGAATGGTTTGGAAAGCATATTTTTTTAAAAAGATTTTATTTATTTTTTTATTTATTATGTATACAGCGTTCTGGCACTAGAACTAGAACTCATTACAGATGGTTGTGAGCCACCATTGGTTGCTGGGAATTGAACTCAGGACCTCTGGAGTAGCAATCAGTGCTCTTAACCTCTGAGTCATCTCTCCAGCGCTGGGAAACATATTAAAATGCAGACTGCTGGTCCCACCCCCAGGGATGCTGGCTCCATAGGTAGGTGTCTGGTGATGCTGGTGATGCTGGTCCAGCAGTCTTTCCCATGAAAACCACTGGCCTGGAACAGCATCTTCTGACGGTAGCAGGAGAGCTACACACATGGTTATATTATGTATGTGCACATGTATTATTGATGGAGGAAGGTCATTGGTTAATTAAATAAAGAAACTGCTTGCCCTGATAGGTTAGAACATAGGTGG
>NC_022030.1:22213157-22214835 GCF_000317375.1 Microtus ochrogaster
CTCCTATTACAACATATTATTGGTTTATTGTGAAACTGCCTTATTTTGTAACCCAGGCTGGCCTCAAACTCCTTATCTTCCTGTCTCTACCGTAGAAGTGCTGAGCTCCGGTGCCTACTGATTCATGTGATCGGGAATTCTCTGGTGACAGATAACAACAAACAATGGGGGTCTGTAGAAGGAAAGGCTACACTAAACAGCTCCTTAGATGAACTTTATGAGGAAGAGCCTCCTGCCCAGAGCAGACATGCTGGGCCTGGAAGCAGGAGAGCATTGAGAGACATCACAGTCATGTAGCACACGACAAGCGTCCTGAGGAGAGAGAACCTTCAGTTCCAGAGTTCAGAGGGAGGTTCCAACTCTTGTAGGTTTTCAGAAGGGGTGGGCAAGCTCCACACTGCATCACCCAGCCTGGCCTAGCTTACGTACTGGAAGTAACAAGGCAATGATAAAAGTTGTAACTCAAGATTGGCTGGAGCTTGCTCCCCACCACAGGAGGAAGTGAAACCGTAGGGCCTCAGCATGCTTTATTGACTCCTTCCCAGAGATCTGAAGGGCTACCTGGACTGATTTCTGAGAAAGAGAGAGAGCGAGCGCACACCAGGGGGTCTCTGATCTAATATCTAAAAGCTACAAGAAAAAGTATAAAGGAGTAGAAGAGACAGGGGGCAGTGAGATCGCTGAGCAAGTAAGAGCTATCTTACTGCCAAGGCTGGCACCTGACGTCGATGCCCAGGACACACAAGGTGAAAAAGAGAGTGGACTCCTGCAGTGGCACCTGGCTACACATGCACACGCACGTGCACATATACACACGCACACATACATCACACACACACTGCACACACAAGACACACACGTGCACATATATACACACGCACACACATCACACACATGCACACACATATCCAAACCCACGCACACACACACACACACACTTTTTTTTTTTTTGGATTTTCGAGACAGGGTTTCTCTGTGGCTTTGGAGCCTGTCCTGGAACTAGCTCTGTAGACCAGGCTGGTCTCGAACTCACAGAGATCCGCCTGCCTCTGCCTCCCAAGTGCTGAGATTAAAGGCGTGCGCCACCACCGCCCGGCTCACACTTTTTTAAAGTATAAGAGAAACAGATGACATTAGTTTAAGTTAGAAGTCTCACTTGTATTTGATTACTTAATCATTCACAAGCCAAGGCACACACAGTACTTGAGAGACAGAGGCAGGAGCGTCAGGAGTTCAAGGTTCTCTTTGGCTGTATAAGGAATCTGAAGCCAGTCTGTGCTACAAGAGCCCTGTCCCTAGTATTTTATTATTAACATATCAAGATGCTATTGGTTCAATGGTTATCTACATTTTAAGTGATTAAGATATTAATCACTTAAAAAAAAAGTCTTTAAGATCCTGGGCATAAAATGGATGGAAATAGAAAACACTATCCTGAGCGAGTAAGCCACACCCAAAAAGAGGAACTTGGGATGTACTCACTCATATTTGGTTTCTAGCCATAAATAAAGGACATTGAGCCTATAATTCGTAATCCTAGAGAAGCTAAATAATAAAGAGAACCCAAAGAAAAACATATAGTCATCCTCCTGGATATTAACCTTCATCAGGTGATGAAAGGAGACAGAGACAGAGACCCACATTGGAGCACCGGACAGAAATCTCAAGGTCCAAATCA
>NC_022030.1:22215020-22221680 GCF_000317375.1 Microtus ochrogaster
GGGAGCCTAGGCAGTTTGGATGGTCACCTTACTAGACCTGGATGGAGGTGGGTGGTCCTTGGACTTCCCACAGGGCAGGGAACCCTGATTGCTCTTGGGGCTGATGAGGGAGGGGGACTTGTTTGGGGGAGGGTGAGGGAAATGGGAGGCGGTGGCGGGGAGAAGGCAGAAATCTTAAATAAATAAATAAATAAATAAATAAATAAATAAATAAATAAATAAATAAGATCCTGGGCATATTTTGTCCTGGCAGAACATCTCAATGAGGACTAATCAGCCAATTGTCATCAATATGTGATGTGAGGCAGGAAAGACAGACAGGGAAACTGAGGCAGGATAGACAGGGAAACCTGTGGAAACATGGGAAAAAATATGAGCGGCTCGCCCTGGAGTCTGGTTGAAGCCTCTTGCCAGCTGAAGGGCACAACTTCACCACAGCTACCATTTGCGGTGAAAGTTCCAACTGAAGATAATATTCCTTTCTGTGGTAAAACAACAGCGGCCCAGGCTTCAGGCCTGAATGCGTGTGACCTTGGGTAGGAATCTCCTGAACAATGCTATTTAGCTTGTTTACAGTGAAGACATCCTACCTTCCTGCATCTCTGATGTAGAGAGTTTTACCTTACCAGATATTCCTGTCAGATGCCCCTGGAGAGTCACCCTAAGAACCCCTTAAAGATAACAGCCTCAACAGTCACCAAAGACCTGGATGTGATGTCTTAAAGTGAGAAGTGAGAGTCTTCTTTGATAAGTCCACATTCATGCCACTGGCTGGTCTCACTCCCTTCTTCAATACCTCTCTCTCTCTCTCTCTCTCTCTCTCTCTCTCTCTCTCTCTCTCTCTCACACACACACACACACACACACACACACACACACACACACACTTTTCAAAGAAGGGTTTCTCTGTGTAGCCCTGGCTGTCCTGAAACTCACTCTATAAACCAGGCCTTGAACTCACAGAGATTCACCTACCTCTGACTCCCAAGTGCTGGGATTAAAGGCATGCGCCACCACAGCCCAGCCTCTCTTTCTCTTAACCTCTATTTTAAAATACTTTTTAAAATATTTAAATAAACTGCAACTCTACTTTATACTGTCTTATTCTGAAATTCTTTTCTTTTTTTTAGATATTTATTTGTTTGTTTTTTTATTATGTATACAATGTTCTGCCTCCATGTATGCCTACAGGCCAGAAGAGGGCACCAGATCTCATTACAGATGGTTGTGAGCCACCATGTGGTTGCTGGGAATTGAACTCAGGACCTCGAAGAGCAACCAGTGCTCTTAACCTTTGAGCTATCTCTCCAGCCCCTGAAATTCTTTTCAGTGCCAAAGTCAAGGATTTAATTTACCTGAGTCAAGCTCCTTAAAAATTTAAGGGAACTCCTGAAGCTGCTTTGAGAGACAGTGTGGGTCTCCATCTCTACCTCCCATCACACTGTGGAAAACATCCAGTAGGTCTAGGATCAGCCGTTATCACAGGACCAATGAGTCAAAGATGGAAACTCGCTGCTTTCTGGAGTCACAAGGATGGATGCTGTATGTGAAGACAGCCCAATGAGAAAAGTGTTTGCCATGAAAGGGCAAGGATCTGAGTTCAAATCCCCAGAACCTGTACAAAGCTGAGTGTGGTAGTGTATGTTTGTAATCTCATATGAGCCTATGAAGAAAAGGCAGACAGACACAGAAAAAAACCCTGTGAACTCTTAGGCCATCTAGCTTGGCTTACTTATCAGCAAGCAAACAAACCGGAGAAAGCTCATCTCAGACTAGATGGAACACCGATTCCCAAGGTTATCTTCTGGCCTCCACATGTTGGACCATGGCCCATGTGCATACATGCATGCACACACGGAAATGTTCATCTGTAAAACAGAAGCGAAAGACAGACAGGAAGCTTGAAGTAGTCCCTATCTAAAGTTTAGCTGTGCTTTTATAACAACCAGGTTGACAAGATTCAAAATCAACATCAGCTATTGACATTGTAGAAAAGGGGGCAGGCTGTGGTGGTGGCACACTCCTGTAATCCCAGCACTCAGGAAGCAGAGGCAGATGGATCTCTGTGAGTTCAAGGCCAGCCTGGTCTACAGATTGAGTTCCAGGACAGCCAAGGGTACACAGAGAAACCCTGTCTCAAAAAACAAAACAAGTTACAGAAAAGACAGTGAGACAATATATTTGAAATGATAGAAGCTCTCATCTATAAAGTACACTTACCCAACAGAGACAATGACTCTGACCCAGTCTTTTGATCTACCGGTTTGCAAGTACAGGGGGCAACCAAATATATTAAAAGACACCAAGGACTGGTACAGTGGTCAAAGCGCTTGTTTCCTAAGTATGAGAACAGTTCAGATCCCAGGACCAGTGAGATGACAGCCTGAAATGGCAGCTGCTTTAATTTCATAGCTCGGAAGGTACAGACCAGGTGTAGAAAGACATTTTGTTTGTTTGTCTCTTTGTTTTTTGAAACAGGGTTTCTCTGCAGCTTTTTTGGATCCTATCCTAGAACTTGCTCTGTAGACCAGACTGGTATCAAACTCACAGAGATCTATCTGCCTCTGCCTCCCAAGTGCTGGGATTAAAGGCGTGCGCCACCACTGCCAGGCCTAGAATGACTTTATCAGCAAGCTCTGGGCTCTGGGCTCTGGGCTCTGGATCCTGCCTGAGTGAGTAAGGTAGACAGTGATCAAGGGAGACCCAAGTCAGTCTCGGGCCTCCACATGCACACATCTGCCCACAAACATGTGAACACACACACACAAGAGGAAAGGAAAAGGGCCACTAAGAAATGTGACCAATCAAATCAGACTCAGGTGAATGAGAGGGAGGGGACAGGGTTATAGAGTAAAAGACTTAAACTCCCAACAAATGTGATATACAGACTAGAACAGACTGAGAATTGGTAGTTTATAAACAATCAGAGAAATTTAGAGACAATTTTAATATTGCATACTATGAAATAAAATTTGTTGGTTTTAGATGTGCTCTGGTTTTTTTTTTTTTTAAGAAGCTGGTATTTTAGAGATACGTATTTATAGATGAAATTATAGGCTGTCTGGGACTGGCTTTAAACTAATTGGGTGGGGGAGGAGGAATAAATAAAACAAGATTGGCCATATGTTGATAATAATTGAAGCTGGGAGATGGGTACTTGGAGGATCGTTATATAATTCTATTTTTGTGTATAGCTAAACATTACCATAATAGGGTTTTTAAATGGGGAGGCACGGTTGGAAAGAAAAAGAAAAGGAAGGGTTTGGGGTTTTGGTTTTTTTGGGAGATCTGAGAGTCACGAGCAGGCTCCAGAACTAAGAAAGGATAGTCTGGACCCAGGACAGTGAAGTGTGGCTAAGCTGGCTATTTGGTATTTACAATGGTGCAACGTGTTGGTTCCTTTGCTTGCTCCAGTAAGGAATGCCTTAGCCTAGCCTCTCCGAACTAATCTGCAGCTCCTAAACCAGAATTCGGGTTCCTAATTCTACAGCTAAGATCCAGTGGGATCACACCCTCCGGGGCAAGGTGATCAGTAGTACTTCCCAGGAAACAGCCTCTTTGTGAGGTTAAGGAGGCAACCACTTAAGGGTCGAAGACGGAGCAAGGTGAGGCAGAGGTTGCTGCGATGCCTTCTGGGAAATGTAGTTCTATTTCCACGGCTGAGTCAGCGCTTAACTCGCAAACAAGACTACCTGTCCCACAATGCGCCGCGCTCACTGGAGTCCCGTGGTGCGTTGCTGCCTCCAGGTGGCAACTAGCAGTTAGGACGGAGTTCGAAAATTCCCCCAAGAGCTGTACCGGGCGGGGCGGGGGCAGTGTTGGGAAGGCTGAGAGTCGCCTGGAACCCCTGGGAAACCGGTCCAGAGGATGAGGCTGCAAAACCTGAGCCAAGAAGGGGTTGTAGTAATGAAATTGGAGGACAGCCCGGTATGAGGATTAAATGAAATCAGGACAGCAACCGTTGGCTGTATGGTTGGGTATTACAGAATAAGCACTTTTTATGTGGCGAAGAACTGCTTCGGAGCTTTACACGTATTAACTAATTTAATCCTCTCAACGGCCATCTGAGCTGTTATCAAACCCTTTCACAGGAGTGAAACCGAGGCCTAAGAAGAGGCCAGAGTCATTCAGCTGGTCTGTGACAGAGCTGGGATTTGAACCCAAGTTGTCAGGCTTCAAAGTCTGTAGCCTTTTGACTATGAATATCTTACTACCCTTTAAAAATAGAATTGTGGCTTGGCAGGGGTGGTGCATGCCTTTAATCCCAGCACTCAGGAGGCAGAGGCAGGCGGATCTCTAGTTTGAGGCTAGCCTGGTCTACAGAGTGAATTCCAGGACAGCCAAGACTGATAAACAGAGAAACCCTGTCTCAAAAAAACAAAAATACATACAATTTGTGTGTTATATGATGTGTGTGTGTCCAGGGTCCCCCTGTATCAGCTCTGCTAGAATTGGAATATAGGCCTATCTTTCACGAGTGTGGTAGAGATCCGAACTCAGGTCCCCATGTTTGCACAGCTAGTACGTTAACCCCTGAGCCAGACCCTCTTAAAATTATCTTGAGGTTGTCATTAACATGAGCTGGCTCCAGATGGCCATTAGCTTACGGATTATCGATGCTGTTTCTTTCTAAATTTGGGACTTAACCCCATCCCAAAGACAAAGTTTACAACCACCCTTGGTTTTAATTATCCCCACAGGTTCTATTCACACAGATCGGATGTCTGTTTAGTGTTCAGTCAGCAATGGTTTGGGTCAGAAGTCGGAGTCGCTGGGACTTCATAAACTCACGGACCTGCAGGCAGAAGGGTTCTTACCTAGAAGCCAACTCCCTTTTGGTCTGGCTGGTTTTCTCCCTGCATCACACCCCTGAAGCCCGTCACCACCATCACCAGGAGGGCCCTTCCCTTCACCTCTATTACTCCCGGCAGCAGAATGTGTGCGGAGTGTGGTCCACACTTACCGTCATGTCTCAGCGTTGCCCTGAAGACGTGAATGGTTAGTCACCATCATCAACGTGACTGGGTTTGGAAACCCCTAGGAGATGGGTGAAGCACACTTCTGAGTGTTTTCAGAGAGGAGTAACTGAGGATGAAGGCCTGTTCTGAAGTGGAAGCTCAAAGGGAATAAAGGGGGCAGAGGAGAAGCCGCGGTTCCATCATTCCCTGCTTCCCGGCCACCTTCAGCATGAGCTATTCAGCTCTGTGGCATCCTCGGTCATAGTGAACTGGACCCTCTGAAACCAAGAGCCAAAACAAGCAATCCTCTCCTCAAACTCTCTCTGTCCCGTATTTTGTCATAATACTAGAAAACTGTAACTAACATACGTAGAAATCAAGTCTGGTTCACTTTGTCCTTGAGCTTTTGGTCACGCGCTTCAAAGACAAGGAGATAGTCAGGGTGGAAGCGGAGACTTCTCCCTGGAATTGGACTTGATATAGCGGACGTAAAGAGAGTTCCCAGCCCGCTGGGGCCTGGGGTCTGAGGATTGTTAGTGATCGCTCACACTCTGCCCGTAGACCTGTGGCTGCGGGGCAGCTGGGAGCAGACTCGGCTCCATTTGTATCTCAGATGACTATGTGACAAATAAATACAGGTTGGAGGACAGCAGATCCCTTCTGGACAAGCTGAAGAAACCGGCGAATCTCCATCCTGTCCCCTCACCTCATACTTGCCAGGTGGCAGACAATGATTCTTAACCCCCAGAAATAACAAGGTGACGATATGAATGAGCCCGGCGCGTGAGTCACCAAGTGGAGGCCGCCTAGAACACCTGTACGGAACAAAACATTGGTCTTATAAGATGACTCCACAGGCCAAGCAAGCCTGATGACCTGAGTTCAAACCCTAGAGCCTGCATAGTAGAAGACAGGTCAGCCGATGATGTAGACGGTTGGACAAGATCTTGGGTTCCATCTCCAATACCACCAAAAGAAAAGTGAAATGTAAGCCAGGTGGTGGCACAGGTCTTTAATCCCAGCACTTGGGAGGCAGAAGCAGCTGGATCTCGGTAAATTCTGGAGCAGCCAGAGAGACATAATGAGACCCCAAAGGTAGAAGACACAACTTCACAGCGTTGTTCTCTGACCTCTACACAGGCACCAGAGCTTGTGTGGCCCCGCCATGTGCCCACACATACAATAAATAAAGTTTTAAAAGCAATAAAAGAGCCAGGAGGTGGTGGCGCACGCCTTTAATCCCAGCACTCGGGAGGCAGAGGCAGGCGGATCTCTGTGAGTTCAAGACCAGCCTGGTCTACAGAGCTAGTTCCAGGACAGGCTCCAAAGCTACAGAGAAACCCTGTCTTGAAAAACCAAAAAAACAAAACAAACAACCAAACAAAAAGAAAGAAACACACTATTGTATGACATCACTGAAATCCAGGAAACTGTGTTACAGCAGCTAGCATTACACTAATACACTGACCCTTCCCCTTTGGGCCTCTGGTATCTAGAAAGCTTGAGTAGCAGTCACTGTGTGAAATGAGGCTCAGATCCCCCGGTGTGATAGCCAGCTTTTCACGCAATAGGTCTCTGTCCAAGAGTGTGTGCTTGCTAATAAAAAGATGACTGGGTACTTCCCTCCGCCACGTGCTTGGGCTCCGTCCCTCTTACCAGCTGGAGGCCATAGCAGATACCCAATGACTTCTGCCCTGTGAAG
>NC_022030.1:22222262-22228023 GCF_000317375.1 Microtus ochrogaster
ATTCCGGACTCCTGATTACTAAGCTGAGTTAATTTCAGTGGGACCCACCCGCTGGTCTTGGGTGGGCAGGTACCAGTTGAGGGATAGAGGATGCTTGCTACCTCCTCTTTCCCCTGAGAACTAAACTCAGAAGGAGTCGAAATCCCATTGTAAATTAGTGTCCTTTTTTGACAGATTGACGGACATCATTCGTTTATTACATATGCACATATATGCACTGTGTGCCAGCATGTGCATGTGTGTGTGAATGAACATAATGAACATATGCACCTGTGTACTCATCCATGTGAGTACTTAGGGTCTGTTATTGTTGCTGTTAAGATTTAGTTGTTGTTGTTGTTGTTGTTGTTGTTGGTGGTGGTGGTGGTGGTGGTGGTGATGGTGGTGTGTGTGTGTGTGTGTGTGTGTGTGTGTGTACTACATGGGTGCAGTACCTGAGGAGGCCAGAAGAGGGCGTTAGCTCTCTTCAACTTGCAGATACAGGTGTCTGTAAGTTACTCATTGTAAGTGCTGGTAACTGGACCCCAGTCCTCTAGAAGTGCAGCAAGCATTTTTAACCATTGCACCAACCCCCTTTTTGTTTTTTAAGACAAGGGCTCATGTAGCCTAGACTGGTCTCAAACTGGTTATTTCAAAGAGGACCTTAAGCCTGATCTTCCTGCCTCTACTTCCCCAGCGCTGAGATTAAGACATGCACCACCATATCTAGTCATATGCAGTACTAGAAACGGAACTCCAGGACTTCCCGTGCTAGGCAAGCCCTCTCCCTACCAGCTGAGCTACATCTCCAGCCCTTGTGTTTTGTTTTCTGAGACAAGAGCTCCTGCAGCCAGACTGGCTTTGAACTTACTGTTCAAGCCTGGGTCACCTTGAACTCTTGATCCTTCTGCCTCTACCTCCCACGTTCTGAGGTTACCAGAGTGTGCTACCACCTCTGTCCCTTGTGGAGTAGATGCGGATGGGGCGGGGGGAAGAGTCTTCACGTGGAGTGTTGTTCCTACACATGACCTCTCATGGACTTTAGATGTGGCTGTGAGCTTCAGGGGTTCATGTCCGAATGTGCACCTATGTGTGTCCCCATGTCTGAATGTATGTATGCCAGCGCATGTATGTTCCAACAGCCACACTGTACAGACATGTATTCTGGTCTGTGCCCTGGGCATGCCTGTACATACTGGGGCAATTTCTGTGTGCACTGGACTGTGCTTGGATCCGAGCAGTCTCCTTCCCCCAAAGGCCTCCTCAGCTCTCTGCAGTTTAACCTCATTCTTTCTGCTGTTTCGCTGCTTCTGGCCTCCTCTCCAGATGTTGCAATTAAGCAAATGCAGCAATTAAGCAGAGTCCCCCAAACAGCCATCCCACCAGGATCCCCCTCCAGGAGCTAATGAGGGGTTACAGCACGTGCAGACCCACGTGGTCTGATGCAGGCTCTCGGGGACCCCTCCCCAGGCTGTGATGGCATGGAGACACAAACACAGCAGAGGGAGTGCCCTCCTCGCTTGGTCTTCTCTGGGTCTCGGTACACTGGTCCCTGGTTCCAGAAAGACCCCAGGTTCGGGGTCCTTCAAGGACCTGGGCTCAGCTTATGGGACCCTCCGCCCGTCTGCTTCCCTAGTCACAGTCTGGGCCCCTCTGACCTGGGCTTTGTCACCACAGGTCTCGATATTTTCCCCTTGCTTTCCCTGGCACAGCCCTGTCCACCGTGACCTACGTGGGCTTCCTCATCGTAGGCTCAGTCCTTCCTAAGCCAGGGGATTCCCATCCCTGACCACTCAGGGCTGTCTGAAAATGCAGCTTCTTCCTTTGGGGGGATTAGTTCATTAAAGGCAGGACCTGGGCTGTCCAGGGCACTGCTTTATTGCAGTGTGGTGTTAGTTAGCTTTCTCTCTAGTGACCCAGCACTTGAAAAAGGCAACTTAAGAGTGGAAATATCACGGCCTAGGGAAACGGCTCAGCAGTTCAGACTGCCAAGTGCTAGAAGGAAGAAGACAAGACACCATCTACATTAACAGACCCCAATGACCTACTTGCTCCGCTCAGGTCCCCTGTCCCAGCTTCACCACTTTCCAGTTGTCAACTCAACTGTTTGGTGTTCCTTTGGGCAGCTCTCAAATGCCCGAAACTCCAGCTCCAGGGGATTCAGCATCCTTTTCTGGCCTCTACAGGTCACACACATGCAAACACACTTGCAAATTCATGTGTGCACCAGCGCAAGCGTGCAATCCTCCCCCCAATAAATAAATAATAAAATCAACATGCGGCAGATGTGGCTCAGCCATTCCAGGCACTGGCTGCTCTTGCAGAGGATCTGAGTTCTGTTCCCAGCACCCACGTGACAGCGTACAGCCATCTGGAACTAGTTCCAGGGGCTCTAAAGAAATCAAGTGGTGTGTATGCACACGTACATGCAGAGGAAAGACTTGCACTCATAAAATAAAAATAAATGCATCTTTTAAAATGAGATAAACTCAGAGGAAAGACTTCATTTCATTTGGCTTGTGGTCTTGAAGAGCACAGTATTCTGGCTCCATGGGTTGCAGCAGAAGATCACGGTGAAAGGAATACTGATGGGAATCGCATGACAGTAGACAGGAAACTTCAGCACTACCACAAGACAGAAGAAGGCGAGACACAGCCCCATGACAGGTTCCCAGGGACCTCCCCCCTCCTGTCAGGCCCCGCCTCTCACAGCTCCGCCTCTCACAGCTCCGCCTCTCTCTAATCATCTGCTCAAATGTTTAATCCATTAGTGGGTTGGCCCACTCATTAATCCAGACCATCATCAATGAGCTAACCTAATCTCTTTATTTGTTCTTTAAGATTTGCTTGTTTATTATGTATACACCAGATCTCATTACAGAGATTTGTGAGCCACCACGTGGTTGCTGAGAATTGAACTCAAGACCTCTGGAATTGTAGTCAGTGCTCTTAACCTCTGAGCCATCTCTCCAGCCCTCCTAACCCAATCTCTTAGTGGCTCTCTTTAAGACAAGGCCTCCAGGGTGGCCTGGGGGTCACTGTGTTGCTCAGGCTTACCTTGAACTTTCAGCAATCCTCCTGCCTCAGGCTCTCAAGTGCTGGAATTAGAGATGCTAGTCATCATAGCTAGCTACATTACTTTATTTTATCTTATTTTTTTGTCCTCTTCTTCTTCCTTTTCCTCTTCTTCTTCCTCTAGCTCTGTCTGTCCTAGAACTTGACAAGTAGACCAGGTTGGACTTGAACTCAAAGCGATCCTCCTGGGATCCAAGTACTGGGATTAAAGGTGTGCGCCACCACTGCCTGGCTTATTTACTTTCTTGAGTCAGGATTTATGAGGTTCAGTGGTCTTCCTGCCTTGGTTTCCTGAGTGCTGGGATTGTAGGTCTGTGCCCTTACACCTGGCTCTTAGGAAATTTTCTTTTAAAGTTTTGTTTATTTTTATTTTTACAAATATCTTGTCTTGGCTGTGTGGTGGTGGCACACACCTTTAATCCCAACACTTGGGAGACAGAGGCAAGCAGATCTCTGTGAGTTCAAGGCCAGCCTGATCTACAAGAGCTAGTTCCAGGATAGGCACCTTGTCTCAAAAAAAAGCAAAACAAAAAACAAATATCTTGTCTCTATTTGTTTATGTGTTTTGCTGGGCACCATGTGCATGTAGTGTCTGCAGAGACTGGATGAAGACATCAGATCTCTTGCAACTGTAGTTACAGAGGTCTCTGAGCTGCCACGTGGGTGCGGGGATTCAAACCTGGGTCCTCTAGAAGGGCAGCCAATGCTCTTAACTGCTGAGACATCTCTCCAGCCCCTTATCTTTTATTTTTATGTGAGTGTATGGATGTGTGCCATGTGCATGCCTGGTGCCTGCAGAGGGCAGAAGAGGACACCCGATGACTGGAGCTAGAGTTACAGATGGTTGCAAGTCACCATGTGGGTGCTGGGAACCCAACCACAGTCTGCTGCAAAGGCAGCAAGTGCTCTTAGCCACTGCACCACCTCTCTGGCCTTTCGTGAGCATGTCTAAATCCATCAGACTGACAGTCGAAACTGATCATGGCAGGTGTTAACTATGATCACGGCCAGACCATGGCAGCAGCTGCTGGTCTAGTGGCAGCATCCTTGCTCATGCCTCCGTTTCCAGCAGAGGTGGGCAGCCGCATCCCTTCACCCGCCAGGCTTCGGCAATGCTGAGGTGGGCAGTTCTGTGCACATTGCCTGTGTCCCTGGCTTATTCCTGTGAGCCTCCAAATGTGGTCCCCAGATCAGTGGCACCAGCTCTGCAATCCTGAGGTGTTCTGAGGGTTATGTAAAGTTCTGCAGCAGAACTGAGCCCAGCTGGCCAGAGAGGTAACCTCGTGCCTACCAAACCTCTTCTGAGTTGTTCCTCTTTCCTACTGAACTCTTCGCCCTGCCTCAGTTTCCCATCAACAACCCCCAAATCTACCAGTACTCTCAGGATGGCCTCCATGTCTTCAGCAATCCCAGCATCTCATCAGCGTCTCTGAAGCTTGGCTCCTTACTGGGCTGTCGAGTGTCCAGTACCCACCGTGCTGGGCCAGGAGCGCTGATGAACTTTGCTAATGATCTGGAATGGCAGGCCCGAGGGCTGAGTTAATTTTAGCTGCAATTTTTCAATAGACCCCAGTGGAAGGAGCCAAAAGTGTATTCTGAAACCTTCAGTGGAGCTGGGGAACGCCAGGGTGGATGGACATCCCCTTGCCACCTCCAAGGTCACTCTGCTCAGATGGCTTCTTAGCTCCACACCCACCTCAGGTCACCCTGCTTGTGTGTGTCTCCTTTGCAACAGGGCTTCTGGGAGACCATGTTCCCCTGCATGCTCACACCAAGTTCCCACACCCCTCCTCCTTAAACAGCATCTGCCAGAAGAGTGTGGGACCAGCCACCTCTGCTTTCCCTGTCCCCCAGCACCTCGCCTCTAGAGTTATGCGTTGGCACAGATCTGACCAAGGTCTTCCGTGGGAGAAGAGAGACAAGAGAAGACAGCAGACATGCTTCTTTGTGTCCACCTGTCCACCTCCTGACTCTGACCCATGGCCTATCTTCTCTCACTCTCCTTTACAGGATCTCTCCCGTGAAATGCCAGGGAGCTGACAAGGTTCTTAGTGCCGGCTTTTTCTTCCTTCCAACCAGTGAAATGAGCCCCTCTTGCCTGAAAGAACAAAGCTGTTCCTAGACAGAACCTGAATAAGAAGGTGGCTTCCTGGGAAGGTGGTGCTGAACTAGAGGGCCAGGAGGCAGATGTGTGGGCATCTAAGAACGAGGGCTAAGTACAAGGCTATGAACGGGAACTGGACACTGAGTTGCTCAGGTACTGCATGGGGGGGGGGGTAGATAAAGAGATGAGATTAGATGGATGGATAGATAGAAATAGATAACATGTCTCTGACTTGTCCTTGCCTCTCGTGTCTGTTTCTGAGTCTCTCCCTGTCACTCTCTATCCACCTCTCTCCTTCCGTGTATTTCTGAATCCCCATTATACTCTAGGCTCTTACTCTAAGTTTATCTATATTTTCAGTCTCTCCCTAGCTGTTCTAGCTCCGGCTCTTTGCCTCAGTGTCTCTGTCTGCCTTTTTTTCAGGGATATTCTTATTCCCAGCAGCTCCTGGGCGACTCCATGGTAGGTGGTGCTAGGGGCGCGCCTCTGAGAGGAGGGGGGGGCTGCCTACGCCTTTAAGCGCGGGCGCGCGCGAGGCCTGCGCCTTTAAGTGCGGGCACGCGCACGGCCCTGGGTTCCCGGCGAGGAGGCCGCGGGAGCACC
>NC_022030.1:22228123-22245274 GCF_000317375.1 Microtus ochrogaster
CCCCGGCCCCGGCGGGGGAGGGGTCTCTGAGCGCGGCCCCTCCCCCCTGCGCCCCCGCCTGCGTTGCGGTGCCCGGGTCCCCGCGTGGCCCTGTCTGTCTGTCCGTCTGTCCGCGCCCAGGCCTCGCCCCACCCCAGCCCTAGAGCTGCCCGACTACCCCCCTACCCGCCGCAGCAGACCCCTTTTTTCTGGGTCAGTTCCCTCCTCAGGCCACGAATCCAGCGGCGCCGCTGCTGTCCCAGACCCTGGGCCGGCACCCCGACATCGGGGGCGCTTGCAGCCGGCGATCGGATCCAGAGATTCTGAAACCCCCAAGCGTGGGACCCTGATTTGGGATCAGCACCCTGAGATCCTACCATGGAACCTTAAGATCTGGACCTTGAACCTCAATATCTGGGGCTGGAATCCCGACATCCGTCCCTGGGACCCCAAGATTTGGAAACTGAATCCCATGGTTTTGAAATATGGATCTCAAGATTTGGAGCTGGGACCCCAAGATTTGGCATCTAAGCCCCCAAATTTGGAGCTGAACTCTGAATTGTCTGGCTGATACCTTGACATCTGGGAGCAAATTCCCAAATCTATACCTGGGACCCCACTATTTTAGGAACTAAACCCTGGGATTTAGGCCTTCAATTCCGAGATCTAAACCATGGAATTCCGAGGGGGCTGAAGCCCTTGCTGCAGACCTGAGTGCTGAAATCTGGGACTAGAGACCTCCAAGTCTTGACTCAGCACCCTAATATCTGAACAGGATCCCAATATCGGATTCCAGAGTGGACTTGGGACTCAGACCCTAAACTTCCCCATCTGGCTGTTGGGCATCTCGAGCCTGGCACTGAGAACGCCTGACCCTAAACAACCGCTGGGGCCTTGGTCTCGAAAACTGGACCCTCGAGGCCCAATTCTAATGGCGCGGGACCCCAAGCTTCAAGTTTGGAGACTCCATAACCACGGATTTGAGCTGAGACGCGATGGTTTCTCCACAGAGGCCCTGGAGAGAGAGGCTTAGTCAGATGCCCCCTTCCGAGTTCTGACCTCTCACCCCCTTGGAGCCTGAGGACTCTGCTCCCTGGGGTGGCTTCCAGCTCAGGTAAGGCCTTTGAGGGGCATCCAGGGTGGGAAGGGACTTGGGGCAGGGGTGGAGTTGCTTGGGCTACAGGTGGAAGTAGGTGAGGGCTAGGTGCCCTGTGGCATTTTTAGGGGTTTTCCTTGGGAAAAGTCTGTCCCATGAGTGTGTCTCCAACACTCTGGACACATGGCCAGCTCTGTCCCTCTCTGACCTCCTTGGTTCAGATCTCTGATGCCACCACCCTCTGGCTTCTCACCGGCTGACCATCCGGCATCCTCTGGCCCACACCTGCCCTCTGGTCCCCCTCCTCCAGCTCTCTGCTTAGCTTGGACACACCTGCCCGCAGCTTCTCATTGACATGTCTGTCACCGTTTGTCTCTCTGGCCCCCTGGCTTTCTCACCCTTTGCCCACCCGTGGCTCCTAGGCTGGGTCTGTGGCCATCACTAACCATATCTGACTCTTCTCCCGGCTACCCTTTCCTTCTCTCCTGTCAACGTCTTCTGTCCCTCTTCCACCGTCTCTTCTCTCTCCCCTAACTCCTGGTCTACCCACATCTGGCCATCTCTAACCATTTGCACCTTGGCTGACTTTCTTCCCTTTTACAACCTCTCTCCAAATCCGTTTCTCTGGCCAGTTATCCTGGACTCTACTGATTCGGCTGTATCTGCCCTTTCTCCTCTCTCTGGTTATCTTACTGGCTTTTGACCGGGTCAAAACCATCTTGTCTGCCTTTGTCCAGCCCTAGATGGACCGCCTCTGACCAGCTTCCCTGCTTGCTCACCTCTCCTCTTTGGTCACACCTCTTCTGATGAGCCTTGCCACCCGCCCACCTCTTCTCTGTGGCTTACCTTCTCTCCACCTTGCCCAACTGTTCTATTCTCTGCCCACCTGTGCCCATGTCTAACCAGCTTCCTGACCATCGCTGCTCATGCTTGACTCTCAGTGCCTTCGTGACACATCTCTGACCCATCCTTTCTCTGATGTCCCTAACTCTCCAAACATGTTAGGACCATCTCTCCTGGTTTTAGAGCACCCCATCCCCTCTCCAGCTCCCCCTCCAGCCCCAACCAGCCCTACTACCTCCCTTCTTTTCCACAGGCCACCCCTACCCGCGATGGCCGTCCTCCCACTGCTCCTCTGCCTGCTACCGCTGGCCCCTGCCTCATCTCCACCCCAGCCGGCCACATCCAGCCCTTGTCCCCGCCGCTGCCGCTGCCAGACCCAGTCGCTGCCCCTAAGTGTGTTGTGCCCAGGGGCGGGCCTCCTGTTCGTGCCACCCTCACTGGATCGCCGTGCAGCAGAGCTGCGCCTGGCAGACAACTTCATCGCGGCCGTGCGTCGCCGTGACCTGGCCAACATGACGGGCCTGCTGCATCTGAGCCTGTCTAGAAACACCATCCGCCACGTGGCGGCTGGCGCCTTCGCCGACCTGCGTGCCCTGCGTGCCCTGCACCTAGATGGCAATAGACTGACCTCGCTGGGCGAGGGTCAGCTGCGTGGCCTGGTCAACTTGCGCCACCTCATCTTGAGCAACAACCAGCTGGCGGCCCTGGCAGCTGGAGCCCTGGACGACTGTGCTGAGACCCTGGAGGACCTCGACCTCTCTTATAATAACCTTGAGCAGCTGCCCTGGGAGGCTTTGGGTCGTCTGGGCAATGTGAACACGTTGGGCCTTGACCACAACCTGCTGGCTTCAGTGCCTGCTGGAGCCTTTTCCCGCCTGCACAAGCTGGCGCGGCTGGACATGACCTCCAATCGCCTGACTACCATCCCACCTGACCCGCTCTTCTCCCGTTTGCCACTACTTGCCCGGCCCCGAGGCTCACCAGCCTCTGCCCTGGTGCTAGCCTTTGGGGGAAACCCCCTCCATTGCAACTGCGAGCTGGTGTGGCTGCGACGCCTGGCTCGGGAGGATGACCTTGAGGCCTGCGCCTCTCCTCCTGCTCTGGGGGGCCGCTACTTCTGGGCTGTGGGTGAGGAGGAGTTTGTGTGTGAGCCGCCAGTGGTGACCCACCGCTCGCCGCCCCTGGCAGTGCCTGCTGGTCGGCCAGCTGCCCTGCGATGTCGGGCGGTAGGGGACCCAGAGCCACGAGTGCGTTGGGTGTCACCCCAGGGTCGACTACTGGGCAACTCCAGCCGTGCTCGTGCCTTCCCTAACGGGACTCTGGAGTTACTGGTCACTGAGCCAGGAGACGGTGGCATCTTCACTTGCATTGCAGCCAATGCCGCTGGTGAGGCCACTGCTGCTGTTGAGCTGACCGTGGGTCCCCCTCCACCTCCCCAGCTAGCCAATAGCACCAGCTGTGACCCCCCGCGGGACGGGGATCCTGATACCCTCACCCCGCCCTCTGCTGCCTCAGCTTCCGCCAAAGTGGCGGACACCGTGGCCCCTACGGAACGTGGCGTCCAAGTGACTGAGCACGGGGCCACGGCTGCTCTTGTCCAGTGGCCAGACCAGAGGCCCGTCCCAGGCATCCGCATGTACCAGATCCAATACAACAGCTCTGCGGACGACATCCTTGTCTACAGGTGCAGGGGCCTGGCGTGGGGGCGTGGGGGGTCATGCGCTGTGAGTCCATCAGGAACACCACGTAGTGAGCCATGACAGAGAAACAGTGCGGCAGGATGCAAAGGGAATCAGAAAGTGAAGGCAAACAAAATCAGGCAGCAGGGATAACCAGAGCCGGGCAGAAAGGGCGAGAGGAATAGGACAGATGTGGAGAAGGGAAGCGAGACAGAATTGACCAGACAGCAGGCTGACGCTCTCAATCAATGTCAATAATTAAAAAAAAATAGGGCTGCAGAGGTAGAAAGAAAGAAGGCACTGAAAACAAAATAAAAAGCGAAGACAGCAAAATAAGGCAGCGAGGGAAAAAAATCCGGCCTGAAGAATGAAACGTTAATGGCTGATGGGGGTTCGAGTGTA
This sequence comes from Microtus ochrogaster, assembly GCF_000317375.1. NCBI lineage: Eukaryota > Metazoa > Chordata > Mammalia > Rodentia > Cricetidae > Microtus > Microtus ochrogaster. The sequence goes on from NC_022030.1 coordinate 22,232,123, forward strand.
GCTCAGATAGAGCGCTTGCATGCGGCCCTGAGGTCTCGGCCCAGCACTGAAAAAAGAAAAAGTTAATGAGGTTGTGGGAGGAATGGGAGGCTAAAAACAAATTTTAGCAGGAAGTTTGGTTTTTCAAGGGAGGCTACCACAGGGGAAATGCGATCAGCAAGAGCTTGGGGCGGGATTGTGACAAATCCAAAGCCAGCCTGGTCTGCATGGCGAGCTTGAAGCTGGCCAGGGATGCCTGGTAAGCAGCGTCTTGGAGAGGGGTGGACGAGAGGAGGAGAGGAGACAAGAGAGGAGGGGCGGGAGCCAGAGGCCAGAATGGCAGATATGTGCAGACGGCTGAGAAAGCAAAGGGGGTAACCAGAGGAAGTGGGGGTAACCAGAGGAATGAGAGCAGAGGGTAAGTGGAAAATTGGGGGTAGGAGGTTAAACAGAGGCAAGGCCTGGGTGCCTGCAGTGTGTGAGCCCTGTGTGTCAGAGTTCTTGTAACAGTAACATCCTAATTTTTGGTTTGCTAAATCAAATCTAAGCTAGGTCAGATGTGTCAGTGCATGCCTGTCTGTCTTATCAGCTCTCAAGAGATTGAGGCAGGAGGATAGCATGTTCAAGGGCATTATATAGTGAGACCTCGTCTCAAAAACCAAACAAGCAAAAGCCTTGCTATGTGAGTAGACATCCCCTTTCTGAGGGCTTCTGTCTGTCTTCCGCAACTGCAAACACAAAGCCTGAAGTTTACACACTCCAAAAGGCCAGTCGCTATAGCGTCTGTCCCCAAGCCAGAGAGCACTTGGTCCATCTGCTATGACCACTGTGGATGGCAGTGGTGGTGGCTGACAGTCCTCACCAGAGACTGACCGTGTGTGGGCAGCTGTGGATGCCTCTCTGTCCTTGATGGACTCTGGGTCAGGCGTACAGACAGCCCCAAACTGACTGTAAGAACTGGCCCTTCCCAGGGCTGGTTAGCATCGTGCACACCCATTGCCTGGATCCCTCCCCTCTCCTGGCCATACTTCAAGATCTCATCTTCTCAATCTTACTTCCCACTCACTCTCTTTCTGTCTCAATCTTCCTCTCCCCCTCCCTCCCTCCCCTCTTCCTCTCTCTCTCCTCTCTCTCTCTCTTTCTCTCTCTCTTGATCTCATGTAGCCCTGGCACTGAACTCACAACCCTCCTGCCTTCACCTCCCAACTGACTGTTGCCACACACATGGCTTCTCCACTCTTTTTTTGAGACAATATTCAGGAGATGACATGGAGGGTCAGCCACCTTGCCTGATGGGCAGTGGATCAGTCTAGAGAGAGCCACCCTGTCACAGGTCATGGGCAGTGGGTCAGTCTAGAGACAGCCACCCTGTCACAGGTCATGGGCAGTGGGTCAGTCTAGAGACAGCCACCCTGTCACAGGTCATGGGCAGTGGGTCAGTCTAGAGACAGCCACCCTGTCACAGGTCATGGGCGGTGGGTCAGTCTAGAGACAGCCACCCTTCACAGGTCATGGTGGAGTTCCTTTTCTAAAGCTAGCCCAGTCCATCAGGGCACATAGACAAAAAGGAATGGTAGAATTGGGTGGGAAGGACAGAAAACGTGAGAGCAGACGTGAGAGCAGACGTGGTTGGTGGTTCGTTCACACCTTAATCTCAGCCTCAGAGGGGCTGAGGCAAGGGCACTGAGAGTTCAGGTTAGCCTGGGAGCTACATAGCAAAGCTTGACTTGGCACTCACACCACACACACACATGCACATGTGCACACATACACACAGAGACATTCATATACACACATGCATACAGACGTGCATACATACACTCAGACATGCCTATGCACACAGAGACTTGCATATACACACATGCGCATAGAAATGCACGCATAACACACAGAGACATGCACACAGACATGCATGCATACACACACATGCTCAGACAAGTGCCACACACACAAAGGTAAAGCTAAATAGAAACCAGGAAACCAAGATAAAAGAGAATGCAGAGATGGACCTAGAAAGAAATAAAGCAATCGGCAGAAAAGGGAATCTGGGATGGCGACTCTCTCGGGCTCCCTGGAAAACTATAGAGATGATGGTAGTCATAAGAAGGCAATGGGGCTAGGGGGAAATTCATTGGCAAGCTAGAAGGAAATGAGGCAACAGGGGTGCAGGGGAACCAAGTGGTTAGGATAGGGGTTCAGCTGCACACCAGGGAAACGTAAAGCAGCTGGACAAGGGGAATTAACAGCTGGAAAGAAATCAGGCAGCCAGGTATGGGGCGCATGTCTGTCACTCCAGCACTCAGAGTTGGAGGGAGGAGCACAAGGAGTTCAGGGCTAGCCTTGGCTACATGTCAAGCCTCAGCTAAGCTGTGAGAGACCCTGTCTTGAAACAAACAAGCAATTTGCTTCCGAGCCTTTTGGATAAGCCAGTGCAGTGTCTGCTCTTACCGGGCTAATATCTGATACGTCCTCTATGCAAGAACGATATATTAAACGGGTTTTGGAGCCAGGAGATGGAGTAGCAGCTTACTGTGTCCGCTCCACACACTGACATGGTGTTACCACACTCCAGGAATGCTGCACCCCCTCGAGGGTCTAAAACAAACAAAAGGTAAACAGGGAACAGAAGGAAATCGGGAGAGAATCTGGAGGAAAGATGTCTGGGAGGCTAGTAAAAAAAAGGGGGTGCTGGTCAGGTGTAGCATTAAAATGGTTCTAGTTCCAACACTCTGGAGACTGAGGCAGAATTTTCACAAGATATGAGCCCGCCTTGGCTACATAGCAAGATTCTGGGAGATGGGTAAGGGGTAGAAACTAGGGCTAAAGGGAGGTGGTGAAGCGGAGAGATGTCTGGCCTTGGGTGGGAGAAAACTTTGCTTGTGAGACAGGGCTTGGCAGATGAGGCTGGGAAACTGGGTGCTCACAGGGCTGAGGGCTTGAGAGATGGTAGGGGCTCCTGAAAAAGAACAGTTAGGGGGAGAATCTCTGAGAGGAATGGAAGATCTCAGGCGGCATAGAAATATGGTATGGGATCCACAGTGAGCAAAATAGGGAGCTTGGGTGCTGAGGGAAGAGTTCCAGTGAACTGGCTAGCCCACTAGACAGGTATGTTGTCAGCTGAGCAGAAGAAACCGGGGTGCTCGCTAGAGGGAAGTACGGTGAAATGGGGCAGCAGGACCGCGGGGAACTTAGCTGGAGGGAGGTAGGGTGAGGGCTGGGAGAGCGTGGGTACTGGACATCCATGTCCTGACACCACCTGTTGTCCTCTCGTAGGATGATCCCCGCGGACAGTCGCTCGTTCCTGTTGACCGACCTGGCATCAGGCCGCACCTATGATCTGTGTGTGCTCGCCGTCTATGAGGACAGTGCCACCGGGTTGACCGCTACACGGCCAGTGGGCTGCGCTCGGTTCTCCACAGAGCCGGCACTGCGACCGTGCGCTGCACCCCACGCACCCTTCCTGGGCGGCACCATGATCATCGCACTGGGAGGCGTCATTGTGGCTTCAGTTCTGGTCTTCATCTTCGTGTTGCTTCTACGCTACAAGGTGCACGGTGGCCAGCCGCCCGGCAAGGCCAAGGCTGCAGCACCTGTCAGCAGTGTTTGCTCCCAGACCAACGGAGCCCTCGGCCCAGTGCCCAGTGCACCTGCCCCTGAGCCTGCTGCACCCAGGGCCCATACTGTGGTCCAACTGGACTGTGAGCCCTGGGGGCCCAGCCACGAACCTGCGGGACCCTAGCCGGGGGGCCCACCACTGTGGCTCCTCTGGCCCCGGGATAGCAGGATTCAGACACCTCTCGGGACCTGGCCTCAGACTCACCAAATTCTTCACCGTTTTTAAAACTGATGGGGAGGGTTCGGGGGCACTGGGGCACAACAAGAAAGTCCTATTTTTCTAAGCTTGGGCTGTGCCCTTGCCCTTGTCTCTGTCTGTGGCGACTGAGGGCATGGGGGCGGGGACTGAGGAAAGGCACTTCCTGTAGTTCAGCCGGGGTCTCTGCAGAGGGGGCCAGGATAGTCGTCTGGATTCATCATCCACCCAGGCAACAGATGTTCTGGGGACTGTGGTGCTGTGCCCTGTGGTGGGGGCTCAGGGGCCCAAGCTGCCCTGCCCTCAGCCGTGGGAAACACACCTTCAAAGTGAGCGTGTACCCCGGAAGAGGTGCCTGGCTCAGCCTGGAGTGTGGCTCCGGGAAGGCATCCTGGAGGAGGAGGGATGTGATCTAAGTAGCATATCTGAAGGGGATCCCTGGGCAAAGAGCAGGAGGAAAGGTTCCAGATGGAGGACCTGGCGTCAACAAAGGTTGAGTGTTGCCAGGCATTCGGTTGCCATGGCAGAGGTGAGGTGGGAGGGGTCGGGGCCTTCCCAGTGAGTTGCTCACTGTGTCCTGATAGTGATGGGTAGTCATGGAGGACTCTGTACAGGGGGTACGGTTAGTCTTGGCCTTTAGGAAGATCTTTCTAATGCTACTTGAGGGAGGTGGATCAGAAGCTAGGGCTCGGGTGGTCTGGTTGGGTCAGGACCAACTTGGACCAGGGAACGGCTGGGAGAAAAGAGGAGCAGATGGCCGAGCCATTCAGGAAACACTACATGGACTACAGAGCTCCAAGGCCTTAGAGGAGAAGTTTCCTGCAGGAAACCCCAGGCTCTGGCCAGCAGAAAGCCCTCCAGGCTGCCCAGCAGGACCAGGGGTCAGCGCACAGCTGAGAAGGATGCTGTGGTCAGTGTGGGACTCTGCAGATGTGGGGACTAGTGGGCGGAGCCAGGCATAGAAACCAGGGCTTTGCGGATATAGTGGCTCACACCTATAATCCCTGCACCCAGGGAGCTGAAGCGAGAGAATTGACCACAAGTTCAAAGGCAGACTGAAGCCGCAGCATGAGACCCTGTCGCACACCCCAAAGACACTGGGAGGGGTCCTCAGATTGAACCATTGAGATTGCTGTATTTAAGGAAGAGACAGAAACCTTTGCACAGCTTCGGGCGGAGGGAAAGGTGAAGTATGTCCCAGGCAGCCTTTGGGTTCCAGCAAGAGCAGCCTTGGGCAGTAGGCAAGGCGGGCGCCACATAGTCAGACAGGAGTGAACGTGGACAGGGGGTGGTCCTGTTACACTGGCCTCGCGTCTTTCCTGAGCTGATCCCCACTGGGTCATTGCCCCGGACCCCCTAAACAGTGGTTCTGGAAGTGTATAGGGTCAGACACGGGGCCTGGAAAAGGCCAGGCCTCATTAGATATCCAAGAATAGGGTCAAACCAAGGATAGCATCTCCCAAGCGAGTAGCTTCTCAGATGGCAGGTCCAGGTGGGGACATGGAGGGGACGTGGTGTCAGTCATTCATCTGGGGTAAGGTGATATGAGGCACAGGGCGAAGACAGCCCAAGACTAAGCTGGGAATCTCGTGGTTTGCTGCAAAGAATGTTCTGGTGAGATAGACGCCATTTTCATGGCGGGACTTGAGACCTTGACAATGCCCACTGTTAGCCACGGAAACATGGCACCCAAGCTGGCTCCCCAGTACTGCAGCATCCGGAAATCCTTTATCATTTTGTTACTCTTGAGTGACTAAGATCATGTGAGGTTATCGGCCAAAGTGAGGGCATAGGTGTTGGGCAATGCTTGCCAACAGGTGAGAGGGCTGGCTCAGTGCCAGCTGGAAATACCCGTTCTCACCTGGAGGGGGAGCCAGAGTGTACCGTTCCTAAACCTTCCTGATTGCTGGACCGCGACAGATTCCGGTACAAGTGCTCCCCTTGCCTGGGCACCATTTGCGACCGACGTAAATGTCAAACAGGGTTGAGTGTGAAGCCGGGTGTACACGTGGGAGAGACGGAACTGTGAAGCTTAGGACTTGACTGCAGCTGAGCCCCGAAGGTCACTCCAGCAGGAGACAGTTAGCAAGGAGAGGGAACAGCATCCCATGCACGTGAAACAGCATATTAGGGGTGCTTGTGAGAAAAGGGGAGCATGGGAAGCAGAGATGAAATGGGTGGAGAAGGGACTTGGCAAAATATCAAGGCAGGAAGCAGGGGATAAAACCCCCATGAGTCCATGGGAAGACGGTGGGTTTTCTTCTAAGCGGCAGGAGGTTTTCTTTTGTTTCTTTGAGACAGGGTCTCATAACGTTAGCCCAGGTTTGAACTCATTGTGTAGCTCAGACTCCTTGACTTCATCCACAGTCCTCCTGCCTCAGCCTTCTGAGTGCTGCGATTACAAGCTTGCACCATCACACCTGGCCACTGGAGGATTTTGAGCTAAGACAGTAGTCTTCCGAGATCTCAAGGAAGCTCCTGTGGGAGACCCTGGGTGTGGAGGGACAAAGGGAGCAGGCTAACTGGGGAGGAAGATGCTGCAACAGTCCTGGCAGAAGGCTGGCCTAGGCCGGGCTGAACCTGGGGTGAGATGGAAGGTGTCAGCAGCTCTCCCTTCCCTACTCAGAAGAGACTAGCAACTGACCCAGAACAGAGGGAAACCATAGAAACTAGGGGAAGAGGGGGCAGACCCAGGTCTCCAGTCCCAGGATCCACCCCACAGGTAGGACAGCTGATTTGTCTGTAATATAGGAAGAAGGGAGCTTCACCAAGTCCCAGTGCAAGGCAGCCAGTAGGTAGAGGCCAAAAAAACTGAGGCTGATCAGATGGAATCAGGCCCAGTAAACAGGGCTAGAATGGAGGCACATACCAGTGCAAGCCTCCTTCAAGTGTGGCAGCATGACAGTGGGAGGTGGTATCTGGGGCAGGCAGGTCTCCCTGGAACTTCACAGGGCACTCAGACCACCCCTCAGCCCAGGGCAAAAGCACCATCATTGAGGATTTAAAGTTAAGTGATTCTGTGCATCCTTGCCAGCAGAAGCCACCAACTTCCTGAGGTCAGGGAGTATGGCATCTACTGCCCATTGCCCCCCTGATCAAAACAAGTGCTCGGCACAGTCTGGGGACCAAACCCAGGCTGCTGAGTCACCGTCTCCCGGTGACTGCGGTCTTGATCTCGTACTCTTCCCCAGCAGTATGCTGCCACGCCTCGCCACAGATCTCGGGGTGTCCACAGTAGGAAAGATCCATGGTCCCCTAGAAGACCTCCTGGGGGTCAAGCCCTCTCCATGGACTCCTAGGTGGGAGAACCTGATGGGATTGGAGGACTCCCCAAAGAGAGCAAGTCTCCTCTGGGTAGTGGGATCCAGTTGTCCTTCCTGAGGTTTCTTAGCAAAGTCTGGGCCTCACATGCATAGAGGGGTGTCAGTGCTTGGCATTGTCTTGGTCTTGGTGGGATTAGAATGTTGGGAACGTGGTGACCGATAGCCCAGATCCCTACCCTTTCAGGGTCCCAGTTCTTATAGAACAAGTAGATACAAGTGGTGGCCAGGGTAGTCTGGGCTGAGAAGGTACAGGCAGGAAGGATGGCGGCCTGTTTCATTTTCTGTGTTCTAAGCAGGGTCTCGTGGAAGCCAGAGTGCCATGGAACTCCTGATCCTGATTCTTTGCGTCTTCCTCTCAAGTGGTAGACTTTTCGGCACCACCACACCCTGATGGTAGTCCCTGGGGAACTTGAGAGCCTACGGGGACTCCTAACAGAGACTGATGGGAGCTCCAAGTGCCGAAGACAAGACCCTATGGCACTGTGACCTGTGGGGTGGCCCACACACTTACAATGGTTTAATGTCCTGCTGTTACTGTCTTTCTTTCTCTCTCTCTCTCTTTCTCCTTCCTTCCTCCCTCTCCTCCTTCCCTTCCTTCCTTTCTTTTTTTTTCTTTCTCTTTTTTAAGACAAGGTCTTGTCAGCATAGCCCAAGATGACCTTGAACTTAGTCTTCCTGCCTCAGCTACCTCAAGTGCTGGGATTACAGGCACAACAGCCACCCCAGCTCTCATCTTGAAATTCTTAATACATTTGAAACATGCTCACCACTGGCTTCCTTTTTTTCACCCAGTTCTTCAAGTTGTGTAGCCAGTGCCTCCTGAAGAAGATGTTGGAGGATGGACAGAGTCAGGGCAAAGAGGCTCTCCCAAAAAGACCTACAAGAAAGGAAGAGGGCCAGATGGTGGCGGATGCAGTGCAGGCCTTTGATCCAGCACTCAGGAGACAGAAGCAGGCAGATCTCCAAAATCAAGACCAGCCTGGTCTACAGAGCAAGTTCCAGGACAGCCAGGGTTACTGAAAAACCATGTCTTGAGAGAGAAAAAAGAAAAAGAAAAGAAAGACAAGGTGCATCCGCTTGAAGGACAAGCTGGAGGGAGGTGTAGCTGGAGCAGCAAGTGGGAGCATGGGCGGGGCAGCAGGCGACCTTATCAGCCGCTTGACTGACGGATGCTGCCCGGGCACTGCTGTGCCAAGCAGGGGGCTGAGCAAGGAGGAGTGGCATTCAGTCTATGTCTCAGAAAGCCACCTGACCCCAGTGGGAAGGGAACGGGGGGGGGCACGTGGCCAAGAACAGCGTGTTTGGGAGGGGCGACTCTGCAGCCTGTAAAGGGACCAGAGAGCATCTATGAGCCTGAAGGACCTGGGAAGGTCCCAGCATCAACCCAGAGCTTCATTCTCAATTACAAATGTTCACACTGTGGGCGTGGGGAGGGAACACAGAAAGGCCGCTTACACAATGTCCATACTAAGTACTGGAAAATCTTAGCGCGTAAGAACGCATGGGTACACTGACGGTGGAGAACGCAAAGCTGGCAAGAATTTGAGAACATGAGACTTCAAAGGTTTTTACTCTGGATGTATTCTGGCCCCAAGTTCCTGGAACCCTGGGGCACAGTGCACTCTCCTGAGCCCCATGGGTCCATCAGCAACTGCGAACTTCCACTTCCCTCTAAATGCTGTTTCTGCCCCAAGGCTGGGGATGGACCCCCTCCTTTCTTTCCTGTTCTTCTCAGATACCAAACTCTGAGCCTGTGTCTGGCATCTTAATTCCAGTCCTGGCTTTCCATGATTCCCTGAGCCACTTCCCCTACATAAACCCTAGTGTCTCACATCCAACCTGACTCAGCTTCTAAGCCAACCAGCCCCTCTGCCCAGTTCATGTTCGGGCAACTCCTGAGTATCCATCCACCTCCCCGCTCCCCTTTTCCTACTTCCATTCTGGTCTAATGCTGACTTTAGCCGCCTGGATCCTCTGTAAGCCTCCCTCTGGGATCCTGGTCCAGCAATCCAAAATATTTCTAAAGTTAAATCTGTCTGTTGGATGCATGAAAGCCTCCATGACTCTCAGGTTCCTAGTTCAGAGTCAGAGCCAAACTCCTTGGTTTTGCCAGGTATGGCAACAGAGGCTTATAATCCTAGCATTTGGGAGACTGAGACAGGAGGGTTGCTGGACTTCCATGAGTTCAAAGCCAGCCTGGAATATGTAGCAAGACCCTGCTTCACTTTAGGGCATCTATATCATCTGCCCTTCTCAAGCACCATTTCCAAAATAATGTTCCTTAGAGCTGTGATTCTCAACCTTCCTAATGCTGCAGCCCTTTAACACAGTTCCTCATGCTATGGTGACCTCCCCTCAACTATAAGATTATTTTCATCACTACTTCATAACTGTAATTCTGCTACTGCTATGAATGGTAATGTAAATCTCTGACATGTAGGGTATCCAATATGCGACTTCTATGGAAAGGGTTGGTCAATCACAGAGGGGTCACACCCACAGGTTGAGGACCACTGGCTTGGAAGGAATGCTAGCCACTCCCAGGAAGCCAAGGCCTATCAAGTCTTCCTATTTACCCTCATTTCCCTGCTTTGGAAGGCCAGCAAGGGAATGGTAGAGGAAGCTATGGAGAGAAAACTAGTCCCCTTCCCTTTAATGCTCACTGACAACAGAGGTTCTGGAGGAGAAGAGGGTGTGGGTGCAGACGATTAAGATGTGAGGGAGAAGATGCTGAGGATTCTCCCCAACCCTTCCCTTTCCCTGTCTGGAAAAAGCCAGCCTTGCCCCGCCCTCCTAGGTCTCCCAGCCTTGCCCCGCCCTCCTAGGTCTCCCAGCCTTGCCCCGCCCTCCTAGGTCTCCCAGCCTTGCCCCGCCCTCCCAGGTCTCTGTTGGAGTCCTGAGGGGCTAGGAGAGAGGCAGATGTCATCCCTTGGAGTGCTCAGCTCCCCGGTTCCCAGATCTTCACATCCAGCCATCACTGTGTTTTCTCTTGCTCCTGTAGGCCAGGCCGGGAGACCTCCAGATCTCCTTCCCCTCCTTGAGCCACCACAGCAATCTCCACTCCTTTCCTCAGGACCCAGAAGTCCTAGCCAGAAGCTTTTTCCTCCTCGGTGGCTATGGACCTGCTCCTCCTATCCAGAATGTTCTTTGGGTGTCAGCTTCCACACCTTGCCCCTTTCAAGCCACTTCTCCATAATCCCAGGCCCTTTTCTGGCCCTAAGGTTGCTCAAATAGGCTCCCTCCTGTGCCCTCCCCACCCACTCTCTTCTTCCTTGCTCTCCCTCCCCACACTCCCTCTCTCACCTTCCTCCTCCTCATTGTAATTCCCGTCATTCTTCCTCTCCCTGTGCTGTGTTCATCTCTACCTTTAACTCAGCTCCTCGCACCAAGCCCTCCTCCTTCTCCGGTCCACCATCTGCCTCTAATCCCTCCCCCCACAATTTCACCATGAAGATATACCAGATCAGGCTGGAGCCACCAGGCCTCCACACATGCTGGCTCTCAGGGAGTGTGTACCCAGCTTTCTCCTGGCTCCTGACAGGCAGGAGTCGCAGCCTACCTAGATCCCACGGGGTTCAGCGGTCCCATCCTGTTCCTGGAGTGTGCCCTCAGGGAAGAAGCCACGGGAAGGCCCAGGCATAGCTGTCTTCACATCCTCAAACCTTGATGCTCTGGATTTCCCACAGGCTGGCTGACCCCTTTGTGATGTAGAAAGCAGGTGGTTAGTGGCCTTACAGTCTGCCATGGCTCTATGATCGTGGACTGGCCGCTGTGGAATTTCTCTGGGTAGGACCCTAACCGGTTAGAATAAGGTCTATTTGGGCAGGCTGTGCCAGCGGATGGCGCAAACCGGTTCTGAAAACAGAATAGGGCAGACGACCTAAAGAAAGTAAACCATCTCCCCCAGCTCTGTGAAGTATGTATAGAACAGCTTATTCAGAAGAGGGACCCGAAGCCCACAGAAATTACGTGTACGGTCCAGGTTCACAAGGCTTGAAAGCCACATGAGGATTCAAACCTCCCAATGGCCTCAGCTATTCTTGTCCCCTCCTCTGCGCTCCCGGTTCACTCAGACTCAACAGCTGCCTTTGTGGGTTTCTAGGGCCGCCGCTTAATCACAGCTTTCTTGGAAAACGGGGGCGCTGAGAAACCCGACTTCCGGCTGTGTGTGTGTTGCCACCGCCCAAGGGGCCCCGGATGGTGATGCTAGTTAGTGGCAGCACCGGTGAGCCGGAGCCCGAGGGCTGGTGAGGGATCCTTGTGGGGGCGCCTGCCTGGACCCAGCGCCGCTGCGCCACCTGCTGGGTGCTCCTGGCGATGCCGTGAATGTAGCCCGGGGACTCGCACTCAGAGCTTTCTACCGTGGGTGGCCTCCCCGGGAGCCCAACCACCCTGACAGTATTCCTTCATCTTGAACCCTTCCTTCCAGGACCAACAGGTGCAGAACACAGACGACCTACCAAGTTCCCACGACATGCCACTCATCCCGTGGCGCTATTGGATGGCCATCACTGCCAGCAAGCAAGACACCAGGCTTGTGACCATATGTACCAACAATTGCTGCTCAGGGTTCACAGGGGCCACTAGGGCCTGGAGAAGTGAGCAGACCTGTCGAGGATCAGGCCGCCCCCGAGACTGTTTTTTAAAATTCAAGTCATGTACCTGGTCCACTCAATATCCTCCAATGCAATCGCCCCACCTGCCAGCAACAGCAGAGCCCTGGCAGTGATTTATAAGGCCTTCCATGAGAGACTGGAGGTGTGTAGCTCACTCCTTTGGCAGAGTCTTGCCAAGGATGTAAAAAGCCCTGTATTTGATTCCCAGTATTTGCCTACAGTCCCAGCACCCCGGAAGTGGAGGCAGGAGTATCAAGCAGTCCGTAGCGGTATACGAGGGAGGCATAAAACCCTGTCTCAAAATTAAGTAAGTAAATTTTAAAATTAAGGCAGATGAAATGACTCAGCGTTAAAGCACCCGTTGCTAAGCCTGACAACCTGAGTTCGATTCCCCAGGACCCGCAGAGCATGAGCGAATGGGCTACTACAAGTTGTCTTCCAATGGGCCAGTCCACAAGCTCTGAACCACCTTTCTGGCGACGGTGATGGTATTGGTCGTGTGTGCACACCTTGATACTGCTCAGACTTACAAATTGGCCAGGCTTTATGGGTTAAATGGTAAGTGCTTTTATATACAATGTATGCACATTGTGTAATATACTCCTCACAGTCACCCTAGAGGCAAGTCTTTTTATTATCCCAATTTCATGGAGAAGCCTATTGAAGGTCGAAGGCGTTAAATCACTGACTAGGGCCATACTCAGAGCGGGTGGCAGCTTGTACCCAAAATTCACCAGGGTTCTTGGAAAGGAGCCCCTGTCCAAGCAGAGTGGAGCTGTGCGCAGACTCAGTGAGTTCGGGCGCTGGCCGTGGTACTGAATAGAATCGCCCAAGCTTCTACGTTAGAGATTTTCAGATACCTGTTGCACGATTGATAACAGCTCAGAGACAGATATTGGGGTACAGCTTGGAGACCAGAATAGCAAAGCAACCATCCACTGGCTCTTACCTCAGCCCCAAAATGGCGATCCTGTCTCCAGGAATCTCAGGATGAGAAAAGGAGAAGTGCGTTTGGAGAGAGTCTGGTGTTTCTCAACATTATCATTATAATTTCATATTTAACACCATCTGACTTGGAACTTGGTATGTGGCCTTAAACTCACAGGGAGACTCCTGCCTCTTTCTCCCAAATTCTGGGATGAAAGTATCATCATCACCATCACCATCATCATCATCACCATCATCATCATCATCATCACCACCATCATTATCATCATCATCATCACCATCATTACCACCATCACCATCATTACCACCATCACCATCATCACTATCATCATCACCATCACTATCATCACCATCATCATCATCATCACCACCACCACCATCATTATCACCACCACCACCATCATCACCACCACCACCACCATCATCATCACCATCATCACCATCACCACCATCACCATCACCACCACCACCATCA
>NC_022030.1:22245809-22255932 GCF_000317375.1 Microtus ochrogaster
CAGCAGCAGCAGCAGCTTTGAGCTATACTCTGGAGCTGGGAGCCCTGGCACAACCTGTGTGATCTCCATAAGTCACTTTGCTTCCCTGACATCCCACTTCCTCCTCTGTAAAAGTGGAGAACATCACCAACACACCACACACTTATGGCATTTTGTAAATGAGAACTCAGTGTGGTGTCTCCTAATTGCAATCCTAGTACTAGAGGCTGATACAGAAAGATTGTTATAAGTTTATACCAGCCAGGGCTACATACTGAGTTCCAGGCCACAATAACAATGCCTCACGTGTAGTAAATATTTGATCTTATTGCTATTAGTTTTTGATACAGCATCTCACTATGTAGCCCTGGAATTTGCTATGCAGACCACATGGGCCTTGAACCCATAAAGGTCTGCCTGCCTCTGGCTCTTCAGTGTTGGGACTGAAGACATGCACCACCATGCCTGGATTATCACCATTTTTAAGTGAAAATTCATATAGCTCTTAAATTGAAAATTCATATTCTCTGGCAGTGATGGTGCATGCTTTTAGTCCCTGCATTTGAGAGGCAGAGGCAGGCAAATATTTGAGTTCGAGGCCAACCTGGTCTACAAAGCAAGTTCCAAGATGGCCAAGGCTACACAGAGAAACCCTGTCTTGGAAAAAAAGAAAAGAAAAGAAAGAAGGAAAAAAAGAAAAAGAATTCCTATTGTATACTCACCTGGCAGGGGAGAAACCATGATCACAGAGGTGGTTTTCCCAGGACGAGGCTCATCCACTTTACTCAGGGCATGCTGACCACTGCAATTTCCCCAAATTCAGGAAACTTGACTGCATAATGTGTGGTAATGGAAACTTGTTCTTGCTCTCCCCTTAAAAAAGATACAAAAACAAAACCAAAAATAAAGAAAATTCCATTCTGATCTCAGTTTCTGCTACCTCACCTCCCCCCAAATTGTTCCCAGTCACCATTTTATATGGAGGGAAACAGGTCGTAATTCACAGCTGGACACTCTCAGAGCTGGAGAGATGGCTCGGCAGTTAGGAGCACGTGCTGCCTTTCCAGAGGCCTTGGGTTCGAGTCCCAGCACAAACATAGTGGCTCACTGTTGCGGCTCGCTGCATTCATGTCACATATGTGTAATGAATAATAACCTGGAAAAAATGACAATTAGCTGGGCAGTGGTGGCACACGTCTTTATCCCAGCACTCAGAAAGCAGAGGCAGGCAGAGCTCTGTAAGTTCGAGGCTGGTCTGATCTACAGAGTGAATTCTAGGACAGCCAGGGCTACACAGAGAAATCCTTTCTCGAGACACCCAAGGTGGGAGGGGGCAACCAAACAAATGATTAGAGCTGGAATTTGTGCCTTGGGAGTCTGACCGAAAAGCTCACAGCTTTACAGCACTTGGGAGGCTGAGGCAGCAGGATGGCTGGGTGTGAAACCAGTCTGGGCCATTGTGACTTCCAAACCAAGCTGGGCTGCAGACCTTGTCTGAAGCAAACAACAACAACAACAACAACAAAATCCTGCATATCCAAAGGTCTTGGAATACAAGCCTCGATTCTGATTCTTACCCCCAACACACAAAGCCCTCTTGCCTTATAAGGTGATACATCATAATGAATAATATCAATTCTGGAAAAATGAAATGTCAGTATTGATGCTAAGCACCATAAAGTTATGTATAGATTATACTAAAACTGTGATTTCTTTGTAGAGATAAATAGCTTTTATAAAGTAAGATTTAAACCTCTGAATTTTTTTTAAGACAAGGTCCCACCATGTAACCCTGTCTGACCTGAGACTTTCTATGTAGACCAGGCTAGCCTTGAACTCACAGAAATCTGCCTGCTTTTGCTTCCTGGGTGCTGGGATTAAAGGTGTGTGCCACCATGTCCAGGTCCACATTGGTTGTTTTTTGCATTTGGCTCAAGTGAGACCCATCCTAAGTATTGGAAATGCTCAAGGACTGACCCTCTGCTTAAATGCTGATTCGGGTCAACTGAATACAAAATACACAGAGCTATCCAGGCCTGGTGCCACCTGCCTGAGATTCCAGGAAGACCCTGTCTCAAAAGAGCTAGAACTAGGATATGGCTCAGCAATAAAGAAGCGACCTAGAAGTCACTCATGAGGAGGAGCTGGGGCTGCAGCTCAGCGGTAAATTATTTGCCTGGGATGTGTGAGGCCCTGGGCACTGCCCTCATAAAGAGGGAGAGAGAGAAAGGGAGGGATACCAGTTTATAGGACAAACACGATTTTCCACTCATATTGACTTCAGCTACCAAAAGCTATGAAAAATGAGTGCCTTTTGCTGGAAAGCACTCCCACCCTCCACAGGCACACTCACACACACACACACACACACACACCTGCACTCTCAAGGATACTTGATGTGATGAACTAAGTCCTCGGAGAATATGTTGTGTTTTGAGCTGCTTGGCCCTGGGACTTGGGCAGGGGCATGTGCAGCTGTGCTCACATGGCAGTCAAAGTACAACTTGCAGGAGTCATTGCAGGTCCCCAGGGCTCAAACTCAGGGGTCAGGCTTGGCAGCGCGTGCCTCTACCCCAGTGAGCCATCTTGTTGCCCCTCCCCCGATTTTTAAATAATTGAACCCAGCTGTCTTCACCTGAAGCTGGCGCTCTCCAGCTGACTGCTGCCCTTTTCCCTAGCCAGGCTGTGCTGACCGCAGCTGTATTGTTCCTCAGCCCTGGCTTTCTCTTTCTGCTGATGCACACAGAGCTGCTTCATTCACAGCCGACAGCCCTGCTGGCTTCTGAATGCTGGGGATCCAGTGCCAGGAAGCCTGGGAGCCCAGATATGGAGGCAGGTCAGAGATCCAGTTCTGCTGTGTTCTCTCCATCCAAGCTCCATGGGTTCTGGCTGAGGGGAAATTGAGCCCTTCCCTGAAACCCCATCCTTTCCTATTGATGGCACCCCAATTCCCTGTCCCCTGCAATGCCTGTTCATGTTCCAATGGGACCGCCCATCACTTTATAAAGCACAAGCCTGAGTGTGTGCCCATAACCCAGACCATCTGGGCACACGACCAGTGTTAAGACGGTGTGTGTGTGCGTGTGTGTGTGTGTCCATGTATGTTGAGTCTTTGAGACAGTCTCACGATGTAGCTCAGTCTGGTCTTGAACTTGAAACCCTCCTGCCTCAGCATTCAAAGAACTGGGATTACAGGCTTGCATCCTCTAAGACCCACCTAGATTTCAAGATGACGTATCTGAAGGACTCCAAACACAGTCCGAGACCATGGTGAAAGACACCTGAAGCTGAGCCAGGGCTTGCAGCTGTGGCCACATCTAGATCTGCACCTGAAATCATGACTCATCCATAGTTTGTGTACGTGACTGTGTGAGAACTCTGGCTGATTCGGTATCAACAACCATGTCCCAAACCAAGCCAAATAGCCTAGATAGTCCCATTAAGAGGGATAAAGTCAGCCTATAAGAAGTCTCCTATATCAGGAGGCAGAGGCAGGCGATCTCTGAGTCTGAGGCCAGCCTGGTCTACAGAGTGAGTTCCAGAACAGCCAGGGCAACACAGAGAAACCCTGTATCAAAAGACAAGCAAACAAACCCTCCAAAAGGAGAAGCTATATATGAATTCTGGTCAGTTGAAGGTTTTGTGTATATGTGTGCCCATGTTTATGCGCACGTATGTGTAGGCCACAGAAGAACGTAGGTGTCTTTCTCAATAAGTTTCTGCCTTATTTTTTTTTTTTTGAGACAGGGTCTCTCCCTGAACCTGAAGTTCACCAGTTAGCTAGACTGTCTGGCCAGCGAGCCCCAGGGATCTTCCCTGTCTCTCACCTGAGGCACTGGGGCTATAAGCGCCTGCCACCATACTGGGCCTGACATGGACGGTGGTACTGAGCGTAGGTTCTCAAGTCTTCACAGCAATCACTTTGCTGACTGAGCCGCTTTCCCAGGCCTGTGATGGATGTGCTTGCTTTTGTTTTGTTTTGTTTTTTGAGGCAGGGGCTCACTGTAGCCCTGGCTGGCCTAGAACTCACTCTGCAGACCAGGCTGGTCTTGAGCTCACAGGGATCTTCTTGTCTCTACCTCCCGAGTGCTGGGATTAAAGGTGTGTACCACTATACTGGCTAACTCATATGTTATATTTTATGTACATGGGTGTTTTGTTCGCATGTATAGAGCTGTGTCACAGCCATACACTGCTCATGGAGGCCACCACGTGGATGCTGAAACAAATCCTGGTCCTCTAGAAGAGTAGCCAGTGCTTAACTGCTGAACCATCTCTCAAGCCCTGCACTTGAGTTTTAACATTATACTGGGTGGTTTTGTGTCTCACGCTAGCCTAGGCTAGCCCAGAACTCTGGAACTCACTATGTAACCTAGAATCAAGCTCATGGCCGTCCTGCCTCAGCCTTCCAGTGCGGGATTACAGAGTAATGCATGCCCCACTCAGATAAAAGATCTCATTATAGAAGGTAGTGAGCCACCATGTAGTTGCTGGGAATTGAACTCAGGACTTCTGGAAGATCAACCAGCACTCTTAACCACTGAGCCATCTCTGAGGAGGGGATGAGTTCAGCACATGGACTATTTAGAGCAGATTCCAGCTCATGCAAAGTGTCCTAAGAAGAGTGCTCACTCTCCCTAACACGAACTCCAGAAGCCTCCAAATCCTCTGAGCCTTGAATGTAGCCACTGGAATGACCCTAATTTCTCCTCAGGGAAGATTTAGGAGTATTGCTGTGGTTGTAAGGTCTTTACCTTACATATATATATCTTTGTATATAGTCATTTTAAGCACCTATTAATTGAACAAACTACTGGGCTCCATCATGACATTTCATACATGTATGTAATATATTTTGATAGTCTTCGATCCCGCTCCCCTCCCACTGCTCCCCCTCCTCGACCTCAGGCCCCCCACACCCCTTTCTTCTTTGATGCATCATCTCTATTGTTTTCATTGTTAAAATATTATCATGACATGTACACGCACATAAAAATACATAAGTGCAGGCTGCTGAGTCAATTTAGCGTTGCTCATACGTGTGTGTGTTTAGAGCTGACCACTTGGCACTGAATAACCACTTAGGCTAGAGCACACTTAATTAGGCTGTTCTAAATGGGGAGAACCAGAGAGGAAAGGAAGCCAGGCATGGTGTGCACATCTGTAATCCCAGCACTTGGGAGGCAAAGGCAAGAGAAGCAGGAGTTCAAGGTCAGCCTGATGGTCTAGTAAGTTCCAGGCTAGCAGGAGTTACAGGAGACCCTCTCTCAAGAGAAGAAACAGTAAAAACAAACAAACAAAAGAAGAAAGACAAGGACCCTGGAGCAGATGATGTGGGTGTCACTCACTACTGTGAGACCTTGGGTAACCTCTCTGGACCTCGGCTTGCTTCTTTCTTTCTCTTCTCTTTTTTATTTTGTGCTTCTAAGAATGGAAACAAATGGACTTGTGCCTGCTGGATGAAAACAGGCTGGGCCTGATCTAGGCTACTCTGCGTTCCCCTAAGTGTCGGCTTGCGGTCTCTGGGCCACACCTAGAATGACTCCATTTTTAAAGCGATGGCCTTGGTTTGAATTGCTCCAATTTGAAGGTAAGTGCCAAGAAAGAGTGACTCTGCAGCTTGTGTGCACAAGTAAACACCTATCACCTGCTGCACAGTAGGAGGCACACAATGAGAATTTATCTACACTGATAAACAATGACACTTGAAAAGATTCCAAATTACTCAAAAAAAAAAAAAAAAGCAGCCGTGTGAGTTTATCAACCCAGACCAAACAGATGGAACACCCTTACCTGGGACTAGAAGACGTGCACCCCAAGATCAAAATGTACCAGTTTCACTGGTTAGTCACCAGGTCAGTTGTCACAGGCCACCCTCAGGAAAACCGCCACAGTGAAGGGCAGATGCCTCTGTCTCCAGTTTGAGTACAGTTCCTCTTGACATGACACTCAGCCACTTCAAACTAGCCCTGACCAGCCTGTCACCAGACCCACGTCTGACACCTCAGAGCCTGCACGCGTGGCTCTGAAGACGTGTGGTTCCTTCAGAGACTTCCTCTGCACCTGTGTCAGCTCTTGGTCGGCCACCTCTGGGCATCCTCTCCGGACTCCACAGTCTCTTCAACTCTCTCTTAGTCATTGATCAACCAACCTGCATATTTGACAGTTATGAGATGAACTATTGATGTGTGGTCTGAGAGTTAATATTAGTTAATATTAGTCATTAAGACTGGAATAAAAGCCTGTGTTGGGGGCTGCTCAGCTGGCAGAATGCTTGCCTAGCATGCGTGGAGCCCTGGCTGGGTTCAGTCCCCGTTACTGTGTGAAATGGATGTGGGGTGCACACTTGTTATGCCAGCACAAGAAGGTAAAGGCAGGAGGATCACAAGTTCAAGGTCATTCGTGGCTAGCTAGCAAGGGAGGAAAAATAAATGTCCAGATGTCAATGGAATCAGGACTATTTGACAAATTGCAGCCCAAACAAATCAATGGGGCGTGTGAATTTATTGTTTAGTCAATAAATCCTGACATTGTGGGAAGATGCAAACCTGTCCATCTATGTTTCTTTTTTTCTTTAGTTTTTACGCTTTCATATATGTGTATCTGTATGTGAGGATCTGCATGTGTCTGTGTGTATGCGTCTTGTGTGTCTGTGTGCACCTTGTGTGTATGTGTGTCTCTCTGCATATGCATCGTGTGTGTCTGTGTCTCTGTATGCATGTGCATCTTGTGTGTATATATGTCTCTGTGTGTTTGTGCGTATCTTGTGTGTATGTGTTTCTGTGTGTACATCTTGTGTGTGTGTCTGTGTTTGTGTGTACATCTTGTGTGTATGTGTTTCTGTGTGTACATCTTGTGTGTGTGTCTGTGTTTGTGTGTATCTTGTGTGTGTACATCTTATGTGTATGTGTCTCTGTGTGTATGCATCTTGTGTGTCTGTGTACATCTTGTGTGTGTATGTGTGTCTCTGTATGCATGTGCATCTTGTGTGTATGTATGTCTCTCTGTGTGGGGGCATCTTATGTGTGTGTGTGTATCTTGTGTGTGTATGTGTGTCTATCCGTGTGTGCACCTTGTGTGTGTATGTGTGTCTCTGTATGCATGTGCATCTTGTGTGTATGTATGTCTCTCTGTGTGAAGGCATCTTGTATGTGTGTGTGTGTATCTTGTGTGTATGTGTCTCTATGTGTGGGCATCTTGTGTGTGAACCTCTGTGTTCATGTGTGTCTTGTGTGTGTGTGCATCTTGTGTGTGTGTGTGTGTGTGTTTCTGGAAGATGAGAGAGGAGGTGGCACATCCCATGACGAGCATGTGGAGGTTAGAAAAAAATTCAAGGAGAAGATTCTCTCTCTCCACCATGCAGGGTCTGGGCATCAAATGCAGGTTTGCAAACTTGGCAGCAAGCACCTTACCTGCTGAGCCATCTGGCCAGCCATCACCTATGTTTCTAATAGAACACACTCGTGACACTAGGCAAGCACTGTACCTACTGAGCCATAAAGACCTCGGTGTCTTTACTGTGGAATCAAAATGATAAGAAGCTGGTGCGGTGGTGGCGCACGCCTTTAATCCCAGCACTCGGGAGGCAGAGGCAGGCGGATCTCTGAGCTCGAAGCCAGCCTGGTCTACAGAGTAAGTTCCAGGATAACCTGGGCTACACAAAAAAATCCTGTCTTGAGGGAAGAAAAAGATAAGAAGACATAACTACTCTAGGGCTGTACTAGGATGAAACAGCTAACATGGAGAGTTGCCAAGCTCTCCAAAAACCTAACTGCCTCAGTATCCCAGCCCCACGACACCTACTCCCTACCTCTCCTTGAACACGCTATCAGCTGCAGCTGGGTGACCGTAGGATGCAGTTGTAACTGCCCACCCTGGTGGCAGGCACTGGTACACTGCCACTGCAATGGCTGAAGGCCACCCTCACACACGACAGCTTGTGTGATAAATTCAAACAGAGACTGGTGATGTGAGCTGTCCTGACCAGCGTCCCTCCCCCGTGCAGCCCTGTCCGGCTCTAACTGACTGGCCTCCTCACCAAGCCCCACTTTAGACTTGAACTCATTGTGTGCCCCAAGGCTGGCCTCAAATGTGAGGTCCTCCTGCCTCAGTCCCCCAAAGGCTGGGATTACAGGCATGTGTACCACACCTGGGACTGTCCTGGCCCCTCAGCTGCAGTCCCCAAGTTCCACAGCCTACACACTTTGGGACAGACACAGTCCTGAATTTGCCACACTGCATTTTACACAAACCTACACATCTGCACCTCTGTGTTCCAGAACCTCAGTGTCAGCGTCCACCCTTCCAGGGAAGGGCTAGAAGTTTCTGAGGACCTAGGAGCCACGTTCCTTATTTCCTATCACCCTATGTGGGGTAGGACAGCCTGTACTGTATGTATGGGGCAGGGTGGCTGAGTCGTTGAGAAGGGTGCTTTAGAGTGTATGTACTTTTCTTGTTACCGTACCAAAAGTCCGGACAGAAACAACTTCAGACAGAAAGGTTCCTGTGAACTCACAGCATAGGAACATAGGCCCTTTGGCTGGGAAAAGCATGGAAGCTGGTGCATCTTGGCCAATGGCATCGGGGATAAGTGAAGCAGTTTGTTCACATCTTCGTGAATCAGGAAGCAGAGAACTCTGGCAAGAAACATAAGTGGGGATCACCTTCAAGGTTCACCCCCAGTCGGGACTGGAGAAATGAGTTAATAGTTAA
The DNA here is from genome assembly GCF_000317375.1 of Microtus ochrogaster. Taxonomy (NCBI): domain Eukaryota; kingdom Metazoa; phylum Chordata; class Mammalia; order Rodentia; family Cricetidae; genus Microtus; species Microtus ochrogaster. Next base: position 22,254,501 of record NC_022030.1, read on the forward strand.
GAGCACTGGCTACTCTTGCAGAGAACTGGGGTTCGGCTCCCAGCACCCACATGGTGGTTCACAACCATCCCTAACTCCAGATCTGTTCCCCTCTCTGACTTCTGAAGGCACCATACATACATGGGATGCAATAATACATGTAGGCAAAACACTCACATAAAATAAAATGAATACACCTAATAAAAAGTTTTTAAAAACACATTTACCCCCAGTCACTCCCTTCTGCTAGTTAGGTCATAGTTGTAAAACAGTACCAGCTGGAGACAGCGTGTTCAAACATGTGTCAGCCTCCGGGGACATTTCACATTCAAATTGTACAGGAGATAGCTCGGGTCCGGATTCAGTTCCTAGAAACTAAGGTGAGGATGCCCAGGTCTTCTGGCTAAAGACGTGTTGGTTCTAGGACCAGAAGGTCTGAGTTCTTGCTCTCTGGACTCTAGAACACTTAGGGTCTAGGTTCCAGGGGCATGACAGGGTCTCCTAACCCTGGGATAGTGACTTCTCGGGGCTGGGAATCAAAACAGCTCCTTGAAAAAGGTGTGGGTGGGAACTGGGGGGGAGGGTTGAGAGGGGATGGGAGAGGCAGGGAGGGGAGCAGAGAAAAATGTAGAGCTCAATAAAAATCAATTTAAACCCTGTCTCGAAAAACCAAAAAAAAAATAAAAAGATAAAAAATAAATAAATAAAAATCAATTTAAAAAAAAGGAAAAGGTGTGGGTTTCTGGCTTGGTGGACTGTCCATTCTAGCAGGTGAGAATTCTGGGACAAAATTTCCAAATCCAGGACCAGGGAGATGGCACCAAAGCCTAATGACTTGAGCTTGGATCCCATGTGGCGGAAGGAGAGAACTGACTGCCAAAAGTTGCCCTCTGACCTCCACACTGTGCCGTGACACATACAGGCCGCCACCCCATATGCTGGTTATGGTGCCATACACCGTTAGTCCCAGCACTCAGAATACAGATGTCTGAAGTCAGCCTGGTCTGCAAAGTGAACTCTAGGCCAGCCAGGGCTACACAGTGAGACCTTGACTCAAATAATTTTAATTAAAAAAAAAAATAGCACACATACATGAATCCTGATTCTTGCTGCCAGACTGTTACGTCTTTATTCCCAGAGGAGAGCCCTGTTTTTTTTTAATTGACCAATTATTGTTTATTACATCTTTTTTTTGCATGATGTGTACATGTGTGAATCCAGAATATACATGTCACAGAGCATACGTAATACACATATGGAGTGTTGAGCCTCACCGCCCACCTTTTCTGAGGCACAGTCTCTCCTTTAGATGTTTGGCATTGCATACACAGGCTAGCTGGCTGTGACTTCCGGGGCTCCTCCTGTCTCTGTGTCCCATCCTGTTGTAAGAATACTGGGATTACAGATGTGGATTACAGATGTGGATTGCAGATGTGGATTGCAGATGTGGATT
>NC_022030.1:22256047-22260217 GCF_000317375.1 Microtus ochrogaster
ACACATGCCTTTCCTGTTGGTTCCGGGATTTGAACTCGGGTCCTCACACTTGCACAGCGTCTGAGCCATCTCTGAAGCCTGGGAATCTTGGTTTCTCAGGATATAACATTCTTACTCTCTGAGAGCTTCCAAAGACCACAAATGGCTGCCCCCAAGTACTTACAGGCGCTGTAGGCAGACTCCTGGGGGCTCAGCAGGGCCTCCCTCAACCACTGAACTAACCTGGGGGTCCAAGTAAATTTGATAACACTGATTCCCCAGAGCTCAAACTTGACAAACCTCACCTCCCCACCTCCCTACACTCTCCCAGTCTCCCCACCTCCCCCTGCATTCCCATCCCCACCCCCATCCCCCATCCATCTTCCCAACAATGTGTTGTGACCAGGAGAATCCACAGAACTTGGATGCTGTGGAGAAATGTACCTCCCACAGCCCCGGTACCTTCAGGGTGGCAGCTTTTCTAGCAGCACACTGACGCCCCCTGGTGGGACTGTGTGGTAACTCAATGGGGGGATTCCATAGACGCCCCCTCCGGCTGCCCAGAGACTAAACACTTGACTAGGTGCAGACACAGTACTGGGTGTTGACAATGGCTGCTTGGTCGGTTCTCCTTCAGGGTATCCTGAGACTGCTAACCAGATGCCACCCCCAGGAACCGGAGAACCAGAGGGAGATTGTTCAGTGGTTAAAATGTTTGCTTCCCAGCGTGAGGACCAGGGTTTAGATCCAGGGAAAACACCAGATGGGTATGTCGGCCTACCTGGAATTCCGGACCCAGACGAACAGGACAGGGGCTGTCCAGAGAAAGCTGATTAGTGAGCCTAGCCTTAGTGACATCAACCTCAGGCCCTCACATGCATACGCACACAGGTACAGGTACACTCTCCCACAGCCCAACATGCAGATACACACATGCACACCACACTCCTGCACGGAAATGGGAGGAGAGAAAGAGTCATTGCTACCATCATTGTGTATCACCCTGCTAATCGCCAGCATCCCGGTCTGCCTTGCCCGCATCTATGACATCCTGTCAGCCCTCTTGAGGGCCTTGCCTCTATCCCATGAGTTGCTGGCACTGAGCCCCTATTTCCAAGGTTTCGTGGCTGATATGTGCCCTCTCTAGGCACTCAATGCTGCTCCATGCTCAATATCTATTGCAAAACCGGCAAGGCTTTCCCTTTGGCGTGAGTGCCTAGGGCCTCTATCCAACCACTTGGTTGCTCATCTGGAGAAGCTGGCTCCACACCTGCCTGGGCTCAGCTCGTGGTTCATCTGTGTGCCATGCACAAATTAGTTCCCAAGACCTTATGCTCCCCCCTGGCGCCAGCCTTAAACCCGCTGAGTCTATTATGGTCTAGACCCTCAACACTGACCCAACCTGAAGTGCTAGCTCTATTCTGAAATCCAGCCCCCAAGTCAGATCTATCACCGTACCAAAGACAGAAGGGCTGTGAGTTTGCCCAGCCTGGACTGCATAGCAAGACCTTGTTTCAAAACAAAACCAAATAATTAAATAATTAAATCTTCCAGCGCTTACTCTCTCAGTTCCCACCCCTTTGCCACTCTAGAGACTCAGCCTCCAGCCCGTAGCCATCCCAGAGACCTATCCATGAGCCGGTGCACGATAGCCACCTGTTCTTTTTATATATATACAAAAACAATCAATGTGTATTTATTTAGGGTACATTGGAGGGCTCAAGTAGACTTAATTTTAAAAACAGAACAAAAATAACACCACTGTTTAGAAATCAAGGAAAAGACAGATCAACTAAGAAAAAGGATGACATGAAAAGACCGGACAGCTTGTTTCAGTCTGGAGTCCTGCTTTGAAGAGGTTCCTAGTAGGCACTTCTGAAGTACCAGGGGATTGACAGGGCTCAGCAGCATATGTGTGCCAAGGGCTATTGATGGTGGATTCTCCTAGCAGGCTCTGGGTATAGAGCAAGATGGTCCTGACATCACATAGTGGGGACCACTTACCCTTGAGGACGTCCAGGCAGATGTCGCCCTGGTGTCCACGCTGGGGTGGTAGCAGGGTGTGAGGAAGGTCACTGTGGGGGTGCTGTAAGGGAGAGTTTACACCTCAGGTTTCTGTCCACTGCTCTGTGCCAGCTGCTCCGTGGATGGCCCCTTCCTGCTAGAACATGTTGTCTGATTCAGGAAAGGCGGGAATTCCTTTGTCGCCAGACATCACGGGGGTCATCAGGTCCTGCTGTAGCCTCTTGCCCACAGGGCCCCAGCTGGTTGCCCCTGCTGGACTCAGCTCCCTTGCAAACTGGCAGCAACGATGGTGGCATCTGGGTAGCAGTTTTGTGAGGCCATCCCCAGAATGCTGGCACCGAGACAGGAGTGTGGGGACGAAAGGGCAGCTGGCAGCCACCTACTCTTTACCTGCCTGAGGCTTCCGGCATTGGTTCTGCCCACGCGAAGCTCTCCATCCTTTGCCCTGCACCTCCTGGGCCTTGGCTTTCTCCTTGCCCAGTCCTGCAAACGCTCCGACATACACCTCATTCCTCACATCTCCCTTCTAGCTCATCGCACACACACCAGGTCCCCTTTGCACATGCATCAGGGACCCTTGCACTCCCTTGCACTCTCCTAGTTATTGCTGCGATGAAACACCATGACCACAAGCAGGCTGGGGAGGGAAGGGTTTATTAGGCTCACACTTCAGCATTGCTGTTCATCACTGAAGGAAGCCAGGACAGGAACCCAGGCAGGGCAGGGAGCTGGAGGCAGGAGCTGAGGCAGAGGCCATGGAGGCATGGTGCCTACTGGCTCACTCCTCATGGCTTGCTCAGCCTGCTTTCTTATAGAACCCAGGACCTTCTGCCCAGGGATGGCACCGCCCACAGTGGGCTGAGCTCACCCATATCAACTACTAATTAAGAAAATGCCGTACAGGCTTACGTACAGCCTGATCTAAGGGGGCATTTTCTCAGCAGAGGCTCCCACCTCTCTGATGACTTCAGCTGTGTCAAGCTGACATAAAACTAGCCAGGACACCCTCATCCTCCCAGACCTGTCCACTCTCCCTAACTCCTAGCTCCCTCTCACCCCTAATGCAGGCAGAATTCGTATGACATCATGTGCTCTCCAGCTGACCAGAAGCAGGGCATCTCTGCTCATTGGAGGTCTGTGGTTGCCCTTCACTAGGGACAGCCACCAAGCACTGCACTGCCTGTGACCTGCTGCAACCCCTGCGTGGCCTCTGCAGCGCCATCAGGAGCCATACGGCCTAAGTCCTGAGCTACCTGGTAGCCTTGCCCAAGGTTAGACCTTGCCTGCGACCACCCAGAGCACAGGTGCCAACACAGTGTAGCACAGCGTCTTTAGACTCTTGAGAGAACCAATGGGAGGGGCCCTGGCCCCACTTCAGATACACCCAGTGCTGAAACTCCGTCCGGAACTGCCTGGCCAAAGTGGGCCTCACTTTCTAGACTGCAAAGTGTTCCGTATCTGCCAGGAAGCCTATGGCTGGCAGCCAAACAGTGGGAGCCAGTACAGCTCCTTGGCAGACACCCAGCTGTGCCGTGAGTCCTCGCCTGACTGTCCAGAGTCAGTGGGGCCTGGGGCAGGAGACCTCTCTACCGCTTAGTTATCCTAGGTGCTGAGCGAGGACCTCCTCAGTGCTGGGCCCACACTGGAGAGAGCAGAGACCAAGATGGAGTCCCCTGCACAGCCTCCTGGGGAAGGAGCTGGGTTTTGTTTCTAGCGAACGCTTACAAAGCCTGCACTCAGCTTCTTATGCTATTTTAAGGCAGCCATTTGCAAAATGCCCCAGGAGCATCAGCAACACCTGGGACTTGTTTTAAAAAAAAGGAAACTCAAAGAGCGAGACGACAGTTTAGCAGCGGAGTGAGTTCTATGATGCTCACAAAGCTGTAGGTTCTTTCCCCAGCAAGCACCAAGCACATTCAAATGGACGTGCACACACACACGCATGCCAGTTGCAGGACTTGGTAATACATGCCTGTTATCTCAGCACTTAAGTAGAGGCAGGGGGACTGTGAGCTTGAAGCCAACCTAGGTTACATAATAAACCCAAGATTGTGTCTCAAAACCAAACCAAAGCCTGGCGGTGGTGGCGCACGCCTTTAATCCCAGCACTCGGGAGGCAGAGGCAGGCAGATCTCTGTGAGTTCGAGACCAGCCTGGTCTACAGAG
>NC_022030.1:22260381-22312414 GCF_000317375.1 Microtus ochrogaster
AAAAAAAAAAAAAAAAAAAACCAAACCAAACCAGAAATGTCAGAATTAACGGTGAGTTTGCAGCTCCATGGCAGGGCATGAGACCATACATGGCGGAGGGAGGCAGAAGCAAGCTTTTGCCCTGCCCTAGGAATCCTGAGTCAGAAACTTCAGGCTCACATCCCAGGTGTGTGTGTGGTGTGTGTGTGTGTGTGTGTGTGTGTGTGTGTGTGTGTTTGCGTGTGAGTGCATTCATGTGTATGAGTACAGGCAACAACACCACACCGTGAATGAACGTGAGGGTCAAAGGACAACCAGCCGAGCCATCCAGCCATCCCCACTTATCTTTATTAGTGGGGTGGGCAGCATTTTCTGCTCCCTCTCCAGGCCTGTTCTGTGGCTAGGCTGAAATGAGTCTAAACAGATCCTGATTTGTCCTTGTATACAGAGTGATGACCTCCCATACACACTTTCTGTCCAACCCTGCCCCAGTCAACCAGCTTTGTTGGAGGTGGAGTCGTGCAATTGGCGTGTGTGCGTGCATGTATGTGCGTGTGTGTATGTGTGCACGTGCACGACATGCCCAAGATGTGAGGCAGCCTCCACCCCATGCACCGCCAGGCCAGCGCCTCAGCCCTCTAAGCAAGCTATTCATGGCAGCATCATGGTTCCAATAGAAACTACAAAGTCAAAAGGCTCTGGAAGCAGACATAACTCCAAGGACTGGAGTCCGGGGCGTATTCTTTTCTTCCGGCTTCTGTAGATCTAGAACTCTACACTACTTCTAGGAGAAACTCACCTCCCTTGGTGTCTCAGACCTCTCTCTCTCTCTCTCTCTCTCTCTCTCTCTCTCTCTCTCTCTCTCTCTCCTTCCTTTCCTGCCTGTTAGCTTCACCTCGGAGGAGAGTCTCCCCCTAGTGGCAGCAGCGAAGGCTTCAGCATCTTCTTAGACAATCCTCCCAGCGTCAAAGTCCGATAATCCTCTTCCTATTGGCTCCTCCCAAACGCTTGGCTGGCCATTTGGGAAGGCCTAATCTGATTGGCCAACCGTGGAGCCTTTGGACATCCCTGCCTAGAATCTGGTTGTCTGGTGTTACCTTGGTCCACAAGCTGAAAATAGAACCCTGATGCGTGATGGTGCACGATTATCCCATCGCTCCGGAAACCGAGACAGGAGGATCAGAAACTCCAGGCCAGCTTGGGCTCTATAGCAAGATCATATCGAAAAAAGAATTAAAGGGCTATTGCCTAGCATGTGCAAGGTCCTGTGTTTAATGTCCAGGATATCATTTTTTTAATAAAGTGAAAAGATCAGGGTTGCAGGTGTGGCTCCGTGGGATATCTTATGAAGGACTGGGCCTTGGATTTGAGGCTCAGAGTTTTGTCAGACGACTGGAGAATGAAAGGGGTTACTACACAGGAAAACTGGTGGGTATTGGCCTCTGGTCGTGAAGAATTGAATCCGGCTGTGCTGGACAATAGCCCTGAGCCATTAAGAATTGCCTGGCCCTAGCCTGACCTTCTGCTCTATGTGCAGAAACTGTCGGGGTACTGAAAACAGCCCACTCTGCTCCCAGTCAAACCACAAAAAAAGATCCTGTAACTTCCTGGTAGCCACCTAGGCATATAGACCTGTCCCCAGTCCCTCTAAATGCACCCAACTTCATCCACAGAGGGTTGGGGTCCTGCGCTGTTCCAATAATGGTCTCAGTCTGCTGAGACCAGTCTGTCCGCTTCTCTGCCTCACTTTTCTTCCAGAAATCACAATAAAACATCCCTATAGCACAGACTCGCAGACAGGTCCCCGCAGACCCCTTTTCCTCTGATAGCCCTTGTTGTTCACTTTCCTGCTGAACCTCAAAGCGTAGCGAAGACTGGACTGTTGTGGGGGCTGCCTCAAGAGGCAGAACAGGCAAATTGCCACAATTTGTGATAGTGGTGTCTGCAATCCCTCCCCTTTCAAGGTGGTGCTAAGAGGATCGAGGAGTTCAAGACCAGCCTCAGACTCAGATACATAGCAAGCTTGAGGAAAGCCTGGACTACAGACGCGGTGGGAGTCAGAAGTAGCCCCGGGTGTCCAGGGAGCAGGGTTTATAAAGGAAAGCACTACCGGCAGGATAAGACATCTAAAAGCTCGTCAGGAACAGTCAGGTTGCCTAAGCAAGCTGGCTGGTCCAGGCCCAAGGTGCGGCTCAGGGCCTCTACCCGGGCACAGTTTGTGGGTTTTCCAGGAGCTGAGCTGAACTGGGGGAAAGGTGACTCTCCTGTCACTGGCTTTCTGTAAGATGGTGTTTGACAAAGTGGAGTTACTCTAATTTTATTCCTACACCTCACAACTGTCTGTGACTCCAGTTTTATGGGATCCAACACCCTTTTCTGGCCTTCTTAGGCTCCGGGCAGTGAAGGTAACCTGTTCTACACAGTGAACTCCTAGCCAGCTGAGGTCACGTAATGAGGCCTTGTCTTAAGAAAAGAAAAGAAAAGAAAAGAAAAGAAAAGAAAAGAAAAGAAAAGAAAAGAAAAGAAAAGGAAAGAAAGGCTGCAGAGATGGCTCAGAGGGAGCTTTAGAGCACTGGCTGCTCTTCCAGAGGTTGTGAGTTCATTTCCTAGCAACCACATGGTGGCTCACAGCCATCTGTAATGAGATCTGGTGCCATCTTCTGGCATGCAGGCAGAACACTGTATAAATTAAAAAAATCTTTTAGAAAAAGAAAAGGAAAAAAAAGGTCCCTTTGAGTTTTTTTTTTTTCCCTTTGGGTTTTGGGATGGGTGGCTGGACCTGCTTTTGTTGTTGCTGTTTTTCTTGTTTGGGGTCAGGCTCGATAGCCAAGTGTGGCTGTTTGAATGAGTCTGGCCCCTCACAGGCTCATGTGTTTGAGTGCTTGGTCGCCAGTTAGTGGAACTGTTTGGGAAGGACTAGGAGGCGTGGCCTTGTTGGAGGAGGTGCCTCCTATGAGCTGACTACAGTTCTGGAGATGTGTGAACTTGGATTGAGGGAAGGGGAAGGGCCTAAGTTATTAGACTCCAACTGAGAGTTGGAGGAGACAGTCAGTCAGTCCTGAGTTCGGGGAGGACTAGGGATGGGCTTTCCGGGTTCAAAAGCCCACACCAGGCCCAGGCTTGTTCTCTTTGCCCACAACTAGAAGATCACGTGAGTCTCAGCTACTGCCCAGTCCGGGTCATTCCTGCCACCATGCTCCCCATCATGATTACTATGGACTAACCCCTCTCTGAAACTTCAAGGAAGCCTCCAATTAAATGCTTTTTTTCTTAGAGTTGCCTTGATTGTGGTGTCTCCTCACTACAATAGAACAGCGACTCATATAGTCATGCTAGTGTAGACTCACAGTGTAGCCCAGGCTGGCCTCGACCTCCTTTTGCATGTGAGCTGCCATGCTAACATAGATAAGATTTCTTGGGGCTGGAGAGATGGCTCAGTGGTTAAGAGCATTGCCTGCTCTTCCAAAGGTCCTGAGTTCAATTCCCAGCAACCACATGGTGGCTCACAACCATCTGTAAAAAGGTCTGGAGCCCTCTTTTGGCCTTCAGGCATACAGACAGAATATTGTATACATAATAAATAAATAAATATTTAAAAAAAAAGATTTCTTGGTTTTCTAGAACCCTGGCTCCATCTTAGGACTCCTTAACTTAGTAACTAAAGATGTCTCCTGCAATGGCTGACACCTTCCCATAGGCTTGTTTGTGGAACCCTCCCCCACTGGCTCTCCACTTAAGTTTTTCTTTCGCTTTCTCAAACATTCTTCTGCATTTCAAGCTAGACTTGAACTCGCTGTATAGCTGAGGATTGTCTTGAACTCATGATCTTCCTGCCTCCACCTCTCACTGCAGAGTACAGGCAGGCATCACTGTATTGGGCTTTGAATTCCCCAATGACAGACTCACGCCCCCGCAGGTGGGCCCTAGCTACTGTAGGCCTAGAACTGTCTGTGCCCCATCTTTCCTGCCCACTGCATTTGATCACTTGCTCGCCTTCGGACCCCACCATCCGGTTCCTAACCAAAGCCACTCACTTACCTTGGTCCTGACATCTTCTTGGACCTCCCATTGCTCCCCACTTACCCCCGCCCCCACACACACTGTTCTGTTGTTACTCCTCATTTAACTTCCACTGACCTCTCAGTAGGTCAGACCATCCAATTAGTCCGCTACTGATCCCCAAACGGAATCCTTTATGACTTCCACGGTGCCTCTGGCCAACTTCCCACTGAATCATTTTATGATCCCTAATGACTGTCTCCATTTACCAACCTCTAATGTCTCCTAGGTTTGTTTTTTTTTTCCTTTTTCCAATTAATATTGGTTTTCACTGTGTTGTCCAGGCTGTCCTCAAACTCCAATCTCTTGCCCTGGGCTCAGGAGCAATTACTGCACACCTCACTGCACCCAGCTTTAATTTTAGTGTCTCTCTCTCTCTCTCCCTCTCTCTCTCTCTCCCCTCTTCTTCTTTCCCATAACGCTGGAGACTGAGCCCAGGCTGTGTGCATGCTAGCTAAGTGTTCTACCACCAAATTAGGCCACCACCCATTTTGGAGTTGCTGTTTTGAGACAGGGACTCACTGACCCTGAATTCATTATGTAGACCAGGCTGGTCTTGATCTAGCTGTGTAGCCCAGGATAGTATAGAAGTTTTGACCTTCCCACCTCAGCTTTACAAGTAGTTTCCCAACCAGGCTGACGCAAACTTGTGAGATTCTTCTTTACTGATCACAGAAGTGAAAGGCACCAGGAACATGGCATAGCATGACTTTGATGGATTCCAGAGCCCTGGTTTTCTAATGCCTCCTTCACTGGCCTCTCCGATTCTGCCAGGTGACTCCCCCGACAGCTTGATAATCTATGCCCGCTGCATGGGTGGGCATGACCCCGGAACCACGGAACGACTTTCTCTCTAGGCGGCTACCTCTGGTCCTGCCAGCTCTGTGCAGACATGGACTTCAGCTTCTTGCTGACCTGGGAGACGATATCCCATGTGTGGCATGACTAGGTTTGAGGGACCCTGCTTCCTGTGTCCTAGTTCTTTCCCTGTTACTCTGGGCTGCTCTCTCCCACAGCCTGTCTCCACTTCCTTATCCACCCATAAGTTCCCTTCCTGGGAACTCCGTTCTCTCCCCCGTGCCGTCTGTGTCCCCTGCGTCTCTCCACCTCAGTCAGCCTGGATTCGGTGACACTAGTGCCGCCGCAGCCCACCCCTGCCTTGAAATGGCTTCTGCACTGGTTCTGCCAGTCAAGACATGCAGTCTGTTCTCCCAAGACCATCAGAGTGCACAGCAAAAGCTGTGCTGGGCACAGTGCAGGCAGCGGTTACTGCTATGAGTGTCACAAATGTGTGTGTGACAAAGGCTTGATGCTGAATGGTGCCACCTGTGTCTGTGACTGCAACTAGGCGTGGCTACTGCTGTGTGCGTGGATGTCCACTGGGTGCAGTCTGGTACCCCGAACCTGGCTACAGCCGCCGGGACTGGGGTGAGAGGCGGACGAAGGCAGACACAACTCCCTGTTCATGTTGCCTGCCTTCCTTCCTTCCTTCCTTCCTTCCTTCCTTCCTTCCTTCCTTCCTTCTTTCCTTCCTTCCAGGAGGGTGGTTCAAGAAAGGGTCTCACTATGTATGTCTAACTATCCTGGAACTCACTATGTAGGCCAGGCTGTCCTCGAACTCAGAGATCCATGTGTTACATTACACCTAGCCCATTATGCGCGAGGAAGAACAGAGACAACACTTACGGGTTCCAAAGACTTTAATAATTGACCACATAAGCGGATCACTGATGGATCAGAGCTGCAAGGACAAGGCCTCGAGGGCCTTATTTCTCCTGACAGCCCCAAGCAGGGGCAGAAGTGAGGTTTATGAGCATAACAATCCTCAAACATTTGTTGCCAAGTTAAGTTACAATTTTCACAGATCAGGATTTAGAGATTGGGGGCTTCCTTGAACTTTCCAACATTGTCAATGATCAGTCCAACCAATCAGATCCATTTGTTCCTTCTGTAGTTAGGAACAGCCATGATGTTTCAGAGAACTAAAGATACATGATGGCCAGGCGGTGGTGGCGCACGCCTTTAATCCCAGCACTCGGGAGACAGAGGCAGGCAGATCTCTGTGAGTTCGAGACCAGCCTGGTCTACAGAGCTAGTTCCAGGACAGGCTCCAAAAACCACAGAGAAACCCTGTCTCGAAAAACCAAAAAAAAAAAAAAGATACATGATGACTATATCTATAGTCTAGGGAGGAGGTTAGTCAGCCATTGGAAAGTTCTCAGCTCCTCCAGTTTTGGGAACCTGGACTTTATTTCACCCTACAGGTAAAATGGAGTCTGAAGTCAAAATGGTAGTACTTAGGCCAAGGTGTTTTTGCCTACTCCCTTCAGTCTGCTTGCCCCTATCTCTCCAGCGCTGGGATTAAAGGCATGTGCCACTATCTCCAGCTTTGTAGGGCATTTTCTCAATAGTGGCTGATGGAGGAGGGCCTAACTCTTTGTGGGTGGTGCCGCCCCTGGGCTGGTGGTCCTGGGTGCTGTAAGAAAGCAGGCTGAAGCTAGGTGTACTGCTGCACACCTTTAATCCCAGCACTCAGGGAGGCAGAGGCAGAGGCAGAGGCAGGCAGATCTCTGAGTGCAAGGTCAGCCTGATCCACAGAATGTGTTCCAGGACAGCCAGAGCTACATAGTGAGACCCAGTCTCACACAAACAAACAAAGGAAGAGAGAAAAAGAGAGCAGGCCTAGCAAGCTATGGAGAACAAACTGGTAAGCAGCACCCCTCCATGGCCTCTGCATCAACTCCTGCCTACAGGTTCCTACCCGTTTGAGCTACTGCCTTGATTTCTCTCCATGGATTGTGATTCAGGATACATAAGCCAAGTAGACTCTTTCCTCCCCAAGTTACTTTTGGTCGTGGTGCTTCATCACAGCAATAGTAACCCTAACCAGGACGAAGTCCTAGATTTCATCCCCAGCACTGAAAAAGGGAAAACGAAGTAATTGGTATTTGAATTATCACCCAGCATATACTGTGGAAGGAAATTGGTCATTCAAGACCCATTCGGAGACAGGTAAGTTGACAGGTAAGTACAGCCTGAGTTCAATCCATAGGACCCATGTGGTAGAGAGAAAAGACTCCCCAGTTGTCCTTAACTTAACCTTCACACTGGCACCACGATATGCATGCATCACCAGCCAAATAAATGTAAAAAAAAATCCACTCATTAACTCTAGGTGGGCTGGAACGATGGCTCAGTAGTTAAGAATACTTTTGATGCTCTTGCAGAGGGACTGGATTTCGGTTTCCTGCCCCACATCCTGGTTCACAACCAGCCACAACTCTTCCAAGGGGACCTGATATCCTCTTCTGGCCTCCACTGGCATTGCATACACATTTAGTGCAGATACACATGCAGGCAAAACATCCACATGTGTGTGACGTGTGACAGTGCCCACAGAGGCTAGAAGGTGGCATCATATCCTCTGGATCTTGAGTTACCACAGTTGTGAGTCACCCTACATGGGCACTAGGAACTTCTGTCTCAGTTCAGGTTTCCTTGCTGTGAAGAGACACCATCACCACAGCAAGCTTTCTTTTATAAAGGAAAACATTTAATTGAGGCTGGCTTATAGTCCATTATTTCACGATAGAAGCATGACAGCATGCAGGCAGACATGGTGCTGAAGCAGGAGCTGAGAGTTCTACATCTGGATTAGCAGGCATCAGGAAGCGAGAGTGAGCCCTGGACCTGGCTGGCGTAAGCATTTGAAATATCAAAACCCATTCCCAGTGACACACTTCCTCCAACAAGGCCACACCTACTCCAACAAGGTCACATCACCTAATAGTGCCACTCTGGATGATCAAGCATTCAGATCTATGTGCCTACGGGAGCCATTCCTATTCAAAGTGCTCATAGTCACTAAGTCATCTCTCCAGTCTTTCTTCTTCTCTCAAGACAGGGTCTTGTACAGCCCAGACTGGCTTTGAACTCCCTATATCTTCCTGTCTTCACCTCTCAAGTGGTGGGATTACTGGCATGTACCATCATGCCTGAATGAGCTTTCTAATGATGTGGTATCCCACATCCTTCTGTATAGGTGTAGCTTTTATTGGATGGTGAATAAAGCTGTTTTGGGCAATGGCCGAGGAGAGTAAAGCCAGGCAGAAAATCTGAACACAGATAGATAATAGGTGGAGTCAAGGAGACGCCATGCAGCAGCTGAAGGAGTAACATGCCACACTGGTAAGTCATAGACTCGTGGCAATACAGATTAATAGCAATGGGTTAATTTAATAGTTAGAACTAGCCAATAAGAAGCCTAGAACATTGGCCAAACAATTATAACTGATAATAAGCCTCAGAGTGGTTATTTCTAAGCAGCTTTGGGAACAGGCAGGCAGAGAAAAACTGATCCAGGGGAACCAGCAGAATGGAGAAAATGTCTAGCTACATCTGGCATCCAATGAGGGGCTAACCTGCCTGATCTGCTACCCACTTCGGGTTCGGGAGCTTGTATGCCTGCTTGGGGTCAGGAGAAAAACAGCTGAGAACATCCTAATGTGTGTCTGGCTCTGCCTCCCAAGTGGCAGTGTCATAACCGAATCCCCACCACTTCCACATTCGTGCACTGTGAAAGGGGCAGGGAGACAGACAACGGGATTGGGCCTCTTTCAAGCACACAACCCTGAAATGGCACATACTGTTTCCTTGTATTTCCCAGATGCCAACACTGTAGAACTCTATCATCTGGCTACGAAGAAGATAGAAGATCCATCCTTAGCTAAGCAGTCAGGTGGACAGTCAAATATCGTAATTCGAGTGAAGAAATGAATGATGGATATTTGAAAACTATATCTTAATTCTCACACCACTGTTGGGTCTGTGGGCAGAGGCGGAGGCACCACTCCAAGTTCCTAGAGCTTGGCTCTCCTGGTGGGGAGCCAGCACTTATTTCTCTAGTTTGAGCTAAAGTCTCAGGGTTGATCCTCATTGCTCCAAAGCCATTTTCTTATCTCTAAATCAATCACATTGGTTGGCCAATGGGGCAGGTCTTCAGGGAATCTGTCCACAGATGGAAGCAGAGAGAAATTATCTTTTTTAAATTTTTAAAAATTTATTATGTATACAATGCTCTGCCTGCATGTATGTCTGCAGGCCAGAAGGGAGCACCAGATCTCATTACAGATGGTTGTAAGCCACCATGTGGTTGCTGGGAATTGAACTCAGGACCTCTGAAAGAGCAGAGGGTGCACTTAACCACTGGGCCATCTCTCCAGCCTTGAGAAAGTATCTCTTTGTATCTGTCTTTGTCTATCTTTGTATTTACCAGTATCACTGAGGAAACCCCACAGAGAGCAGGGTCAGCTCTCCAAAGACACATTGAGAGGCCACGATCATAAAGCCCTGGGTGGAGCCATGGCAAGGGGAATAGTCTGTTTCCGGTTTTATGGCCTTGAGTACACAGGAAAATAAAAGCACAGGAATTTAAAACCCAGAGGATCCTGAAAATAAAGAGATGGCCCCAGCAAGAGGAGCGTGTCAGAAGAAAGACACGTCTGCCCTGGCAGAGCCACTCCACCACCAAGCTGACTCACTGGCCACCTCAGAAGTTTTTTTGATGGTTTTAAGTAGAATCTTGCTCTGCATCCAAGCTGGAATAACAGTTGTATATCACCACAACTGGTTTTAGTCAATGTAGAGGATCAAGCCCAGGGCTTCATACACACGAGACAAGAACTCTACCACCCAAGGTTCATCTCTGGCCATTTACAGCATGAATAATAGAAAACACGGAATTAGACATTAAAGTATACCCAGGGTGGGGGTGCACACCTTCAATCCCAGCACTAGGAGGCAGAGGCAAGTGGATCTCTGTGAGTTCAGGTCAGCCTGGTCTACAAAGCAAGTTCCAGGACAGCTAGGGCTGTTACACAGAGAAACCCTGTCTCAAAAAAAAATCTATTAAAGTATATAGAGTTGTGCTGTCATAAAGTAAGTGTTCAGTAAACAATATAGGTAGAAAAATTTAAAACAAGTTTTTATTTTATTTTTCGAGATAGGGTTCCTCTGTGTAGCCCTAGCTGTCCTGGAACTAGCTCTTGTGTACCAGGCTGGCCTTGAACTTACAGAGATCTGCCTGCCTCTGTCTGTCTCCCAAGTGCTGGGATTAAAAGCGTGTGCTACCAGCATCCAGCAAAACAGGTTATTATTAAGACATATAAAAGAGAGATGTGACAGATCACTGCACACACACACACACTCCAATGCCACGAACCGGCTCAGGGGAGCCACTCAGACTGTGAGAGAAGCAGGGTCTTGGTAACAGGAAGGCACAAGGTTCGGCGAATGACAGACAGACAGACAGACAGACAGAACACACAAGAGAGTGGTTGGAATCTGCTGTGATTCTATTGAATTCATGTTTTCATTATATAGTATTCAAACAAAGAACAAATCAGAAGGTCATGTATCATTGGTTGGCACAGTATGAAAGCTTTTAGTCACATCAGCGATACTTAACAAAAGTATATTATCAGGAACAGGTGTTAGACATAAAGCATCCTTAGAAGAGGAAATTTGTCCTTGAGAACATAAACCTCAGACAAGTGGTTTCATCTTATGAATAGAAAGTTTCTGTCTCTGGGGGCTGGAGAGATGGCTCAGTGGTTAAGAGCATTGCCTGCTCTTCCAAAGGTCCTGAGTTCAATTCCCAGCAACCACATGGTGGCTCACAATCATCCGTAATGAGGTCTGGTGCCCTCTTCTGGCCTGCAGACATACACACAGACAGAATATTGTATACATAATAAATAAATAAAATGTTTAAAAAAAAAAGAAAGTTTCTGTCTCATTATCGCTATCATGGCCCTTCCTCTTCCTAACCCTTTACTTCATCTAGTGACCAAATATACCTAATCAGTTCTCTGCACCTGCTGAAATATACTTTTTTGTACCTTCTTATGCAGCAGACACTATGGGGGTTGGGATCTAGCAAGCCTATCCATAAAGTTCAGAGTATAATATAACAGTCTTTGTCCATCAACATTAACCCATCTATTCCCTTGTTCATCATACACCCTGTGTATGACAAGGGTTCTGCTGTAGTCTTATACAGTCCCATACTGTGCTTTCCTATCTCAGAGCTGTTCCTGAAGCGATAATCCTTGTCTTGTAGATATATAGAATATCATTATTATAAAAGAGATTGTGCAAAGCCCATATCCCGCATAGCCAGCTAGTTGAGAAATCCGTCTATGCCTCAAGGGTGGCCAATACCGTGCCGTCTGCCATTGACCTCCAGGAAGCCTAGTCCCATGGGACACATAGCTCCCGTCCGGCATAATGACATATGTCATGTCACACAGACAACACTGGAGTTGGTGTGGTGCTCCAAAGCTTCTTTTAGGAACATGTATAAAATGGAAATGAGGACTAGGACCCAGTGACTTTGCTCACCTACATGAGCAGAAACACAGCAGTGCCCTGGGCAGAGGGCTTTGGGCTCGTCTAGGGTCCCTCATTTACTCCCTTTCCTAGGGGAGGCAAGGGGACAGGGTCCATTATCTTCCCACCATCCCAGTGTAATTAGGATGACCCCCTCACAACCTGGGAGGCCTGAAGGCTGTCAGGTCAGCCCAACAGCTAGTAAGGTCTTTACCATTGTTGCTACACAGCAAGACCATGCCTTAGAACGAAGGGAGAAAAATGAAGAGATGGCTTAGTGGGTAAAAGGACTTGCTGCTTTCCCAGAAGACCTGAGTTCAAGTCTCAGTATTGGGTAATAGCCTCAGGTCATGAAGAATTGAATCAGGCTGTTTGGGCAATAGCCCTTAGCCATAAAGAATGGCTTAGCCCCAGCCTGACCTCTGCTCCACCTGCAGAAACAATATGCCTTGGTATTAAAACCAACCCTGCTCCCACCCAAACCACAAAAAACACTGTAATTTCCTATGTATGTGTGTATGTATATATACACGTGTCCTCCAGCCCCGCTAAATGCACTCAGCCTTCATCCCATGGAAATGTTGGGGCTCCTTGCTGTCCCAATAAAGCAGTCTCAGCCTGTTGAAATGAAGTCTATCTGCCTCTCTGCCTAATTTTTCTTACACTCAACACCCACAAGATTCACAATGGCCTGCAGCCCCAGCTTTATGGGCTCTGACCCTATCCTTTGGCCTCCAAGACCCTAGCCTGTCTTTGGGTTCACATACACACATGAGGGAGAGATGGCTAAGTGGTTAAGAGCACGGGCTGCTCTTTCACAGGGTCTAAGTTCCATTCCCAACACCTACATGTTGGCTCACTACTATCTGTAACTACTCCATTTCCAGAGTAACACACACACACACACACACACACACACACACACACACACAACTACAAGGCTCCTGTGGCTGTGAACAATCCCAGCACTGGAAAGGCAGAGGCACACAGATCTTTGGAGTCCCAGGCCAGTCTAGTCTCCATAGCCAGCTCCAGTCTGTCAGGAAATTCCTTTTCCCAAATTCTGCCAGTTAGACGAAAGCCAACATTCCTCAGGAACTTATGAAACTGGTTGTCATCTACCAAAGAGCCACTTCCCTTAGATCTGGCAGAAGGGACTATGGCTACCTGTGGCACTTCCCAGCCAATCAAAGTTCATGCTGGCCGGCAGGCTTCCTCAGCATCACAAGCACCTGTTACACATTTCAAAGCCCACGCTAGCATCCCGGCCCTTCTCCCCTTCTCGGCTGGAGAGATGGCTCAGTGGTCCCTTCTCCTCTACCCCAAACTCCCTCCAGCTTTCAGCTACACAGTCTCCTTATAACCCGGCTATTCTCCGTGTTCTCTCCGCTCTGCTCCTGATTCTCTCGCCGTGTTTTCTCTATTCTCTATCCCCATCTCTCCCAGACAGCCTGGCCAGGTCCAGGCTACTTTCTCTCTCTGCTCTGGACTCGACTAAATGCCCCTGACTGTCCTCTCTTTCATATATACGACAAAAATCTTCCCCTTAGCCATACTATGGAGAGGTCATGTCGTCAGCTTATACATTTTCCAGCCCCTAAAATAATAATAAATCTTTAAAACAACAACAACAAAACAAAAGTTTGTCCTTGTGTCCTTTGGGGACCCACAGATTCGAACCCTTCGTTCTCCATCCCCTCTGGACTCAGGACTGACTGTCGCCTCCAACCCTCAGCTAGAGTCTAAAAGTTCACAGATCCTTTCTCTTCCCTTTCCCTCAACTCTCCAGAACTGTGTCTGGCTCAAGGACACCAATTCCCTTAGAGCCGACCTGTGCACCAGCTTCTCCGCCCTCAACTAAAACCGCCTCGACGTAGTGGTGCACCAACCAATCGGATGCGGCAACATCCGCACACAGGAGGCGGGACTTCTGGCGGACGCCGCCGTTGCCCTGCCCTTTAGTGTCCGGGCGGTGCTTCCGGCGGGCTTGCTGCGACTGCCTGCGACCCAGCGGTCATGAGCCGGCCCAGCCGGCTGCAGAGGCAAGTTCTGAGCCTGTACCGAGAGCTGCTGCGCGCCGGGCGGGGAAAACCGGGCGCCGAGGCGCGGGTGCGAGCCGAGTTCCGGCAGCACGCCAGCCTTCCGCGCTCCGACGTGCTGCGTATCGAGTATCTGTACCGCCGGGGACGGCGCCAGCTACAGCTGCTGCGTTCCGGCCACGCCACGGCCATGGGTACCTTCGTGCGCCCGCGGGGCCCGACGGAGGAACCCGGCGACACGGCAACCCAAGGGACCACGCGGAAGGATAGCGATGGCCCAAAGAGTCCTTGTGAAGGCGCAGGAGCACAGGAGACGCGATCCGATGGACGGTGACAGACCCAGAGAATGGTCCCTCCGGACAGTTTAGGGAAGACCGAGACCTCATCTGATGGAAAGTATGTCTTGAGAGACAGCCGAATGTTCTTGATGCATGGTGAAAGATTCGACACTCCTTCACCAAGAAGGTTCCAGGCATGCTGTGGGCACCGGTAGGCTGCACCATGTATGCTGTGATGCACTAACCCAAAGTCAAAGAGAGCACAAACGCACTTCCTCCTCCCCACGAGGAGCCTAGACACCTCTCTTGGCTTCTGAGAACACACCCACCCCGCAATCTTGAGGGCATGCCCTTTGCTCTTTCTAACACGGAGAAAAGCAGACTTTTAACCGAGCACGTTTAATAAATACCCACAGGAACCATGAGAAACTGGCAGTCCGGAGTGGAAAAACGTTGTCCCACGCATTGTGCCAACACAGGATTGTAAGAGAGCGTGGACAGTAGCTCATCAGAGCTCATCAGCCCAAGGCTCTTGGAGAATCCCTCCTGGGCGGTTCTAGGAGGCAATCCCTACTCCTGTTTGTCTTCCTCAGGATTCTTGTAGAAAGGAAATAAATGTGAGGTGTGCTTACTTTCTTGACAATTTTCTTAAGATTTTCTGTCCTGCTGGGCTGTGGTGTATGTTCTGTGTGCAGCTTGGAAATCTACACAGAGAGAAGCTGTGCACATCTGGGGCCAGTCAGGGAGGAGGGACTGTGCTCAGTGCACATCTGGAGTAGCACAGGGAGGAGGGGCTGTGCTCAGTGCACATCTGGGGTCAGCACAGGGAGGAGGGGCTGTGCTCAGTATACATCTGGGGCAGCACAGGAAAGAGGGCTGTGCTCGGTGCACATCTGGAGCCAGCATAGTGAGGGGGGCTGTGTTCAGTGCACATCTGGGACAGAACAGGGAGGAGGGGCTGTGCTCAGTGCACATCTGGGCAGCACAGTGAGGAGGGGCTGTGCTCAGTGTACATCTGAGGCCAGCACAGGACTCTGCCTCGTTCTTGTGTTTCTGTCTGTTCCCACCTTTTCCCCTGTACCTTAGGCTTGAGACTAAACTAGCCTCAAGACCTCAGGAGTCTGTACTAGAGGTGTGGCTCAATGGTGGAGTACCTGCCCGACATGTGCCAGGCCCTGGGTTTCATTCCCAGCAACACAGAACAGGAATATTAACTAGGTCTGAAGGCACACATCTATAATCCCAGCCCTCTGGAGGTTGAGGAAAACTAGGGGTTCAAAACTGCCCTGGCCTGTGTGGTAAGACCCTACCAGGAACACAGAACAGGAATATTAACTAGGTCTGAAGGCACACATCTATAATCCCAGTCCTCTGGAGGTTGAGGAAAACTAGGGGTTCAAAACTGCCCTGGCCTGTGTGGTAAGACCCTACCAGGGAAAAATATCTCCCAGAAAAGAGGGTGTTTCACAATTCTGAGCTAGTGATAACTCAGCCTGCACCCCTCTGTAGAATGTGGGCACATCCCCAGAATGAATGTGAGACCGCATGGGTGTTGGCTGCTCACCCACAGCACCTGCCTCAGCCTTGCACCTGCCTCTAACTTCCGGTGGCAGGTGCCATCTGCGCTATTCTTTTTCTCCCAGCCCCCAGAGACGAATGTTCATGGAAGGGTAGGCAGACAGGACATATTAGGGAGTCTGCCTTCCCAGGAAGAGACCTCTCCGGGGAGGTGCGGAAGCCTGGAACAAGTTTGAATGTTCTCCATACGGTTTCCCAGGGTCCCCAGCCATTCGGTACTCTGGGTACCGATAGCAGCTGCCAGCTTCCTCCCTTTCCTGGACCGCATCCTCCTTCTCCTACCACTCTTCCTTTTGTCAGCTCTGGAACCAACAACTTGGGCTTTAATCTTGCATTACAGTCTGGGAAACCTCAATTAAGGTAGGATCCTTCAGTCCTGTGTTCTACCCTCAGACACAGGAGTGTAGAATAGGCCGTCGAAACATATCCAGGCTGTCTTGTCTCTGTTTCCAAGTTCTCAAAGCACTCAATGTTTTCAGCCATCTTTGGAAAAGTAACCATTTAATACACATGTCTGGGCCATGGACTCAGATTGGAGGGAGACCATTGACATAGCTGAGCACCAGGTAGGGCGTCCTGGCCAGTCGGGCATGAGAAGAGCAGGGGACCCCTGACAAGGGCAGCAACAATGTGGCACCCACCAGAAGGAAGAAGAGAAGGAGAAAGAAGAGCGTCAGGGGTCGCCTGGAAGCAGAATCCGGGACCCTGAGAAGAGACAGATTATTGAGAAGGGTGGGCTGCAACCATGACCCCTCTTGCCCACATCCCTGCCCCGTTCTCACCCGGGATCCACCTCCAGCATCACATCCGGTGGACTGGGAGACGCTTGTCTCTTCTTGTCCTGAGGGAGATGGGAGCCAGCAGCACAATGAATGGCAGTGACACTTACGTGGGGACATTCTCTCTCTACTCTAGACATACAGGGCTACCTTTATTTCTCCTTTCCTGGCACTCTTGAACTGCACATGAATTTATAGTGTGGTGAGTGTCTGTCCATACCTGTCCTTTGTGTGTCCACTGCCCTTTTCCTGATAACATTGCTGGGATGGTGTGTGGGTGTGTGGGTGCCTAAACTGACTTCCACTCTCCCCTCTTCCAGGATGGAACACGTGACTCAGACCTGGCCAATCAGAGCACTCTGACTAGTTCCAGGGTGCAGCCTGTGACCCAAGCTGGCCAGGTGAAGTCAGGCCTGGGACTTTGGCCACTGCTAGTAGTTCAGGGGTCATAAGGGTAGGTTGGTAAAGCAGAGAGAAGAAACTGTAGTGACTGGGGATGGAGAGGAGGCCAAAAGACAGAGATGGAGCCCTGATAACATTTTAGGTCCTGAATTCGTGACGTGTGTGGCAGTCAGTATGGACTGGATCTCTTTTACTTGCCGTTAGCATCCTCCACTGCTCCTGGCTCACCTGAGGCTTCCGGAGACGCCTTCGATGGTGAGCTGCTAAATGTTTCCGGTGGCCGAGCCCCAACGTGAGCAGGTCCTGTGGGAAGAGAAAGGCTCGTGGTTCTTGGAAGACTGGAAGCATGGTTTCAGAAGGCTCTGGAAGGAGACGAAATTATGCGGGCACACACAGCTCTCATGGGGAAATCAGAGGGCCGGAGCCCAAGAAACCAAGAAGAGAGAAACTACTTATTCATTCACTCAACAAATATTTCATGAGTGTCTGTTACACACCAGGCACAGTTCTAGGAGACGTGGTGAGGATGGAAATGGGCGACATCCTGGCCCCTGGGGAGATGAACATTCTACCCGAATTAACAAGTGAATGGATCATATCAAGCTGCGGTGAGGAGTATCAGGAAATAATGGGTCACATCAGCTCTCTGGAGAGGTGACACACGAGGAGGCTGGACTGAGATGGAGAGGTGAGCTGGACATGCATCCAGGGCTTAGGTGGAAGTGAGGCTGGTGTGCTCAGAGGAGCAGGATTGTGTCTGCAGCACAGGAAGAGCAGAACGACAGGACAAAGGTTAAGAGGAAAGAGAAACAGAGCAGAAGAGAATCACGGTGACGTTTATGGTAGACGCAGATAGGTGGGCATGCCAGTGCATGCCTATAATCCCAGCACTTAACAGACTAAGACATGAGGATTGTGAGTTCAAAGCCAGCCTGTGCTGCATAATGTGAATTGTCTAAAAAAAGAGAGACAGAGAGGCTTAGAGGGGGAGACAGAACCAAGTCCTCCTCAAAAGGCAGCCACACTAAAAAGTGCAGAAATGCCCTATGGTGCCCAGCCAAGTAGGGGGGCCTTTGAGGGGGCAAATCTCACCTCAAGGCCCTGTCCGCTGCCCTGGGGTCCCCTGTAGCCACACAGCTCACAGGGAACTCCTGGTATCCGAGATATCTTTTTCCCTGAGGGCCCAAGACCTCCAACATCCCCTGCTGGGTCCCATTCCAACTCTGCAGGAGTCGGGTAGGTACTAGGAGCCCAGGGCCCCCAGATTCCACCAGGTGTTGGCCCGTCTGAGTCTCCCTCAACTTCCAAGTCCTGGTCCAGGAGGTTGGCCTTCTCAAGCACCTGGAGCAGAAGGTAGATGTCATGGGAGTTGGGGGATTAGGGCCTGGGCTGGGGACGACCAGGGCAGACCCTACCAGGCTATAGCTGATCAGCTGGGCCTGTAGCTGCCAGAGTCGTTGGAAGATGGTATCTCGGTGGGTTCCAAGGGCCCTCAGGACCCGCTCCAGAGATGCCCAGGCCCTGGGCTCACTCCTCTCTGCCAACCCCTCACCAAATGCCAGTAATGCATCCACACGCTCGGCTGCCCCTCGTAGCTCTGCCTGCAGGGCCTGAGACAGACGGTTAGACACTCTCACATGTTGACAGTGATTCCAGACCACCCAAACCTGGGGTTATCTCCTCCTCCATGCCTTATGCAGAAGTCGGAATATGTACTAACCCCACATTCCACCCCAGGAAGCTTGCACCCGTGCCTAGGACTCTGCCTGCTCTCCCATATCCTAACCTTCCCCTGCCCACCTGCAGCTGGACCATCCTGCTGTGGGCCAGTGTCCATGATCCCAGGCCTTGTTCCAAGTCCTGTAGCTGGAAGCTCAATCCCAACAGACAAAGATGGAGGCTGTCCTGCTCAGTTTCTAGTACTTCCAGGCCAGAGACAGCATGCTAGGGATTCCAGGGGCCAAGTCAGGGCCAGTGGGCCAACACGACACACCCTCTTCCATCCCAGCTGCTGCTCTGTAGGCGCTTTTCTGGAGCACTGCCCATCTCCAGAGCAACCCGGGGCTGCTCCCACTGGGCACCTTTCACCCCAAGGCTGGAGACAACTAAGTCAAGATCTTCAGGCTCTCGAGCCTATAAGAAACCTCTTCATACGGGTCTAAACTGGGATGGGTAATGGAGCAGAATGAGGCTGTACTAAGGCCATTAATTAAATTAAGATGTCCAGCTTGGCAATGGAGATACATACTTAAAACCCCAGCTCTCTCAGGCAAGAGAACTGAAGGTTCAAGGCCAGCCTGAGCTACACTGTGAAAGCCTGTCTCAAATAGGGAGGTGGGGGAAGCTGGCTCAGTGGATAGTGTTTTCTGTGGTGACTCGAGTTTGGATCCCCAGAACACAAAGAACCGAGCGTGTGGCACCGTTCGCCGCCAGTGCTGGAGAGGTGGAGGCCGGCGGGTCCCTGTGGCTCACTGGCCAGCCAACCTAGCCAAATCAGTGGGAGACCCTGTCTCAGAAAATACGGTGGAGAGTGTCTGAGCAACATTGCCCCACTGGGCTCCACAGGCATGTGCACCTGCCCTCATTTATGTACACACAATAAATACACAAAACTTAAAAAATATTTGCAGTACTTCTGTACTGATTGGCAAATAAATATCCTTACAGTGTCCCTTCCCCCACTGACACCCAACACCTCCTCCAAATTATTTGTTTCTAGAGCAAGAGGCATATTCTAGGGACCGGAGGAAGTGGGACTGGCCCAAAGGGTGTGGCCAGCTCACCTCACGGTGCTTGCCCCCATCTTGATGCTCATGGGAAGAGGCCAGGGGTAGTCTTGGGGCGCTGCTGCCAGGCTCAGTGTCCTTCAGTTCACCTGTGACACGTTCAGGAGGGCCCAAGGAGGCCTGAGCCTGCTCTGACCTAGAGATAAGGAATGCTGATGGGGCCCGTGTGAGCCACTGTACCTCATTTTCCACCCGAACCCCATTCCCAGTGTCCTCCACGCCCTTACTCAATCGTGGTCGCACATGGCCCTTTCCGCTGTCCCCTCCCATGGAGCCAGATGTCAAGCCCCAGTCTCCACCTGTTTGTCTCCTCTGCAGGCATGATGGTCCATCCAGCAACGTCCAGCTCCCTAGGAGCACCCTGGGGCTGACTGAGGGGCTCTGAGGAGAGTCCATGGCCAAGAGCTGGGGACAGGGCCATCGCTGTGGACTGGGGGCCAGTCAGGTGAGGACGTCAGTCAGCGACTCCTTCTCGGCCAGGCCCCCGTGCTTCTTCCTCAGCAGGATATTTCCAAGCTGGAGGCTACTGAGAGGCCCAGGGGCCAGCCTGGCTCCACCCCTTCCAGCAGGAACCTGGACCCAAGAAACCTGATGCCCTGCTGAGGTACAGAGACACTTAACTCCTTCCTCCCCAGCAGGAGAACCTAACCTTCCCAAATAACACCCCCACCCCACCCCCACCCTGGCCGCAGCCATCCCTTTGACACAGAAAGCTCCACCCATCCCCTCAAACCCAGCATCCTGTCACCTTCAGGGACCCACGTATCTGACCACAGGGGCACATTCCTTTGTCTAAGCACCTGGTAACTCAAGCTTGTCTGTCATTTCAGGCTAGAGGATCTCATGTTCAAAGCCAGCCTGGGCAACTTGTGGAGAGCCTGTCTCAAAACTAAAAAAAGGAAATTGTTGCTAGGGTTATAGATTAGCTGTGCAGTACTAAACTATATATGCTATATATAAACAACATTTGCCTAGCATCCAAGAAGCTCTGGGTTCTATCCCCGGTACTGGAGAGGGGGAGGGGAGGAAGGAAACCACAGCGTCTGTTCCCACCTAGTAAAAAATCCAAAACAAGAAAAGGTATTTTCGGTTTATTTGAAACGGCGTCCTCTCCACGGTTTCCACAGTTACTGGGAAAATAAATAACCCTGGACGGCCACCTCTACCCTAGGGTTCCAAGGCCACAGAACGGGCAGGACTTGAGCAGTCACTTGCTCAGCAGGAGGCTGGCGCGTAGCACGCGGGGCACGCGGCGAATGGTCAGGGAGACGCGGGTGCCGCGCACCAAATGGGCTCCGGGCAGCGCCGATTGGCACGCAGCTGCATTGGGCGGCAGCGAAGCGGCATCCAGCTCATCCACATGAGTGGCTGCGATGCCGTGGAGCAGGTGAGTGTAAGCAGTGCCCCGGAGCACCAGCAGGCTGCGCGGTTCCACCAGCAGTGAGGTGATGGGCTGTGGAGGCGGCCGGGGCTGCGGGAGCCGGTTGATGGTCAGTAGATATCCCGAGTTTGAAAAGTCAGCAGGAGTCAACAGTTGCTCAGGGGACATGGGTCAGCAAGCCCCCAGGGTGGGTGAAAGCTTTGGTGGCTGAGGAGTGGCAATCTACAGGTTCTGGGGACAAGGCTATTGGGGAAGGAAGCCCTGTGTTTATGTGGGTCCAGTCCCTGGGGAGGAGGCGGGGCCTACGCTGCTGCTGAAGACATCAAGGGTCACTACACTGTGAGAACTTCAGCTGGCATCCGAGAGACTGGGACAGATCCATGCAGAGGTCAGCTGGGCGTACACTGCTGGGGCCAGGCTCTGGTAGAGGTTAAAGGGCGTGGTCAACGCCAGGACTGGGATGTTAAAGACCTGGTAGCCCAAGGTGTTCTAGAGCATGGGGGAGCATGTAGAGCTAGGGGAGGCTTCAGTCAGGAATGGTATTGCAGGAGGCCTGTCTGAGTGGGAGGAGTGAAAAGAGGGTAGTGCGCAGAGAGGGCTGGGAAATATCAGGCCTACATGGTGATTCTACAAACACGGGGGTATCAAGAATGCATGACTTAAGGGCCACAAGACAGAGAGAGATTGGGGTGTTAGGTGTGCCCAACACAGCTATGTGATAATGAATTGAGGAAGTCTTGGGGTCACAGAGCATATGACCAGAGTAGCAAGACACCAATGTTGAGGTGCCCTGAACGTACTACACAGTATGTTGGAGCCAAGCATGGGGGCACATGCCTGTAACCCCAGCACTTGGGAGGATGGGGGTCAGGAAGATGGCAATTGTGAGGCCATCCTGGACTACAGAAACCTTGTCTCAAAAATAAATAGGAATAATTTTTAAAGAGTTTGCTGGAACACTCTGTTGAGATCAAATGGTTTGTGGGTGTGTCACAGTCATGGAACACCCCAGAGAAGTAGTAGGGATCTGTGGACATTGTGGCATCTAGAGCGTCACACAGGCCAACTGGTCGGGTACGGGTGGGCTGGCTCTCTGGGAGAAAGTAGGGATGCCCAGCCAGGGACAGGGAAACATGTCTGGGCGTCAGGAATCGTCTGGAGACAGGTAGAATCAGACTGTCCTGGAGTATATGGGATGTCAGGTGTTGGAATGCCCCAAATGCTTGGGATGTTATCTTAGGACCCACCTGTTCTATGGGGACATCATCCTCTGGCTGCCGAGGTTCATAGAAATCAAGGACAGTGTGGGAGCCCAGGCTGATGGTGCTGACGGTTGGGTAATACAGTGGTCCATCTTCATGAGGCTGGGGAGGAAAGGGGCACGAGGGATGGCCAGGGCATTAAATCAAAGTGGGGTTCCCAAGCTGGGATAAGGAGTTAAGTGCCTAGGTAGGATGTGTAGCTGCTCAGTGAGGGGGGCAAACATAAGGGTTACCCTTCCTCTTGATGATTTGGAGATCTGGGGGAGGTAGGTACCAAGGGAACTGGGATGAGGGTATGTGGTTACCATGATGCCCTCCCCAGGCAGATACTGGTTCACAAGGACATGGTTAGCTGGGAGACCCCCAAAAAGGCTGAGGTCGGACACTTTGTCCACATAGCGCTGAAGCCATGGAGGAAGGCGCTCAGGAACCATCCCCCGGGGATGGGGGAGCCCACCTGCAGAGGTACAAAGGAGCCTTGGCATCTGGTGTCCCCATTAGGGATACTCCAGTGGTTGGAAGCATCCCTCCCCACTGAATTTTGGAGACCACTACTGACCTTTCTGAAGTTTTCTTCAAAGCACTTGGCCCTTACTCCCAACCACTCAGTAAACCCCAATCCCTCAAGGCCACCACCAAGCCCTGAATTGCCCTGGATCTGGGCCCCCTGGAGAGCTTGGAGATAGCTCCACATTTTGAAACCATTGGAACTGAGCCCTTCCTCACATCCTTAGCTAGGAACACTTACCCCAATTCTGCAGCTTTCTTCCAGACAGCTGGGTCCACTTTGGCTTTGGGGCATTGAAAACCTAGGAGGTGGGGGAATAGGTTTTCAGGATCTTCCCATGAACGCTGGCACAGGGGCCTTCTAGTGGGGGCAGAAACAGGCTCTCTGGAGCTTGTCTGGAGGTTCCAGTTGGGGACAGCAGCTTTTTAATATAATCTTGCTGAAGAATGATCCTCCATTATCAAGAGTTTAGCTTCAGCTGGGCATGGTGGCACACTTTTAATCTCAGCACTCAGGGGGTAGGCAGAGGCAGGCGAATCTCTGTGAGTTTGAGGGCCAGCCTGGTCTACAAAGTGAGCTGTTACACAGAGAAACCCTGTCTCAACAAAACCAAAAAAAAAAAAAGTTTAGCTCCGAGGTGGATACTCATAAAGACACGGGAAACTCAGGGACTAGCCAGCCAATCAGCTACCTTGACCTTGGCAATCAAGGGGTAACAGATGTCCTATCCAGACTGTACCCACAGCCGGAAATGGGATTCTTCTCTTGGTGTGCTATGTTCCCAGATTTTTTTTTTCCTTTGGATAGGGTCTCTGTAGCCCAGATTGGCCTTGAAATCCCTACAGAGAAGGGTGAGTGACTGTGAATTCCTGACTCTCCTACACCCACCTTCCCAGTGCTGGCATTATAGGCATGTGCCACCACACCCAACTTGGGAGATCACAACTAGGGAGAATGAGCTCTGAAACTTTCTTGTTCCCAAAGCTCTAGGGTTGCTCTAAGCTGTTCCTGTCAGGAATGTGATCTCAACAACACTCTTGTTTTAGAGGTGAGACTGGGCTACCTCAATATAGAGAATGTGGGTTTCACAACTGCATCCTTGGGCTGGTGGAGGTGTGCCTCAATGGTACAGTGCATGCCTAGCCAGATCCCACACCCCCTCCCCAGCAGGAACACACACACGTGCTCACTTGCATGCACGCATGCATCCTCCTTCCAAAGAATATATTTGCTTTTCTCCTAAGCCTCTAAGGAAAGTTCTTTCTTGTTTATTTTGTTATCTTTGCTGTTTTGTTGCAAACAAGAGCTCGCTAGACAGGACTGGAGAGCTGACTCAGCGGTTAAGAGCACTGGCTGCTCTTGCAGAGGACCCAGGTTCATTTCCTAGCACCCACCTGCTGGCTCACAACCATCTGTATCTCCAATTTCAGGGGATCTGATACATCTTCTAGCCTTCTCGGGCACCGTGCAGAGGCAGTACACATACATACATGCAGAAAAAAACACTCATACGTGTGAAAAAGTTCTTTAAAAATCTAAGAAAACTAGGTGGATCTCTGTGAGTTCAAGGCCAGCCTAGTCTACAAGAGTTAGTTCCAGGACAGGCTCCAAAGCTACAGAGAAATCCTGTCTCGAAAACCCTCACCTCACCCCCCCCCAAAAAAAAATCTAAGAAAACCAAAGTCCTAAAATTTGGGATTCTCCTGCCTCAGCTTCCCTCTTACTGGGATTACAAGTATGTGTCACAGCTGGCTCAGAAAGCTCTTTGGGACAGACCAAGCAATGGCTAAAAGAGGGACGGAAGCATGAGGGTGCTGAGACACTCTCCTCGCCAGGGTTTTCTCTGGCGTTGCAAGCATTCATACGGGGACTGAATGTTGGAGGAATATGGCAAGACGGGAAAAGATGGACTAGAAGGGTCACCTGTCGAAGCAAATACTCCTCTTCTTCCTTAGAGATGAAGTCGGGGACATAGTAGATTAGAGGCGGTGCCTATAATGGAGAGACTGCCCTTAGGATGACTGTTCTTTTTTTTTTTCTTCTTTTTTTTTTTTTGGTTTTTCGAGACAGGGTTTCTCTGTGGTTTTGGAGCCTGTCCTGGTAGGATGACTGTTCTTAACCTGTGGGGTCTTGACCCCTTTGGGGGTCAAATGACCTTTGGAGTCAAATGACCCTTTCTCAGTGACCACCAAAGACCACAGGAAAACACAGATTATTTACATTACGATTCACAACAACAGCAAAAGTACAGTCATGAAGTGGCAATGAAATAATCTTATGGTTTGGGAGTCACCACAGCATGAGGAACTGTGCTAAAGGGTCTCAGCGTCAAGAAGGTTCAGAACCACCGCCCTAGGATGAGGCCCTTTGCCCAACAGGAACCTATCATGACTGAGTAACCTTTCCTTTTGGAGAGGGAAAGGCCAGACTCCAGTTCAAGGAAGTTGGGGGTTGGAGGTGGGCGCGGGGCTAGCCTCTGAAGAGAAGTGGGGCAGCCTGTCACTCCACCCCACCCTACACCTTTCTGTCCCCACATTCCTCCTCTACACCCCCAGTCCTGCCAACCTGCTCCACCCTGAATGGCTCCAGGGCTGGGACTCTGGTGTCCTGCTCTTCCATGGGTACCGACTCCTTGTGTGCCATCCTGTGGGGAGGGGCGCACCCGTAAGTCCCCAAGCCTCCTATTTCAGCTGTGCCAGCCTTCCTTCCACTTCAGCAGAGGCCAGACCCTACTCTGACACTTCCTATATACTTCAGCCTTTAAAACCAGAGTCCTCCGTTTCCCAAACGTCACCCAGTGTGCGCCCCAATCCCAGCCCCGCTATCAGCAGTCAGCATACTCCTTCAAGGCTCTGTCCACCCGTGCCCCCCGAACCACACACGATCTTCCCAAGCCTCACAGAGAACATTCTCTGAGCCCACACATGAAGACTTTCTCGAAAGCTCCACACGGGCCCCCAGAACTCTGCAACCGAAAGCATAGGTACCTCAGAGCCTAAGGACCCTCCTCTCACCTCAGCCCCTTCAGATCGAAACACCCCTGCTCCCCTAATCTGAGCTTTCTCAGACTTGTCAACCCCCCGCCTCCTCTGATCTCCCCACCCGGGACCCTCTCTGACTTCCCTTGCCGAGTGGCTCCTTCACTTCAGCACCCCGGGACCTGAGCCAGACTGCAGAACCTCTCAGCCCCCCGACTCTGAGTGTTAGGATTCCACACTCTGAGCCCCCTTAGATTCCCATTTTCAGCCCTTGGACACTCACCTCTAACAGACCCAGACACCACCCCCCCCACACACACACACACACAAAAACCTGACCGTCCACAGTGCCTCCTCCAATTTCCAGACTCGACACCCTCATGCTCGCCCGCCCCCCAGTCACTTCCGCCCGTCTTCCTGACGCAGGAGGTTTTGGACCACTGAGCATACTCGAAGAAACTCCGGGCCCGCCCACCATCCAATCGACGTGCTTACTCGGTAGCTGCCATCCTCGCTCAGGGATAGGCTGCGTCCTGCACTCAGGGGCGGGACTTCGCCCGGTTCTTACCAATTAGAACTCCAGACCCGAACGACGCCTCCAGCCCCACCCTGCCGACCGTCGCAGCGAGGGAGACCCCAGGGAAGGAACCCGAAACGCTAATAATCTTCTGCAGGTCAAGCTGTCACTCTTACGCCATTGACGCCGGGAATTGACTTTAAAGAATGACTTTCCTCCCCCATCCTTACCCAGCGAGGGCACAGGGCAGTAAACCCCCAGAGACCTGACACCAGAAGGCCATAGAAACGTCTTTATTGTAGAGGACAGGAGTCATGCTGAGTTTGGGGACCATGCAGTGAAGGGGCAGTTGTGAGCTGTCCTTGGTGATCAGGGCCCCAGGTGTGCTCTGGACCCACGGGGCCTTCAGGTTCTCCCTCAGGCTGTTGGTCTGGCCCAGGTGCTGTGAGGTCCTTTGGGGCCGATGACTCAGTGTCTTGGACCTGTGACCGGAAGGTAGATTGGAATAGGGACTCGAAGACTCGGGGTCCTGTGAGAGCCCCGGGGTCCTGCACAAATTAGAAGTCAGAGATTTTGGACTTGGGGTTTCCCTTGAGGATGGGGCCCGAGAAATTTGGAGTTTGGGAGATCAGAAGATCTATGGACTGAGGGCACTGGAATCCTCTCTATTCTTGTTCCGAAGGTGGGACCCCCTGTGGGGTCTCCTGGCGCCTGGGAGTCAGGTTTGAGAAGTCCTGGAAGCCTGGGATGTTCTCCTAGCAACAGATTCCTTCCTCCCGGTCCTAAGGACCTCGTGGTTGGGGGTTTCCTGAGAGTTTGAATTTGGGGTCTTAAATTTGGGATTCCCTGGGGATTTGAAGATTCTGTGACCTGGGTAGGGGGAGTCTTGGGAATTAGAAATTTGGGGCTTTCTAGGGATTGTAGGAGTTGGAGGCATCGGGAATTGGGGGATATATATATATATTCTCTGGAATTTGAATTCCCCGGAATTCTAGAATGGGGGGTCTCCAAATTTGGGGATTCCCCCCAAGGGGGAAATTATTACTTTTAAAAAATAGAGAATTTTCTGGGAGCCTTGGCCAGCACAGGGACTGTGGGCCATGTGGGGTGGGCTTCGTACAAGGCACTGGGGTTTTCTCAAGGGCGCAGAGGGCAGGAAGACTTGGTGTCCTGTAATTCATACTTCCAGGACTGGTTTGGTGTTTGCAAATTGGGGGTGACTGGGCTGGTTAAGTGGGTATCTTCTTCGGGGGTGAGAATAGGGTCTTAGTGAATGGGGTATCTGATAAGGAGATTAGCGTATGGGGGCTTTCAGGTGACCTTGGGGTCACAGCATCTCGAGGAGACTGATGTTCGATGGGGATGGTGATGTGGACGGCTGTTCTGGAGGTATGACCTATGCTTAAGGAGAATGGGGGTGGGCCTCTGATCCACTGCTGAGTGACTCAAGAATGTCCTGTCGTGGAGAGGGCCAGCATCACTTGGGTGATGTGGAAATGTGTTTATTGGGGGAACTCTGCTCTGAAGGGTAGGGGACAGGGACTAGCCTGAAGGTGCTACTCAGGGAATCTCTTTTGGGGTAACATGAGGTCTGTGTTTGGGGAGCTGTCATGGGAGATCTGTTAACAATGGGACCTCAGTAATCGAGGGCTGGCTAACAGGGGGTTTCTATTCTGGAGGTATCACTGGGAGTCTCTATCTTGGGGTGATTGGGGGGGCTCCTTGAGTCAGGAGATGCTAGAGGGGATGCTGTCTCTTTGTCAGGTATCCAGGGCCTCTAGGACTGCATCTCCGCCCTCAGCATCCAGGGAAACCAGCAGCAGAAGAGTAATCTGAAAGAGGGAGAAGCAGGTCACACAGGGAGACAGGCGGGGACATCTGGCTCCCTCATCCTCCTGTGTGTGGCACTCTGCCTCTGGCTGTGCCTTCTTAGGCTGGTGCAGTGTGTGTGTGTGGTGTGCTGTGTGTGCATGTGTGTGTACATGTATGTGTGTATGTGCATGTATGTGGTGTGTGCGTGTGTGTGTGCATGTGTGTGTGTTGAGGTCCCTACTTCCTTCAGCTGAAGTCTCCACAAGTCAGTCAAACCCTTCATTCTAAAGATGGTCTCTCTCTCTTTCTCTCTCTCAAACTCACAGAGATCCACCTGCCTCTGCCTCCCGAGTGCTAGGGTTAGAGGTATGCAACACCACCATCTGGCATTCTTTTTTTTAAGGGATTTTTATGAGACTGTCTCATTGTGTAGCCTAGGGTGCATGGAATTCTTGATCCTCTGGCCCTCTGGGTGCATGCACCACCACATCCAGTACTCACATCTTAACTTCCATTTCCAGCCCACGTAGGGCTGTGGACACCCATAGCCAATGGCCTTGTAGCTATCTCTACCATTCTGCTAGACGGTTTGCCACGCACCTGGAGATAGAGTTCTCTGATGCAATGTCCTTTGGGGTCCGGACTGTTGTGAAGGTGCGTTTGGGCTGTGTCACTAGAGAGGAAGGCAAGGTTCCAAGTGAGGTGACAGTAGACTCAGCCGGGTTATCATCCCATGCCCTACTCTGTCATAATATCTATCCATGTCTCCAGGCCTTGATCAGATTCATTCAGTTGCCATAGGCATCTGGACCTCCAGTCATAAATACTTGCTCTGCCTCCACCCCCCCGCCCCGCCAGTAATTACCCATGCCTCCAAAATGTCCATTGACTCCTGCTTAGAGCCTTGTGTTTTGTTAGTTAGGTTGCTTTCTTAAATGGTCTCACTATGTAGTTGAGGTTCGTCTTAAATTCACAATCCTTCCCCCTCAGCTCCATGAATGTTGGTCTTATAGATTTCTCTGTGTGTGCACATGCGCATTAATGTTTTGCCTGCATGTGTGTCTGTGTCAGATCCTCTGGAAGTGAATTTACAGGCAGTAATGGGCCACCATGTGGGTGCTGGGAATTGAGCCCAGGTCTTCTGGAAGAACCAGTGCTCTTGACCTCTGAGCCAACTCTCCATCTCCACAAATAGTCTGTTTTTTTTTTTCTCAGTGCTAAGGATGGAACCCAGAGCCTTATGCATGCTGAGCCATACCCCACCCCACCCCAGATCCTCACTGGGACGTTCGTCTTTTCTTTTCTTTTGGTTTTTCGAGACAGGGTTTCTTTGTGTAACTTTAGAGCCTGTCCTGGAACTCTCTCTGTAGACCAGGCTGGCCTCCAACTAACAGATATTCACCAGTCTCTGCCTCCCAAGTGCTGGGATTAAAAAGGCATGTGCCACCACTGCACAGTTCTCACTGGGGGATTCTAGGGAGGGGCTCTACCACTGAGCCGTACCCCAGCCCCTCACTGGGGGATTCTAGGCAGGGGCTCTACTACTGAGCCACACCCCAACTCCTCACTGGGGATTCTAGGCAGGGTCTCTCTAAATAAACTATATTCCAAACCCTCATAGCCTTAACCTTCCCTTATCTACAGTACCTATCTTCCCTGGGACCCTATCTTAGATTTTTCTGGGCCATGTATATCAAATGAAATGCCAGAGACTGTTACTAGCATACCTGAGAACCTACGGCCCTTCTCCCAAGACCCACATCGCTCCCTGTATCCCAGCCTCCAACTCACTTGTCACTTGATGCACTTTTTTGGCTCCAACACTGTCTCCAGGGGGATCGGTGGATCCACCAATCCTGGGGAGACACAGAAAATTCAGAGCCGTGAAGGATAGGAGCTGCACCCCAGAGAGCCCCAAGGAAAGAGGTATAGTATGACATCAACCATAGTGTCCTGTCTGTCCAAGAAAAGGCCATCTGAGGGGAGGCATGCACTCTAGGTGGCTTCCCAAGTTGAGGGGCAGAGTAAGACTCACCTCTGGATGCGTGAAGCTGGTGCAAAGACCCCATGTCGCGGGGCGCAGGTAAAGTACCGAACTCCAAACACAGAGCCGTCATGTTTGCCTGTGGGTTGGTCCAGCTCGATGCCATACCAGTAACCTGCGGCAGGGCGTAGTGAGTAGGCCTTAACCTCAGTGCTGAGCATGGAACCCAGGCCCTTACACATCAGAGCCATGCCCCAGCCCAGACTCCCACCTCACCTGGAGCAAAGTCAGTCTTCCCATAGAAGCGCACAATCCCCTGCTTCTGGCCCGCAACAAGGACTTGGTCTCCAACTTCAGCCTTGGCCCCTTCACGCTGCTGTAGGCTGCCCAGAGATGGGGAAGATGGCGACTTCTTCTTCCCTGGGAATGGAAGGTAAATATATGCAGACCAAAGGAAAACCTGAGGCAGAAGTCAGGAGCCCCAACATTTTCCTTTGAAAGTGCAGGGAAGGGAGCTGGAGGTGTGGCTCGGGAGAACAGCACTTGCCTAGCGGACCTCAAGTCCCGAATGACTTTTCTCAGCATGACCAAGAATTAAAAGAATTGAAGGCAGTGGTGTACGCCTAAAGTCCCAGGACTCGGGAGACTGGGGCAAGACCACTTGCGTCAATGTGGTTGAGAGCAGCCTGTGCAACCCAGTGGGACTTCATCTCAAAGGGCAGAGCTCAACACAAGTGTGAGAATGTGAGCTTGGATCCCCAGCACCCAGGTGAAAAGCCACGTGCAGAGATGCACCGAGAGGGCGGATCCCTGGAGCCTGAGTGCTGGCCAGCCTAGCCAAATGTATGATCAGGTTCAGTGAGAGAAAGTGGAAGCTGGGCAGTGGTGGCATGCGCCTTTAATCCCAGCACTGAGGAAGCAGAGGCAGGAGGATTTCCACATGAGCATGCATACATGTATGAGCGCACCTGCCAACACTCGTCCATACATAGGCACATACCTCAGAGCGGGGGAAGGTGGGAAGATGAAGCTGAATTTTGCTCTGAGAATACTTTTGTTTACAAACTGTTATACTCCAGAAACTTCTAGAACAATAACCTCTAGAGACAGATTCTACCCTATAATTGGTCTTTGGGCCTTAGAGGAAACTACATCTCAGAAGGTTGGGAACCCCAGAGGTCCTTCCAAAAGCTGGGTTGGGTCAATGGCGAGCCAAAGGAGAAACCACATCCCTGAAGCAGGGAGTTGCGTATTCTCAACAGAATCCCAGGAGCTGAGCTACCCACATGATGTCCCCAAGGCTGGCTCTTCCCACTCCTTACCTTTGTGTTCCCTCCGGCCTTTGCCAGTTACACGGGAGAAATCCATCCGGGGAGTCCGGGGCGTGGAGGTAACAGAAGAGGGCGGTGCATCCACTGCCTTGGAGATCTTGGACACAGAAGCAAAGAGACCTGGGGAGGAGGCAGAACCTACGTTTGGCATCTTCCAAGTAAAAAGAGACCCTCTCTCTCCCTTTGCTGTGTCCCCAACACCACCCCTTTCCCCAAACAGCAGCATCATAAGAACTGGCCATATCCCCATCCCACCATCCCGGGCCCCAGTTAGAGACTGACCCTGCTTTGGAGGGCAGATAAAGTACCGGACACCCCCAACACTGCCATCGTTCTTGCCCTCCGGTTCATCTAGCTCCACGCCCACCCACTGGCCGCTGGCGAACTCGGTGGTCCCGCAGAACCGCAGCGTGCCCGTCTGGTGAGACAAGGGTGACATGGCTTGGACCATAGTGAACACAGTGCGCTACTACAGACAGCATGGCAGGGTTGATGTGGGAACCCAGGTCCAGTTCTCAGCTCTGATATCACTACTCCTAGCTATGAAGCTGCATCTCCATATGCCTCAGTTCTTATCTACCAAGAGGGAACAAAGCTTGTACCTACTTGGTGAAGATGTTAAGGGGAGGGAGATACAGAACTCACTGGCCCTGGGCTCCATCCCCAGCATCATCAGCAAAATATGCTCTCATGGAACTGTCCTACCTACCACAGCAAAGCCATAGCCACAGGTGACATACAAGTGAAAACTGGCGCCAGGTCTGGTGACTCATGCCTGCAACTTCAGCACTTGACGCTGAGGCAGAAGGACTCAGCAAGTTCCAGTCTAGCCAAGGCCACAGAGTGAGACCCCGTCTCAGCTAATGTGTCCTCGTCATCCCCACCTTGAGCTAGGCCTAGATACCTTGATCTTTCTGCCTTAGTCTCCCCCAGTGCTGGATTTCAAGCATGTGACATCACACGTGGCTTAAGAACAGGAGAGGAAGGAAGCCTTTTTAAGACACATAAGGATGCTGGGGAGATGGCTCAGTGGCTAAGAGCACTTACTGTTCTTTAAAATGGCAGTTTGGTTCCCAGCACCCACATCAGGAGGCACATAAACCACATATGACTCTAGCTCCAGGTGGTCCAACAGCCACACCTGGACCCTTTGGGCACTGCATTCCTGTGCACACAGATATCTATACACACAATTGTGCAGATAACTCTTTGGAGTCGGTTCTTCTACCTCTACATGGACTCCGGGGTTTGAACTCAGGTTGTGGGGCCTACGTGACCAGCACCTCTACCTCTGCCATCTCACAGCCCCATGAGTTTTTGGTCAAGAAACAAAATGTGACCTCACAGTTTCTCACTGGGCAAAAACCAAACTCCCAGTTCCTTCTAGACCCCTGCAGGTCTGGTGTGATCCAAACCCTTCTGACCTCTCTAGAGCCCCTCTTACCCACAATTCCTCTGCTCTCACACTGTTCCCTCCTATCTCCTGGGTCATACCTGCTGTGAGCTACTCTTTCAGCCTGGACATCACCTCCTCCAGGAAGCCTTCTCAGAACAACTCCTGCTAAACCCCTCTTGCCTCCAGCCAGAGACGGTTGCCTAAATCTGGCACTGAATGTTTTTCACAGCCCTTGCTACCACTGGACATGACCTTAACCATAGCAGTATGTCACGGTCTCTATTCCATGAACAGTAGCAGAACTCCAGGAGACCAGAGCTGGGATTGACCCAACCCTCTGTCCTAAACAAATGGGCTCAACATGAGGAACACCAGGAGAATGGTGAAAGCTGAGGAGCCTGGATGGAGGCAGGTTTTCTCTGCCTCTCCCCACCCCCATTTGTTTGAACTTGGGGCACTTTCTGCTTCTCTTCTCCTGGGCCACATGTCTTCCAGGTGGACCTCACCATGGTGCTCTCTAGCCCGTCATCCCAGTCAAAGCCTTGACTTTGTACCTGAGGGTGAAGTGGCCCACAGGCCTTCCCGGGGAGCCATAGGTGTGTAGAGCTATGCTAAGCACTTCTGAATTGGGCTGTCACTGTCAGGGGACAGGTGTGTTTCCTCGCCAGAGCCAGAGCTCAGCACAGGGTAGAGCACCTTCTAGAATGAAGTGCGGTGTGACTGCTGGGGCAGTGAGCAAAAGGTCAGCCTGTCTACGGCCCATGCACCCGGCTCTGGGGGACGAGGGAACTGAGTCCCCCCCACCCCCACCCAGCTCCTGACCTTCTGGCCATCTAGCAGCACTCGGTCTCCTAGGCGCAGGCCCAGGGCACTGAGCATGAGATTGCCTGGAACATTGTCATAGTTGGGTAGTGTGACTTTGGGAAGGGTGCAAGACAGTGGCACGGCCTCTTCCAGCAGGGTCCGTAGTTCCTTGGCCACCAGTGCCGCCTCTGCCTTGTCAAGGGACATGTCCATAGGGTCCGGGACCACTTCCGCTGGTACCTGTCCCTTTCGATTCTGTGGGCCAAAGAAAACAGAAGGAATAGGGACTGAGTGGGACAAGCCATACCCTCTTGGGGATCACACCTCAGACCCCCAGATTGAGTAAAGAAGGAGTTATGCTAGGTTACAGCTCAGGCCAACTTGGAAGTAAGAAGAAATGGGGCATAAAGACATAGATGTGGCCTGGGTGTAGTGGCGCACTCCTGCCAGGTCTACAGAGTGAGTTCCAGGTCAGTCAGGGACACATTGTGGAACCTTGTCTCAAAAAAGAAACGTTGGCACGGTGGGGGCATGGGGCGCACCTTTAGTCCTAGCAAACAAAGCCAAACAACAAAAAAAGATACAGACTCAACCTCCAAGACTCTGGGACTTGTTACATCACAGATTCTGGTCAACCAGGACTGAAAAATAAGAGCATTGTCCTCCATTTCCCCATAGCACATCCGGGGCAAGTCTTTTGATCCGCCGCACCCCCCCCCCCCCAGATTCCCCACTGTAAAACGGCTTATAGCCTGCAGCTGTGACCCACGCCTTTAATCCCAGCACTCCAGAGACAGAGGCAGGTGGGTCTCTGGGAGTTCAAGGCCAGCCTGGTCTTCAAGAGCTAGTGCCAGGACAACCGGGACTGTGACACAGAGAAACCCTGTCTCGCTTTCCTAATATTTTAGGAGCGGTCTTGATCCTCTGCAGAGGCTAGCTGAAGGGAAGAGGATGGCAGGAGGGAGGAGATAAAGGCGTGGCGGCAGTACCCTCAGCGCTGGGTTGGCACCATGCTCCAGTA
This sequence comes from Microtus ochrogaster, assembly GCF_000317375.1. Lineage (NCBI taxonomy): Eukaryota > Metazoa > Chordata > Mammalia > Rodentia > Cricetidae > Microtus > Microtus ochrogaster. The sequence continues at coordinate 22,294,665 of NC_022030.1, forward strand.
AACATTTGGCGGCGCCCAGGCACAGATTCGAAGCAGCGATGTGCAGAGCTGAGCCATGGTTGAAGTCACTGCACGTGGAGTTCACCACTGGGAGTGGGCAGGTGAGAGAGGAGTGATGAGTGAGCGACTTCCTGGTCCACATGGAGCCCCACTCCCTGCTCCAGGCTCCCTGGCTCTAGGCTGAGCCCATCTTGCCCACTTGCTCACCCTTCCCTTCCATCCCAATGTCGTCTACCCTACCCCCTGAGCCCAGTTCCCCTCCCGCGCCCCTCCAGCCCCTGCTTCCTGTTTTCATCCCTTCCTTCACCTTTTAAGATCAGGCCTCATTTCTTATCTTTTCATCTTGGGTCTTCTCCCCTTACCCAGATCCTGGCCCCTACACTCTCAAAACTCGGGGCACTCCAGGCCCCTCCTCGTCCCAGCCAGGGTCCGCCTCCTCACCCCTGGGCCTTGCCCCCTTCAGCAGCACACGCACTAGGTCTGGCACATCAAAATAAGCCGCATAGTGAAGCGCGTTCATGTTGGTCCAGCGGCTGCGCAGGGTCACATCTGCGCCCAGCGCCAGCAGCTGCTGTGAGAGACGCACCGCTGCTGCAGGGTCTCCTGCAAAAGAGCCAGGGTCAGCTCGGAAGCCTTTCTCAACCACATGCACCAACATGTAGGGAGGGACTCCGGAGGTCTGCATTTGGGGTCTTAGATTTGGGGTCCAGGTGGGCTCTTAGGGCCAGAGTCCTTGGTGTTTTGAGGGTATCTGGATTGAGAGCCGAGGTTTTGGGGTCTGGGCTCTCACCGACTCCATGGGCCCCAGCCTTGCATGCATAATGGAGCAGTGTCATGTCGGTGAGTCCATCGCGATCATTCACGTGGCAGCCACGACGCAGAATCTAGGAGAGTCAGAAGACAACATAGGGTTACCCAAACCAGGGGGCACCGCGGCTCCTCCACCCCCAGTCTCCCAGGACGCTCCTACCTCATTGCCGATGACGTCTATTTTGTGCTGCACTTGGGGCACCCACTGACGAACGATGGCGAACAGCTCTGGGATGGTGGTCTTCGGGTCAAACAGAATCTCCTGGCACGCAGGGTCATTGGGGTCGAAGAAGGTAAAAGCTGGAGAAAGAAGCACAGAGTCACCCCAGGCAAGCTGACACCCCTCGACATCTTGAGGAAGGAGACCCAAGATCATTGCCCTTAGAGTCTAGAATACACGGTTGGTGGTCCCAGGCCACAGCCAACCCACAGGTGTTTTCTGGAAGACCAGCAAGTTCCAACATAAAAAGGGCACTAAATGAATAACATAGAGATGCCCGATATCTTGAGACATTGGATAACATATAAATGCCCGATATCTTGAGAAATTGGACAATCAGGTAATTCTGTCCTTTGAAACAGTAGTTGCAGGTTCTGCACCTTCAGATCTCCATGTTCAAGGGTCCCTAAGGCTCTGAACCCTAGTGACTCAGTCAAACTATGGGCAGAGGGAGCTGGGAGAGGCAGCACATGCTGGGCATCTCAGCACTCGGCAATAAAGTCAGGAAGATTGGGAGTCTGGAGTTGGCATGGACTAACTGAATAGACAGGCGAATTCTAGGTCAGCCTGATCTACACAGAAAGAACCTGTCTCTAAAATCTAGCTGCTGGAGAAACAGCTCAGCGGTAGACTGCTTGCTTGGTGTGCACAAAGTCCTGAATTCAGTCCTCAGCACCACACACACACACACACACACACACACACACACACAGCCTAGTAAAATTTCCAGAGGGCTGGGCGCGCACACCTTTAATCCCAGCACTTGGGAAGCAGAAGCAGAGGAATCTCTGAGTTTGAGGCCAGCCTGGTCTATAGAATGAGTTCCAGGACAGCCAGGGCTACACAGAGAAACAAACAAACTAAAAAACCAGGCAGGACATAGAGCACTTATGTGGAACACTGGAGAGGCAATAGAGATAGCTTTATGAGTTGTACGACAGCCTATTCTGAAAAATCCAGCCAGGGATACACAGTGGGGCCCCATCTCAAATAACTAAGCCAGAAGTCTTGGGGTTTTGAGGCCAGGTAGATGACTCAGAGGTTAAGACTGACTGCTGCTCTTGCAGAGGACTTGAGTTCAGTTCCTAGCGCCCACATCACATGGCTCACTTCTCCTGTAACTCTAGGTCCAGGGTGATCTGACACCTCTGGACTTCTCTGGCATTTGCACTCACGTGTGTCTACCCACACACAGACATGCATACATACGCATAATTTAAAAAGTAATAAGGCCGGGTGATGGTGGTACACGCCTTTTGTCCCAGCACTCAGGAGGCCAAGGCTGGTGGATCCTTGTGAGTTTGAGGCCAGCCTGGTCTACGAAGTGAGTTCTAGGACAGCCAGAGTTGTTACACAGAGAAACCCTGTCTCAAAAAAAGTAAATAATAATAGTAGTAAATATTTAAAATGTAAGCTTTGTGTAGCATATACAAAATGGAGCCCTGAACAACCAAAATGGAGCTCTGGTCTGAGGCCAGTCAAGTCAGTGCTAACGGCATGTCTATCTTCCCATGTGAGATGCTGGCAAGTGTTGCTCTCAGTGGTACTCAGCAGGGCCTCAGCATGTGCTGACTGGATCCCACACAGCCCAGAGACGTGACCCATGGACAGTGAGTCAGGAGTCCCGCCCTACTCACCAACGTCACAGCCTTTCTTGGCTCAGAACTTTTTCCTGGCTCCCATCCCTTTTACAGGACTGTCCACAGTCCTCCCGTGGCGCACGAAGCTGTGCACAATCTGGCCCCTCCATTTCCCGCACTTTCCCTCTCCTTCGGTCCCCTTCAGAACTGACCTTCTGTCCCTCCAACGTGCCAAGCAAATTCTTGTTTCTCTGCGCTTGCTGTTGTCCCATGTGGGCAGCCCCTCCCTCAGCCCTTCATCTCTGCAGACGTCACCTCCACAGAAAGACCTCCTCGGCCAGGCGGTGGTGGTGCACGCCTTTAATCCCAGCACTTGGGAGGCAGAGGCAGGTGGATCTCTGTGAGTTCGAGACCAGCCTGGTCTACAAGAGCTAGTTCCAGGACAGGCTCCAAAACCACAGAGAAACCCTGTCTCGAAAAACCCAAAAAAAAAAAAAAAAGAACTCCTCAAATCGCGGGGTCCACACCGCTACCCTCCCTCCTGGATGAGCTTCCTCTTATACCTCAGCACAGCGTATTCTCCAAACACGGTGTGTAGGCTCCCACCTCAGTGTTTCCTCTGCTACCTCTGTCTCTTCCTCCCTCTCTCTGCTGAGGACAGAATCCAAGGTCTTGCTCTAAGCAAGCACTCCGCCACCAAACCACACCCCCCAGGTCCTTCGCTGCTGTCCTCTTTCTCTCCCACTTTCACTTGTCACCTTGCCTGGGACATCAACACCGGGTTTCTGTCCTGCCTTCCTTATGCCTCTGGCCCCACAGCTGGGGGTGCCATCCTTCTGCCCACTGCACACAGTACCTAGCACACAGGAAAGGCCCAATGTTACTCTTCGGAAGTAACGTATCAACTGGACAAATGCCCCCCATAGCTTTCTCTCTGGAATAAGCCACATTAAAAGAGATCCCTTGTTCTAAGCAGGATTACTCCAACAGTCTAGCCTAGGGGCTGTGCCTTCCAGACAGATCCAGTTTCTGGGGTGGGCACTCCCACTACACCCCAAACCCCCAGATTATATTGTGTGCAAGCCTCTGTGCACACACATACGGACAGTGTCCACTGTGGAAAACAGAGGTTGCTACTGGGTGACTTCCTCAACTGGTCACCTTGGTTTTTGGATAGACAGGGTCTCTTATGGAACCTGGAGCTCACCGATTGTCTAGACAGGGCAGTCAGCCGGAGGTATCCCCCTGTCTCTGTCTCCTCAGCACTGAGATCACAGAGGCCAGCAGCCTTGCCCAGCTTTTTATGCATGTTGGGGACCCAGCTGCTCACGGTTGCATGGCAAAGACTACATCAACTGAGCCACCTCACCAGCTAATATTCTTTTTGTTTTTCTAATTAGTCTGAGGTTTGTCCCTCTGGTCTACCTCTGGTAGGTGACATGTTCACAGGCATTCCCTCCGGCCTCATTCCAGCACTGCCGCCTCTCTAAACCTGGTACTAGTGTCTGAATCTCACAGCTGCTGGGAATTCCCAGTCAACGCTTTCTCTGCAGAAGTCCTGGATCCAGCCCTGGCTGAGTCCCATCTCTCTAATCAGAAGCCAGAAGGACCTTTTAAGGCTGTCAATCAAGAGCCAGTGAATTGGCTCTGCTGGTTAAGGCAAAAGCTTGGTACCAAGCCTGATGACCTGAGTTCGGTCCCTGGGGCTCACCTGGTGGAAGGAGAGAACTGACATCGGAAATGTGTCCCCTGACCGCCACACACACACACACACTGCGGCATACATGTGCAAACACACTCACCAAGTCGATTAAAATGTAATAACAAGACTGTCCATCGAACCTGCCACTTTTAAATTACACATACTGCTCTCTCCATTCACACCCATAATACAGTCTCAGTCCTTGGCGTGGTTTTAAGTCCCTTCCGGATCTGTTCCTTGGTTCACCTCCACTCTGATCACCCCCTAAATGTGGCTTTGTCATCTTCCCACTCCAAACTCTCTTCTCCAGCTGGAGCTCTCTCTCCAGACTGCTTACGACTGTTTCCTCCTCGCACTTTGGACCTCAACCTGCAACACGCATCATCAGAGTGACCCAGCCCAGCTCCCCAGGGTCTCGGGCTGGAGGGAAGGCTCTGTCTTTGGATACTGTGATGGCACGAACTCCACTGCGCACTCAGGAGGTAATTTGGTGGGTCTCTCTGAAAGCAAGGCTCATGCCTGGATCCTCATCACAAAGCCCGTGATACTTAGCCCTCCATGCATGGTAAGACGCTTTGTTTCTCAAGCTGCTCTCAGCTCCTACCTCACATCCTTGTATCCTAGATCCTTTATTCCTGTGTTTAATTCTCCTGCAGCCACCTCCCCCCACTCCAAACTGGGTCTTCCCCAGATGGGACCTCCGAAGGGGAACCCTGTCTTTAAAGGCTCTCGCAGCACTGTTCTGGATAAAATCAGCCTCATTGTCTCCTGTATTCATATTTAGGCTCATTCGTGTGGCTGTGCTTGGGGCCTGAGAGCTCTCTCAGCAAAGCCTTAGGAGAGCCTTGCTCTGTGCTGTAGCCCCAGTGTCTAGCATAAAGTTAGGTTCACAGCAGCGTCCGTGCAATGTTTGCTGAATGACTAAACGATTGAACTGGTGTCATGAATGGGAGACTAGAATTTTTCCAGCCCCATTCTCCAATAGATGAATGTAATTAAGGAAGGGGAGCGGTCTAAAAGGCTCTGCAACTAAGACTACCCTGGACCACCTTTAGCATGCCCCCACCATCACCATCAATACAGCTCAGCCAAGACACCTAAAGCTCCAAAGATTCCAGGGTGGGGACAGTGGTTACCGTAGTCCTTGGGGAGTGGGGCAGGTGCTGAGGGGTGCACAACAGGCTTCTGCCGGCGTTCTTGGGTGGGGCTGGGGGCTTCTGGGACAGGTTCATCCTCTTCCTCCTCCTCTTCCTCCTCCCCTCGGGGTGGAGGGGCCATGGGGGCAGGATCTGTCTTAGTCATGGTCCTCGGTAGCTCTGGGGGGGCTTGAACAAAGTTGGAGGGGTGGCCTGGAGGTGAATTCTGAAAATAGAGGTCAGCTAGAGATGGCGCCCCACAGCGCGGGGGGTTCAAGCCCACAGAACCCCGGGTGGCCTCCTTGTCCGCAGCTCTGGTTTTGGCAGCCACAGAGATCCCTGTTACTCAATAGAAGGCAGGGGATATGCGCCCCAACGCCTGCCACCTCCCTCAGGCCCAGCCTCCCATTCTTCTCTTCGGGTGCCAGGCCCCTGGGTCTCGGCCGCCCCCTCCCGGGGTTTGTTTATCTAGGGATGCAGGATGCTTTGCCCCTCCCCTTCTCACCAGCCTCCCATCTTACCTTGGATGGCGGGTGTTGGAGAGAAAGGCTGGAACTGAGGAGACTGCCGGAGTAACGGGGTGTCAGTGTCGGGGGGATGAGATGGGGGAGGAGAGGGAGACAGAGAAGGGGACGAGGCCCAGACACTGGCGGGGGATGGGGGAATAGAGAAGGAGGGGCACTGAGGGAGCATGCGCAGTGGCTAGACGCGGGGAGGGGAGGGGAGGGGAGGCGGGAGGAGATGCAGGGAGACAGCGCGTCGAGGTGGAAGCTAGAGGTAGCAGCGGGAAGGGGCCAGACTCTCAGGACCTCCAGAGGAAAGGGAGACGACGGCTTCCTGGAAGGATGCGACAGGCATAGAAATTGGAGCGGGATGAGGCAGATGTGAAGGCTAGAAAGAGATGGGTGGAAAGGCAGGTGTGTGGGTGTTTTCCTCCACTCAGCAAACCAGGCCTGTTAGAGCCGTGGTCTGAGTCTGGTGCTGGGTTTTTCCGCTCTCTGGAATCCTAGTCTTAACTCCTTCAAGCTTGCCCCACGTACAGGGTCTCAGAGGGATATTTTCTTTTTTAAATCATCTTCGTCCTCATGCTTATCCTCATCACCCAGGACAGAAACACTTGTTCAAGGGATCACAGCAAGTAGATGTGGTGCTGAAGCTTGGACCAAGCATCATAGGTGCAGCCCTGTCGAGGTACCCATGGGTCTCTGGATGCCACCTCTGAAAATGTCTGTCACTTCTAGCTCAGGGTCATCTCGGCCTCACACCTGGGCTGGCCTTATCTGATGCACTACAAATCACCCCGAACCACTGCCTTCCACCCCTCTTCCTCCTAAAAGACAGAATGGGAACTCCGTCTTCAAGATAGTTCTAGAACTTTATTCTCCCTCTTCCGGTTCTGCCAGCCTTCATCCAGGTTCATACTTGGTCATCTCCCCCATGGACTGGAGCAGCAGCTTCCCCTGTGCTCTCTGTCCCCAGCCTGGCTGAACTGGCTCCCTATTAACATGTCCCACATCGGGTCCCTCTCTGACTCAGACACATCTGCTTGCCTGACAGCAACCCCATGACAGCCAGTGTTAACAGGTATGGTATGGGCCTACAACCCCAGCTCTTAGGAGGCTGAAGAGGAAGGCGTACAATTCAGTTCAACCTGGGCAACGTAGCAAGAACCAATCACAAGTCCTTCCTCCACCACCTCCCACCCACAAGCACGTACACACACACAAACACACACATGCATGCCCACATGCAAGCACACACGCCAGTGTGGTCCACCATAGCCCACAATGGCCCTATATGAACATGCCTGACACCTCTCCTCCTTCACCTTCTCTCACTTCTCTGCAGCTACCCCTGTATTGCCACAGTTCCTTCTGCTGGGGAACTCTTCTCCCAACACCAGTATGGTCCCCTCCCTTCCCTCTTAGTATTTTACCCATGGGTGTCTTCTCAGAGGTATCTTGTTCTCCTTATAAAGATTGCACCCACCCCCTTATGTTTTCTCTAGAGAAATACAGCCTTCCTTAATCTGATGACCCAGATGGTAGGGTCTCTGCAGAGTTGTTCTTACATTGGTCCAAGTGCCCTCCAGACAGGCTCCCTTTCCACCCCACCCCAACCCTGCCACCGCCACTGTAAATCATCCCTCTTCAGTCTTCAGAGCACTTCAAACTGACATTATTGGTGGATTATTGGTTTTCTAGTGCACCGTCTACTCAAGCAGACATGAACCCAAAGGCAGGGATGGTTTGGGGCTGTATTCACAGCTGTGTCCCCCAACTCCATAGCAGGCTTGGTACAGCATCCCAGAGCACTTCAGAACCAGACACAGCACCCCTTGAAAAAATAATCCTTGTTCTGCTCATAGTCTGTCTGACTGATTGCCAAGGGTAAGAGTTGGGGTTGGCAGGGGCTGGACACCCCAGAGGATGAGCATCCCAAGGGAGGAGGGCTGCACAGCAACTTGGTCCAAGGTCATATACAAGGTTCAAGTGGATGGGAGTGAGACCCAGATGCTGGGGACACTGCTCCTCCCCAGGTGCAGGCAGTAAGGTCAGGCCAATGCCAAGTGAGATGCCTCTTCTTCCACCTTCTATCTGTCTGTCAACCCTGCCATTCTGACCCTTACACACAGGGTATCTGGGTGTCCAGGGGCCTGAGCTTAGCGTCCACGGTGGCAGGTGTATGCCCGGCCTTCCACAGATGATGGTGAAGAGTTGAGGCTCCTCAGGTCCAGGCAACTGGGTCATTCCAGTAAGAAGTGGTAGAAACGGGAAACACAGGGAGAGAAACAGGCATGCTGAAAGGAACAGGAAAGCCAGGGATGTGGGAAACAGTAAGACGTGGAGAGAAGCGGGGAGACAAGGCAACAGATGCGGAGGACGGGAAGATAAATGCAGGGAGGACCAGCTTGGAGCAACAAAGACACGGAAAGACACAGTGATATGGGGAGTGACATGGGGAGATGGGGAGACAGGCGGAAGGCGGCAAGATGGAGACAGAAAGTCAGTGAACGTGGAGGTGAGATAAGATGAATTAATTAGTACGGGGCAGGAGAGATGGCTCAGTGGTTGAGGGTACTGGCTGCTCTTCTAGAGGCCCTGAGTTCAATTCCCAGCGCCCACATGATAGCTCACAACCCCCTATAATGAGATCTGACTATAGCATGTAGGCATACATGCAAATAGAGCACTCCTACACATAAAAAAAGAAGATGGAGTATCTCTGATGGCAATTCAGGAAGTCACCAATCTGCTTACAGTAGATGGGAGGTCTGCCCTTTTCTGAATGGAGATGGAGGAGGAGCAGATGGGGAGGGATAGATGGGAAAGGGGAGGTGATGGGAGGAGGGAAGGGAAACTGGTTGGTTGGTGCAGGAGGTTCTTTTATATTTGTGTTGCTTTCATTGGTTGAATAAACTGCCTTGGCCTTTTGATAGGGCAGCAATTAGGTAGGCGGAGTAGACAGAACTGGATGCTGGGAAGAAGGGCAGACAGAGAGCCGACATGGAGCTGCCAGGTCAGACATGTTGAATCTTCCCTGGTAAGCCACAACCTCGTGGTGACATACAGATTAATAGAAATGGGTTAAACCAAGATGTAAGAGTAAGCCAAGAAGAGGCTAGATATAATGGAACAGGCGGTGTTTAAATTAATACAACTTCTGTGTGGTTATTTCAGGTGTAAGCTAGCAAGCCGGCTGGGACAAAAAGCAGGCCCTCTCCCTACAACAGTTGGTTGTAAAACAAATGAAAAAAAATGTTATTTAAATAAAATTAAAAAGAAAAAAAGATGAATTAGTAAGAGGCAGACACTTAACAGGGGCAGGGACAGTGTCAGCTCAGGGACCCCAGCAAGCTCCGAGGAGAGCTCCAGGCATCAGTCTGAGCTGTCCCAGCCCCACAGTACAACTGGTGCCCAGGCCAGTCTCAGAGCATCAGGGACAGCCACACTGCATCTCCAGCTGACCACTGCCGCCTGGGAAAATGAACCCAGTGCTCTTATCTACCGAGTAATTACAAACCAACCGTTCTACAGCACTGTCGTGACCGAACAGTCTCACCTGGAGGGTCTGTCCATCCCACCAGCTGAACATGCTTCTGCTAGAGTACTAAAGGAACTAGGACCTCACACATGCTAAACAAGCACTTACCACTGAGTTAGAGTCCACCCCTACCATGGGTGGTCAAGCAGAGGAAAGATATGGTCAAGATTTGATTTATTTTACACCCCCCGAAAGACCAAACTCAGTAGTTCAATACTGGAGTTTGCCTAAGAGCTTTAGACACCTTGAAGGGGCACAAACATGAGCTCCATGGTGGTCAGGTGGGGAGGGGCTGCAAACACAAGCTCTGGGCTGTTCCTGGTTCTACAGTTGTTTAGATTTATTTATTTATTTATTTATTATGTATACAGTGTTCTGTCTGTATGTGTGCCTGCAGACCAGATGAGGGAGACAGATCTCATTATAGATCGTTGTGAGCCACCATATGGTTGCTGGGAATTGAACTCAGGAAGAGCAGTCAGTGCTCTTAACCTCTGAGCCATCTCTCCAGTCCCAGTTCTACAGTTTTATACCTACCTGCTTTGGGGCAAGGTAAGACTCTGTGCTTTTATTTTATTTATATATTTATTATTATAATTGTAATTCTTATTTTGGTTTTTCAAGACAGGGTTTCTCTGTGTAACAGTCCTAGCTGTCCTGGAACTAGCACTGTAGACCAGGCTGGCCTTGAACTCACAACGATCCGCCTCTCTGCCTTCTGAGTGCCAGGATTAAAGGTGTGCACCACCAAAGTCCGGTCATTCCATGCTTTTGTATATGGAAAACGGCACAAGAGCCGCATCATAATTAGAGCAGTTTTCGCTAAGTTCCAGTCTGGCATGGAGAATGTGCTCCCTAACCATGTTTCCTAACTATGCCTTAGTTGAGCAGCCGTCGCTCAGCTTTGACTGATGATTGGCTGGTATCAACAGATGTTTAATGTCTGCTTACTTCTGACAGGGTTGCAGATAGCCTAGGCTGGCTTTGAACTTGCTGAGATTACAGACCGGCACTGACATTCCAGGCCTGTTTTATCAGGCTGGTGTTGGAAATGGAGTGCAGATCCTGGCCCTTACTAGGCAAGCACTGTGCTGCGAGGTCACATTTACAACCCCAAAGGCAGGAGAGGTTCTTTAAACACGGGACCCTGGTTTAGAGCAGAAACCCTGCAAGTGGAGCAAAGCGTCCTGGGTACCAGTTCCAGCGCACTCACTCAGCACAATGGATCGTTGTGTGTACAGGCCAGCAGGCTCTCCCCGTGCAGCTGCTATGCCAGCTGTTCCAAAGCTTGCAGCTGTGCTTGGCGCCACTCCTGGCGCCTCTATAACCTGTGAACTCTCTGTTGCAGTGCCCCAAGAGTAGCTTCCAGCCCAGCTTGTGGGGGCCGGTCAGGAACTAAAGGTCTTGGCCCTGTGGAAGCATGCGGGAGGGACAAGGGGTCAGGAGCATGGTCTCTGATGAGGATCCCAGTACCATGAAATGCACAGGGCCAGAGGCCATGCTGCTGAGCTCCAGAGGCGTGGATGAAACCTCCTGCCCGGGAGGAAGAGGCAGTGCCACAGGCATCTCGGTGCTTCTGGTTCTTATCTGGTTCCATCTTATCTAAAAGACAAGATGGGGGTGAGGGAGTAAAGCATCAGAGAATATTCTAAGGGACATTCCTTTAGACCTAAGAGCTGGGGTCAGTTTCTACAGAGACCTCCCTTAGGAGGGGAAGACCAAAGGACAGAATCAAAGAGGGGAAGAAGCCTGGGGTCCAGATTCTGTGGCTATTTCGCAGGTGGCGATGCTGGGGATCAGCTTCTACAGGGCCCTCCTTGCCTTGTCGGCTGGTACCTGGAAGATGGAGAGCAGGACATCAGGCCGCAGGTGACCAACTCCCCATCGCCCCTGGAAGCACGAGGGTGTGAAACGCTCACTGCACAAGCAGCACAAGCAGCAGTGGCAGCTGGGTACCCAGTGCTCATGGCCCATGTGCCATGGCTAGGCCTGGAACCTGCAACACAGTAGAGCCACTACATAAGTGCCACAGGTCTCCATGCACCCTGACCCGAGGATATTCACACCCAAGGACCCTGGGCTCCAAGTTCATACCTCCCACCCAGGCTGGCTTTCTCATGCTCACAGCCTATTCTGAGGCTCCAGCGTCGCCCATCCTTCCTTCACTGCTCCTCTCATCCCAACTTGAGTCCTCCTTCTTCCTGCTGGGTTCTGCCATGGCTACCCACTGGCACCCTCTAACGTTGCTTCTATGCATGAATTTGAGGGAGGAGCTTATAACATTGGATATCTAGAATATGAGAGATCAAGAGAAATATTTCTTTCCTATTTATGTAACAGGGATTTTCCCCCAGTATAACTGTGTGTGTATGCATACATGTGCATGCATGTGCACATCCAAGAAGCATCCTCCTATAAGTGGACATGGTAGAGCATACCTGCAATCCCAGCAATAGGAAGCCGAGGCTGGAGAGTTACCATGCATTTGAAGCCAGCCTGAGCAACATTGTAAGACACCCCCCCCCTTGCACAGCCCCACCTCCCCAAAAAAAACCTGGGGAATGTAGCTCACATGGGAGAGCACTTGTCTACCTCTTCCCCAGCACCATGTAAAACATTATGGTGATGCATGCTTGTAATCCCAGCACTCAGGAGGTAGAGGCAGGAGAATCTCAAGTCCAATTTGAAGATAATCTTTGGCTACATAGTAAGCTTGAGTCGCTGTTTCAGAAAACATTAAAATAATGAATAAATAAAAAAAGGGGCAGAGGGCTGGAGAGATGGCTCAGAGATTAAAAGCACTGGCTGCTCTTCCAGAGGTCCTGAGTTCAATTCCCAGCAACCACATGGTGGCTCACAACCATCTGTAATGAGATCTGGTGCCCTCCTCTGGCGTGCGGGCATACATCGAGGTAGAATGCTATATACATAATAAATAAATAAATCTTAAAAAAAATTATAAAAAAGGGGGGGCAGAGAGATAGCTCAGTAGATAGAGGGGCTTCCTACCAAGCTTGATGACCTGAGTTCAATTCCCAGGACCCACATGGTGGACAGAGAGAACTCACTCTTGTGAGTTATCTTCTGACCTCCTCATATATACCACATACATATTACAAATAAGTGCAATAAAAAATAAATAAAACATTAACCCAAACGCAGGATATAGACCCCCACGTGCAATAAACCAACTGGTAAAAAAAAATAAGACAAGTGGAGAAAACAGTCATAAACTATATTGGATAGTCATAAGAAATTAATTCTGAGCTGGGTAGTGGCGGCACACGCCAGTAGTCCCAGCACTCTGGAGGCAGAGACAGGCAGATCTTTGAGTTCGAAGCCAGCATGGTCCACATAGTGAGTGTCAGGGTAGCCAGGGCTACACAGAGAAACCTTGTCTTGAAAAACAAAACCCAACAAGACATTGATTCTGTGGGGCTGGAGAGCTGGCTCCATGGGCAAAGCACTTGCTGTGCAAACATGAGGACCTGAGTTCGGATCCCCAGCACCCACATAAGAGCCAGGCAAAGGCAGTGCATAGCTAGAACTCGGGTACTGGGAGGTGGAGTTCACTGGCCAGCCAGTGGAGCCAAAATGGTGAGCTCTAGGCTCAGTGTGAGATCTTGTCTCAAAAATAATCTATAAATAAATAAATCAGGTGGGAAGCAATGGGACTCCTGATGTTGACCTCTGGCACCTGTACCGTGCGTGTGTGCACTCGCGCATGCGCACGCACGCACGCACACGCGCACACAGAAATCAATGTTGCTAAGCATGGATACTATATTAGTTTCTGCTTCTGAAATAGTCTTAGAGTGAGTGCGGTGGCACAAACCTGTGACCCCAGCACTTGGAGGCTGAGGCAGCAGGACTGACAGATCAAGCTCCTGCTTTCCACGTGACTTGAGTTCTGGTTAGCTCATCCTCTGGCAGCTGCCAGAAATTATTAGCATTAAATGTTTCTCCTAAGTCAGTAAAAGTGGAGCTGGTTTGCTACGTAGCACTAGATCACTTACACGGGCACCCATGCACAGAGACATTCACAAGGCTTTCCACACTAATTCAATGTTTTTTAATTGATAGATTCTAAGTATTTTTAATGGTTTTATTTATTTTTAATTTTATTCTTTGTGCACTGGTGTTTGGTGTTTGTCCTGCACGTATGTCTATTTGTGAGGGTGTCAGATCCCCTGGAACTGGAATTACTGATAGCTGTGAGCTGCCATGTGGGTGATGGGAATTGAACCTGGGTCCTTTAAATAAGCAGCCAGTGCTCTTAACCACTGAGCCACCTCTCCAGCTCCTTCAAATTTCAAATACTAAATAATGGTACACAAAAGAGGAATGACATCACAAGCGGAAAACTCGTGCTGGTGTTAAAGGTGCACACTCCTTTCAGCTCTGCACACAGGAAGCAGACACAGGCTCAGCTTGTTCTACACAACATATTCTAGTCCAGACAGGGCTACATGGTGAGACCTGTCTAAAAACATACAAACAAGAAACACAGCTGACTGGAGGAGCATTTGGGGAGATGTTTCAGTGGTCAAGAGCATTTGCTGCTCTTGCAGAGGACTAGAGTTCAGTTCCCAGCACCGGCACCAGGTGGCTCACATCTGCCTGTAACGCCAGTTCCAGGAGATTCTCTGCCCAGTTTTGCCCTCTGTGGGCACATGCACACCCATGGCATGTATACACGCTGACACACATATACACATTTTTAAAAGTAGTACTGCAATCGAAGGGAAATAAGAATGTACATTCAGGTTTGTGTCTGTCTACACAGAAACCATAGGGAGGGGGACATGGTGACATGCGACTGTAATTGTAGAACTTGGGAGGCCAAAGCAGGAGGGTTGCAAGGTTAAAGCTGGCCTGGGCTACACAGCAAGTTATAGACCAGTACAGACTATATAGGGAGACACTGTCTGAAAGAACTAACCCAACCAGGAGGAACTATAGGAAGGAAATATGAAAAATTACAAGGACTAATAGTGGGGAAATAGAGATGATGGGAGTGAGACATGGCAGACAAAAGCCAGGTAACCTGGGGACTGCAGGAAAAGGGGGCTGACTCAGAGACACTGACACCCCAAGAGCAGAACTCAGGGTACACAGCCAGGGAGTCTGAATGTCGCAGTCCTTCAGCCTCCTTCTGGGAGCTAAGTGTCCTGACTAGCCCCATTCTTCCTGGACACAGACAGGAGATCTAGTGATGCCGCACCCTTCCCCTCCCTACACACACAGCCTGCCAGCTGACTCCTCCAATATCCACCCTCTTCCTACTCCTTCCTAACAGGAGTACAACCCTGAGGTCATTAGCATTTTCTGGGGAAAGAGTGTCCTAGGCGAGCCCTGTGACCTGACCATGTTCTGGCCAGTACATGGTTTCTGGTAGTGTGGGCTGTGTAAAGGATGCTCCAGCAGAAGGCTTCAGAGAACAAAGAAGGAAAGTGATTAGCATAATAAAAGCGATCCCCAACTTGGCCTTGCTTTCCTTCAGACAGCAGCATTCACGACGGGCCCTCCCTCTAAAAACCGACATTAACTGGACAAGGGTTCACCTTTGCCACCTGTGAGCCTGGTTGGGTCGCATTTAGAGGATGGGATGGCATGCTCTCAAGATTGTTTCTTTCTTATTAACATGGCTAGTGATGTATTCAGAGTGGTTAAGTGTGCAGCTAAGACCACACTCCCACCTTCTTTTGCAGTTATGGGGAACAAAGCTACCACTGAATGGGGTTCCTGGGAAGGTCTTGGAGAGGAAGCTGACTCAGTTGAGCACTGAGACCTTTCTGTGTTTCCTCCCTTCGGCGGGGGGCGGGGAATGCTGGGGGGGGACACAGGCAAAGGACAACAGAGCAGGAGAGGACCCTCACATTAGAGATCAACCTCTGCACTTGTTTGACACAAGAGAAGCATAAGGGTACTGGAGACGTGGCTCACTGGTCAAGAGCACATATTGTTCTTTTTTTGTTGTTGTTTTTTTTTTTGTTTTTTTTTTTTTTGTTTTTTTTTTGGTTTTTCGAGACAGGGTTTCTCTGTAGCTTTGGAGCCTGTCCAGGAGTGCATATTGTTCTTACAGAGGATCCAAGTTCAAGTTTCGTTCCGAGCACCCACATTGGGAGCAACTCCAGTTCCAGGAGGATCCAGTGTTTCTTGTCTCCCCAGATAATGGCAATCACATGCCTATGCCCCACACAAAGAATTAAAACAAACCTTAAAGAGAAACAAACAAAACCTTTGCTCTACTCCATTGACAAGCTGCTTAACTGTATATAATTGCTATGCCTGAAGAATGTGCCAGTTTTATGGGACACTCCTAAACACAAAATTTCCCAGGAGATACTGGGTAGATCTCTGCATTTTCGCTTTTCCTCCTCATAAGACGCGATGTTCCAAGCAGGGACAGCTCCTCCAGGCTGAGTGCCCAGCTGTGGAACTGGGTTACCAATGACCTGCAATGGACAGAGTGAGCAAGGACCATACCTGGGCCACAGTAAACCACTGAGATTGGGATATTTGTGATTACAGTGTAACTTAATGGTGCTGGTTCCGTAGGCTTTGTAACTTGCTCAAGCCACTGTTAGTTCAGAACTTTGTGACTGTTAAGAAGATATAACTCCCTACTAGTAATAGGCCCCTATAACAAAGCCCCAAAGGACTACTGAATGTTCTCTCTGCCTCCCATGCAAACATTCAACTCGCGTCCTAGGAGCCATTCCTCATGTGCTTTACCTCATTTCCTTCTTGACACCAGGCCTGCTCTTGAATCTCTTTAGAAAACATCCTTTTTCTTTCATTTTTTTGTGGGGTGGTAGTTGAGATGCGGTCTATGTAGCCCTGGCTGTCCTGAAACTCGGTGTAGACCAAGATGGCCTCATATGCCTGCCTCTAGCTCCTTTGTTCAGAAATTAAAGGAGTATACCACCATGCCTGGGTTCTCTCCCCTTTTTAATTTCTCTGGGTTTCTCTGTGTAGCCCTGGCTGTCCGGGGACTTGCTCTGTAGACCAGGCTGGCCTTGAACTTAGAGATTCCCCAGCCTCCGCTTCCTAAGTGCTGGATTGAAAACATTTGCCACCACCTGTCTCTTTTTTTCTTTATTCTTTGTTTTTTAAGACAGTGTTTCTCTGTGTAGCTGATGTGGGATTCCCCTCTGTATGCTGTGAATAGGTTTTATTACTATTTGTTAATAAAGAAGCAGCTTTGGGCCTACAGCAGGGCAGAATAGAGCAAGGCAAGAATTCTAAGCAGAGATAGAGGAGAAAAGAAGGCAGAGTCGTGGAGACTCCATGTAGCTACTGAAGGAGAAGGACAGCCTGGTCTACAGAATGCGTTCCAGGACAGCCAAAGATACATAGAGGAACCCTGTCTCAAAAAAACAAAAATTAAAAATAAAAATAAAAGAAATGGAGTTTAAAATAAAGCCATGTAAAGATGGAAAATACAAAGATAATCTGAATACTGTATGTTTTTGTGTTGTCTTTGAATGGTTTGATGGCTGAGGAAGGAGCAACAGCTGCTAAAAGACATTGGATTATAAATGTTGCTGGATTAATCCAACCTATATATTTTGAAAATGCTTTGACTTCAAAATTTGATTCAAAAAATATTACTTTGGAGAAGAGATTTTTAGCTTTTGTTTCCACAGGAAATGAAAGGCTGTGGATTCATTCTGGGTTAAGAAAAATCAGGTTTGATCAAGGAAGACCCCCCCCGAAAATTCTCCATTAGGAACAGATGGCACAGATGATTCAACATTTCAGAGGACCTCTGTTAGAGTTTTCCTCTGAGTTTTACATCCAGAACAGCCTCTCAAGATTATTGGCTGAGATGATCCAGCCTCACAGAATATTCCAGTCAGGACTTAACTATAATCCTAAATTTTCTTTAGGTCCCCATAAGATTACCAGCACCCCCAATCAACAGGAAGGGTAGCCTAGAAAACTATGCCCATATTCCCATAGAATGGATTATGGATGTTTGTCATTGTTTAGAGTGTTGGTTACAAGTTGTTATGGATAATGGTCAGGAAAAAAAGCTAAACAAAGGAGATTAGATTTAGAGTTCTTGTTTTCAAAAGAAAAAAAAAGGGAAAGTACTGTGGGACAATGATCTTTGTACATCACCCAAATTCCCTAAATGATTGCTTATAAATGTTTCTTTACATTTAAAGGGGGATATGCTATAGAGATGAATACTTTGCATTGGTATGGATCTTGGTTTATTAATACAAATTTAAAGTCAATTTTGTTAT
>NC_022030.1:22312838-22329844 GCF_000317375.1 Microtus ochrogaster
AGAATAAGGCATTTAAAATGTTTTCAGAACTTAGGACTTCTCATGATGAGATTCATCTGCTCCTGGCAGCACGGATCTACTTCAAGAGGATGATGGGCACTGAAGAGGCTTCTTATGGAGTTTGTTAGCCATTTGAGCAAGAGATTGCTCTTGCCTGGACTGTTTGATGTTATGCTGTATAAAATGGACATGCAGCACCCACAGAAAAATCACTGCTAAAGTTGTCTAAAGAAGGTGAGACAATATTTCAGGGTTCCTGCTTCATGAAAGAGTCTGCCAGGCTTTCTGCAGAACACAGAGGAAAGTGACTGACAAACAGCCAATATAGGCAGAGCTGTCTTTGAAATCTCCTGCTTCATGAAAAAGTCTTCTGGATACTATGGGCCTATAGGCTGAAGATGGATACCCCAATGTTACAGAAGAACTTTGGGTGACTGTCCAAGCAGTGAGATGTCTGTCAATTATAGAGTTTTGAAAGTTGTTTACAATGCAGTTTCTGTTTTCCTAGGTAATATTATATCCTTCTGGAATCTTTGATGGAATTGAAGAAAGACAGTTTTATAACTATAAAAGACAAATTAGGTATAAAACTTTAGTCTCACAAAGATAGCTAAGAGTATTTCCCTTAATTTGCCAAATGTAAATGGACTAAATATTGTAACTGTAATTTTTGCTTTGATAACTGTTTTGCTCTATGTAATCTTGCTATGTTAAAGTTAAAACCTTCCTTTTTATTTAGACAGAAAAGGGGAGGTGATATGGGATTGCCTTCTGTATGCTATGAATATGTTTTATTACTATTGTTAATAAAGAATCTGCAATAAGAGCAAGGCAGGAATTCCAAGCAGAGATAGAGAAAAAAAGAAGGTGGAGTCAGGGAGACGCCATGTAGCTGCTGAAGGAGACAGATGCCTACCCCAGAACCTTACCGCTAAACCATGAGCCTCATGGTAAAATATAAAAGAATAGAAATGGGTTAACTTGGCAGGCAGTGGTGGCGCACGCCTTTAATCCCAGCACTCAGGAGGCAGAGGCAGGCGGATCTCTGTGAGTTCGAGGCCAGCCTGGTCTGTAAGAGCTAGCTCCAAAACAGGCTCCAAAGCTACAGAGAAACCCTGTCTCGAAAAACCAAAAAAAGAAAAAAGAAAAAGAAAAAAAGAAATGGGTTAACTTAAGATATAAAAGTTAGTTAAGGGCTGGAGAGATGGCTCAGAAGTTAAGAGCACTGGCTGCTCCTCCAGAGGTCCTGAGTTAAATTCCCAGCAACCACATGGTGGCTCACAACTATCTGTACTGAGATCTGGTGCCCTCCTCTGGCGTGTGGGCACACATCGAGGCAGAATGTTGTATACATAATAAATAAATCTTAAAAAAAGTTAGTTAATAAGAAGCCTGAGCTAATAGGCCAAGCAGTGTTAATTTAGTTTCTGTGTGATTATTTTAGGTCAGGGCAGCTGGGAAATGAAGGAGCAGTCTCTGCCTACATGTAGCCCTGGTTGTCCTGGAACTAGCTCTCTTAACCAGGCTGTCCTCAAACTCAGAGATCCACCTGCCTCTGAAGCACTGTGACTGACGATGTGTGCCCCTACTGCCCAGGTCACTTTTTAAAAATTTAATATTGGGGAAAGGAATGTAGGTGGAAAGGCACATGTTACACATGTCCAATGTGTAGAGGTCAGAGGGCAACTTTCAGGAGTCAGTTCTTTTCTTCCTCTGTGAATCCCAAGGATTGAACTCAGATCATTAGGCTTGTATAGGAAACACTTTTATCTACTGAACCCTCTTGCTGGTCTTCATTTAACCTTTAAGTAAGTGGTTTCTTTTGCAAGACCAACTCACTGAAAGCTCTAAGATGGAAGGAGGAATAGCCTGCCAGTCATTGGTAGGCACCAACAAAGATGAGAAGTAATTTTTAATCCAAGCATGGCAGTGCGTGCTTGAAATCCTCACGCCTGGGAGGTGGAAGCAGGAGCATCAGGAGTTCAAAGCTGGGCTGGAGAAATGGCTCAGTGGTTAAAAGCATGTACTGCTCTTCAAGAGGACCAGAGTTCAGTTCCCAGAACTCACTGGGGCAGCTCAAAACTACCTGGAACTGTAGCTAGTCTAGGACACCCAGTTCCTCCTTCTGGCCTCTGCCAACATCAATACTGATATGCAAGCCCCTGCCATGCATTCATAAATAAATACTTTTTTCTAGAGACAGGGTTTCTCTGTGCTGTCCTGGCTGTCTTGTAACTTGCTTTGTAGACCAGGCAGGCCTTGAACTCACAGATATCCTCTGCAAGGAATGCACCATCACCGCCGGTCCATAAATGAATATTTTAAAAGAGTTTAAAGTTATTTTAAATTATTTTTAATGAGTTCAAGGTCAGCATGAGCTTTGTAAGATCTTCTCTGAAAACATACAAACAAAGCAAAATACCCTGGTTTTTATGAAGCTATCTGGCTGTTGCACACAGCTTGTTGTCATTGTCCTCATTATTATTACATTCCAGGCACTAGAAACCTAGGACTAAGAGGAAACAGGAGACAAAAATCCGTTGGCTTGGGCTGCAGAGATGGCTCTGCAGTTAAGAGCACGGGCTGACCTTCCAAAGGTCCCGAGTTCAATCCCCAGCAACCACATCGTGGCTCACAACTGTCATGAGATCTGGTGCCCTCTTCTGGCCTGCAGGCACATGTGCAGGCAGAACACTGTATACTACATAATAAATAAACCTTTAAAAATAAAACACGTTGGTTTCAGAGAGCTGACTAACAATGCTGAATACCTCAAACATGTGACGCCCCACATAATGAGTTAAAGGGAAAAATACAAAACAAAACAGGAGATGGGCAGGGAGAACTATGTGTCTACATATCCCTGTCACCTTTTCGCTCGCATTGTAGCAGTGAAGGAACTACATTATCTGCACCTGCATCTTTCTAATTAGCGTCTCCCAGGACTTAGACAAGGGTCTAGCCAGCTGCTCCCCCCACCCCAGCCCCATCCCTCCCGGAGCCACGCCCCGCGCTTGCGCTCACTTGTAGAAGCTCACGGGCAGGTTGTCTGCGCCGAGTTGGAGCAGTTTGGAGCCCTGCCGTACTTAGGAATAGCTGTTCGACCCCGTCGAGTCCTGCCCAGTCAGCGGTACCACTTTGGCCGAACCCCGCCAGCGTGCAATCAGCCAGCCTCACGTCATCCCAGGGGCAGTGGGGTGGGAGAAATGTCGCAACACGTGACGGGGAAACTGAGGACGCAGACGTACACGATGTTGCTCGCGCTACCACGACTACGCCCCTATCACGCGCGCAAAGCCTGCCCCTCACCACTTGCAGAGGCAAGAGTAGGGCGGTGGTGTTCCTGGGCCTGCGCCAAGTCCACGGCTCCCCGGCCCCGCCCTAGACCTACATCCGGGAGACTGCTGCGGCTTGAGTAGTCGCCCTGGACTGTGGCAAAGGACAAGCCGAGGGCTTAGCCTCGCAGAAGTGAAAGCCCCAGGTATCCGTGGACGAAGGAAACGCCAGCTGGAGGTGAGCAGGGAGGCTCCTGCGAGCAGTGCACTAGACCGGCCGTGGCTCCACCCTCAGCTCCGCCCCTTAGCTCCCATTGGCCAACGAGTCCGCCAAGCAGCCCCGAGATTGGCCAGACGGGCTGCCGGCTGCGTCCAATGGGCGGCGGCGCCGGCTTTCCCGCGGCCATTCGCTCTTCGAGTGGGTGCTGGCGACAGGCGGCTGTTGAGGGCGTAACGGACGCTGGTCTCTGCCAGGATGATGACGGCCCTAGCGGCCGGAGGCTACGCGCGGAGTGACACGGTAGAGAAGCTGCCCTCTGTTATGGCGGGAGTTCCGGCGCGGAGAAACCAGTCCTCCCCGCCTCCTGCCCCACCGCTCTGCCTCCGGCGCCGGACACGACTCGCGGCGGCTCCTGAGGACACTGTGCAGAACCGGGTGAGAGTCCGCTCCTTCCGATGACCCAGCTCCGGGCTTCTCGGTGCCACCTTGGTCCCGCCCGAGGCCCTTGGGTCCTCCTATCACTCTTTACGTGTTGCGGCAGGCTGCCTGCCAGGCCCGCCTGGCCCGGAAGACCCGCCCCCTTCGTAAAGGCACCTCCCACTTTTCTGCTGGTTTGGGTGTTGGGTGCCGCCCATCATTCTGGCTCCACCCAGAGCGTTGGCAAATTGCGTTTAGTTCCAACTCTTGGGAAAATATTTTGCGTTTACAAATCTTCCCTAGTCTCACTTTCTCACTGAGTAATCTAAGATACTTATCTATTCCATTCCAGTGTTTTCTTGTTGCTGATTTCCTTTTTATTTTTATTTTTGTGGAATAGGGCTGGTTGTCCCTTGCCACCAAGCCTCTATTACATAGCTCTGGCTATCCACAACAGCAACAAGACAGTGCCATCCCCGGGTATGAGGAAGAAGGCGGCTTGGCTCTTGACCTGCCTCTTCTCTGACGCCCCAGAATAAGGCCTGGCCTTCTGGCCCCTATTTTGTTGACATCAGTCCCCTGGGTCTTTAAGACCTCTACTCGCTTCCCTTACTTGCTTAACTTTTCCCATCTACCTTCCTTTCCTTTACTAGAAGGGATTCCTGCTCCGTATTTATGGCTCGCAATCATGGAGAATGGGAGGAATGATTTGTAAAATCTTA
This sequence comes from Microtus ochrogaster, assembly GCF_000317375.1. Lineage (NCBI taxonomy): Eukaryota > Metazoa > Chordata > Mammalia > Rodentia > Cricetidae > Microtus > Microtus ochrogaster. The sequence continues at coordinate 22,317,473 of NC_022030.1, forward strand.
GTGGTGCTGCCCGGGGACGAGGGTTACAGAACAATTCCACAGATTTTGAGACCCAGAAATGATTTTAGGTAGAAGGAATGCTATAAGCAAGACATTTTTTAATAAAGATTTTTATTTCTTTTTATGTGCACTGGTGTTTTGCCTGCATGTATATGTCTGTGGTGAGGGTCCCAGGTCCCCTGGGACTGGAGTTACAGATCGTTATGAGCTGCCATGTGGGTGCTGAGAATTGAACCTGGATCCTCGGGAAGAGCAGCCAGTGCTCTTACCTTTGGAGCCATGTCTCCAGCCCCTGGAGAACATTTTGTTGTTTTTTCGAGACAGGGTTTCTCTGTTTCTCTGTGTAACAGCCTTAGCTGTCATGGAACTTACTTTGTAGACCAGGCTGGCCTCTGCCTCCTGAGTGCTGGAATTAAAGACATGCACCACCATTGCCTGGCACAAAACATTTTTTATATTACATTTATTTATTGGGGGAGCTGGATTTTGTACCATGGTGTAGGTATAAGTGTGTGAGGTCAACTTTTGAAATTAAACTCTTCTAGTGGGTTTTGGGGATCTGAACTCAAATTGTCAGCTTTGTTCCCAAGAACCTCTCCCTGCTAAGCTGTTTTCTGCTCTAGAGGTAGAGGGACCCAGGAGCATGGAGCCAATAAATGAGTCAGACTAAAGTCCCGTGCAATAGCCAGCTTTATTGAAAGCATAGACAGTTTGCACTCTGAGGGTTAAGAGGAGTCACATGAGTAAAGTGTCCGTCACAAGGGCATGCCCCATGTGGCAGAAACATGTTTTTCTGTAGAGGCATAGAAACAAATAACAATAGCCAGTTGTAATGAGTAATTTGAAGTAAGCTCACTCCTGTCCGCTACACCTGGGAGGGGCACAAAAGCACAATCCAAGAACAGTTCTGTGTTTTTGAAGAAACTGAGGTTGCAAGACTCTAGTCTTGGTTTCTTGGAGTTTCCTTACCAACACCCAGAATTCCCCCTCACATGACTCCATTCCTGGGCCATGTTCTGACACTGAGCCACCTCTCTGGCCCCAAAGCAATAGTTTTTGTTTTTTTTTTTTATTCTTATGTGGGTGTTCTGCCTACATGTATATATGTGCATTCTGTGGGTGCCTGGTGCATCAGGAGGCCAGAAGAGGGTGTCGGATCCTCTGGACCTGGAGTTACAGATGGCTGTGGGTCCTTTGGGAGAGCAACAGTGTACTCTTCACTGCCGAGCCTCCTTTCCATCCCGCCAGCAACACTAAGAGTGGTTCTCTAGTCATTGCTGGGCACATAATCTTTTTATAACATTGCGATGACAGCCACACAATGGGATTGAAGGGAGAGGATATGGTGACTGTCTCCTTGGCACACACAGTGTCCAGATAAAGGATGGATCCATGGCAGCTGCTGCTGACTCTTTTTCCTCTCTGGTGGGCTTTCGATCTCTTAGAGAATCCCCCCAGAGTGCCAGATTATAGGCAAGTGGTCCCTGCCCACAAGGCCTTTCTATTGTGTAGCTCTGATTATCCTGGAACTCACTATATAGACCAGGCCAGCCCCGAATGCAGAGATCCACTTGCCTCTATCTCTCAAGTGCTGGGATTAAAGGCGTGCACCACCACATCTGACCCTTGCTCACCATAGTGGCTGTACCTTCTTTTCTGTTTTTTTGTTTTGTTTTTCAAGTCAGAATTTTTCTGTGTAGCCCCAGCTGTCCTGGAACTCACTGTTGACCAGGCTGGCCTCAGACTCAGAGATCCACCTGCCTCTGCCTCCTGAAGGCTGGGATTAAAAGCATGCACCATCACTACCACCACCACCGGCTGCCTGTACCTTCTCCACCCTCCCTTTCACTGAGGTTCAGCCATACCAGCCTGCTTTTTGTTTTTCTGAAGTTGCTAGTTCTTTTCTGCCTCCTGGACTTTGCACTGGTTGATTCTTTGCTGGGTGTTTTGCTGTAGTCTCTTTCTCTGGCTTCTTCTCATTCTTCAAGTCTCAACCTGAATATTCTTGTCTGGAGAAGTGTTCTGGAATCCCAGCCTAGAGACACCCACTTTAACTCTCCCTCGGGGCCCTTACACACTCCCGAAAGTGCCTTGTGTGTTCTTCTTAAACTGCGTGTAGGAGAATGACAGAATCAAGTACAGAAAGGGGTACATAAGGTGGTCTGCTCAGCCTCTGGACTTGACTGCCTGAGCTTAAATATTCTGTTCCTTGTATCAAGTTAGGAACTTTGCCATGCCTCAATTACCCCAGCTGTAAAACAAGAAGAATGGTGTAGAATCTCTCACACCGTACTAGCTTTTATGCTTTAATTTGTTCTGTTTTGTTGCTAATACAGGATCTTATTATATAGCCCAGACTGGCCTCAAACTTATACTCCTCCTGCTTTCTAAGTACCGGGACCCCAGATGTGCGCCTCCTTACGCAGCCTCTTCATAGGGTCCCTGTGAAATTCTGAGGGTTCACATCTTAAGCCTCAGAACACTGGGCAGGCACACTGCAGGTATTCTGTCAGTGTTAGTCAATACTGTTGTTATTGTGTTTGGGGTGATGTCATCTATTTTTTCTCATTTGACAGCACATCACAGAGATCATCTGGCTTGCAAAAGCCATACTCTAAAAATGTTCAGTTACACTACAGCCCCATAAAGCTAATGAGCGCGTAAGTCCCATGAGTGCCGTTGCTTGACTGACCGCGCCAGAATCCTGGCAGTCGCTCCTGCTGCACGGGTAGCTGCCCTGGGGCTCTGGTTGTCATGTGTTCAGGAGCTCTGCCCAGAGGTGTGAGAACAGTGCCTGACTGTGATAAGAACTCAGAAGCATCAGCCCTTACACCCCCGTGTTTGCTTGTCAGTTCGGAGGCCATCTGAAGCTGGTGTAGCTAAGATACAAAGGCGCCACAATTCTGTTAGTCTGTAGTTTCTTTTTTATCATTTTAGCAACCCTGATGAAATTCTGGCACATGTATGAGATAAAAGATATTCTTTTTTCCTAGGCATGATAGCACGTTCCTTTACATGTCAGCACTCGGGAGGCAAAGGCAAGTGGATCTCTGCAAGCTTCAGGCCAGCCTGGTCCCCATAGTGATTTCCTGGCCAGCCAGGGCTCCACAAATAGACCCCGTCTCAAAAAATAAAAGTTTTTTTTTTTCAGTGCTGGGCCTCAAACCTAAGGCCTTATATATGCTAGGGAAACATTCTGATACTGGGCTCTATCTTCAACCTGTTAAAAAAAAAAATCTGTTTTAGCCAGGTGGTAGTGGCATTAATCCCAGCACTCTGGAGACAGAGGCAGTCGGATCTCTTTGAGTTCGAGGCCAGCCTGGTCTATAAGTATTAGTTCCAGGACTGGGTCAAAAAAAAAAAAATCTGTTTTAGTGTGACTTGTTTCTCTACCTGTTGAAAACACTAGACTGAATTTGATGAAGGAATACTATCTACTTTTTGCTTAGTGTTGTGTTTTCCCTGTATGGCCTGAAGTGCTGGCATTGGAACCAGAGCACCTTGGTTTGCCCTCTACCCGTGCCCCTCTGAAGCTGCAGGATCTGTGGCTTATCTGTAAACAAGGGTGGTTGTGATCTTATTCCTTACCGGTTGTCAGGCAATAAGTCATTTATCCACCAACACCCTTTGACCTGCAGTCAGAGGTCACTTTGTCGCTGGGCGGTCCTCCTCCCCTGCAGGCCCGTTTCTTCCCTGCAAGCCCTTGTTCCTCTTGCAGCAGGCAAGGGAATGGTGTCAAGAGTCAAGTGCTAGTTGCTGGTAAGCAGCATGGCTTCAGACGTGTGGGGAGTGCCCTGAGACTCATGACCAAGGCGGCTGTGCCATGTGGGGCCTGCCAGAACATGTATTTCTGACAGCCCTTCTCTTTGCAGGTGACGCTTGAGAAGGTGCTTGGCATCACAGCTCAGAACAGCAGTGGGCTAACCTGTGACCCTGGCACAGGCCATGTAGCCTACCTGGCAGGGTAAGCACATGGGTGGGCTTCAGCAGCTGGTTGCTGTTGAGAAATTTGGAGATGGAGTCATTGGTACATCTCCCTGGGCCTTGGCTTCCTGTCTGTAGGATACAGACAATGCTGCTCCCTCTGAGGGCTGTAGCAAGGACTCCGTTCTCTCCACAGCCCCATCTGTGTCTAGAGCAGTACCTGGCAAGTCAGTGCTCGGAAAGCCCTTTACTCAGGACTGCAAATGTGAGGTGGTAGCAATTATAGGAACCTCAAGTGGCTAAAACCCAAACTCACGTCCAGCTCGACTACATAGACCCTTCTTAGAGCCTCTGCTCCTAGCTAAGCCCTCCATTCTGGTAGTTGACAGAACTGGAGGAGATTGTGTTTAGTCCAGAGATTCTGATCTAGCTTGGCCCTGCTTAGGCAATGAAAGAGCCTTCTCCTCCACCCTGCAGAAAGATAGGGCCGAGTAGACTTAGTAACAAACAGTATCTATTAATGAGACCTTGGGAAACAGTCCAGGACTGGACAGGCTGATCTGTTAAATCCAGCTGGGGTATATTCACATCCCCACTGCATTTCTGACCTGGGTGGCTTGTGTAAAGGACTTTCCCCCTCTGGGCTTCATTTCTCTATGTCAAATCTAAAGAGCCCTTGGCCTCAGCAGGCAGTCGTGAGGATTTAAGGCTGTTATAGCCATAAGGCCTGTGTAAGCCTCGGGCCTCCTGGAATAGTCCCTACAAAGAAAGTGTTTGGTTCTATTTAAGAATATATAGAAATAGCTGGGTGGTGGTGGTGCACACCTTTAATCCCAGCTTTTGGGAGGCAGAGGCAGGTAGATTGCTGTGAGTTCGAGGCCAGCCTGGTCTACACAGCAAGTTCCAGGACAGGTTCCAAAACTGAGAAACCCTGTCTCAAAAAACCTATACATATACATGCATATATACATACATATATTAATAACAAGTGCCCAATATTTCTCAGTGTTAATATCTAGAGAAAGGGGGAACCAGAAAGAGAATCTTCTGCCTAGAGGGAGGGAGCTTATAAAAGCTGGAGCGGTATCTCAGGAGTAGGCGGCTTGCCTAGCGTATTTAAGACCCTGGGTTCCATCCCCAGTACCACCAAAACCAAAAGCTCCTTGGCACAGGAGCCTGAGGCAGGAGGAGTTCAAAGCCAGCCTAGGCTACGTAATGAGAAAAACAAACAAAATCAGAGGGAGCCATGTTGACAAATGACTTTTTCTTTGGGGAGAGAGTCATGCCTGGGCCCGGTGCTTCTCCCAACCCCCAGTTCAGACGTGCTTTCCTCTTTCCCCAGCTGTGTGGTGGTGATCTTGAACCCCAAAGAGAACAAGCAGCAGCATATCTTCAACACGACCAGGTAGGCGGGGCCTGGGCTTGTGGTGGGGTTGGGGAACCAGGCTGCTGTCCTCATCCCTTTCCCCACAGAGCCCGGAGTTACTCGTGGGTGGTGACTCATTTACTCAGCAATGGTCCCAGGGACTGCTTTGTGCTAGGTACTATGGGTATTGGCAACCTAGCTGTGAGCAGGGACAAGCATCTGCTCTCTAGAGCTGACAGTGCGGGAGACAGACGTCGATCCACCAGCAGATTACCAGCTGATTGCCATCAGTGTCACAGAGGAAATGCTTGCAGGGGTGGGGTGTTGGGAAGAGAATGGGGAAAGCTATCTCAGCGGCCTCCCTGAGTTTGAGACCTAAAGATATGTCGGAAAACTAGCAAGAAGTGCTACAAAGGTGAAGAGTCGGGTGACCGGCAGAATAGCCATGGGCCCAAGTGCTGGGCACCGGAGCAAGAGAGGAAAGAGAAAGCCAAAGCAGAAGCTGTACCACCACTTTGCATCTTGGAGAAGGAGCTGTATGTCATACTGAGTGCCAAGAGATGCCACTGGATGGCATACACAGGCCAGGGAGGATGGTAAATCATCTGTGGAGGTGGCAGAGTCACATAGAAGCCAGATGGGTGACACGTGAGCCTATAATCTCAGCACTTAGGATGCTGAGGCAAGAGGCTACTTCATGAGATTTTCTAAGAAAACGAAAACAAAGTACCTAAAACCAGGATTGAAACAAAGGAGGAGCTAGAGCTGTAGAGTCCGGGCATGGCCTTGCTTCTAAAAGGCATGACAGCTAGTCTGCCCTTCAGCCCACGTTCAGGCTAGTTAAGAGTAAAGAGACAGGCCGGGCGGTGGTGGCATACGCCTGTGTGCCTGTAATCCCAGCACTTGGGAGGCAGAGACAGGCGGATCTCTGTGAGTTCGAGGCCAGCCTGGTCTACCAAGGGAGTTCCAGGACAGGCTTCAAAGCTAAAGAGAAACCCTGTCTTGAAAAACCAAAAAAAAAAGAGTAAAGAGACAGGAACTGGAGAGAGTTCAATCTATACAGTGCTTGCTGTGCAAGCGTGAGGACCCAATCCAATCCCCGGGATCCACATAAACAGTTAGGTGAGGCACTCATGAGGCAAGCGAATCTGAGTTTGAGACCAGCCTGATCTACAGAGCAAGTTCCAGAACAGCTAGGGATACTCAGAAAAACCCTGTATCAGCCCCCTCCCAAAGTTAGGTGTGGTGACACGTGTGGTGACTGTGTTGGGGATGTAGAAATGGGGATCCCTGTGGGCTCACTGGCCAGCTAGCCTAGCTTAACTGGTGAGCTAGGCACCACCAAGAAATCCTGTCACAAGAAAATGAGGTAGGTAGCGCCTGAGGAGCCACAGCGCTGAAAGCTGACCTCTGGCCTTCACGTGCACATGCGCACACAGTACTGGAAGCATTTGGCGTTGGAGTTCCTAGAGCACTCAATAAGCGCATCTGCATGTGTGCCGGTGTCCTCCCGTGGGCACCACTTCTCTAGTTAGGCCAAGGCTGTACCAGCTCCTTGTCTGAGTTTGAGGGCTCTGTTACAGGGGGAGGGACTTGGGAAGCTCACTGGGGAAGAAAGCGGAATCTCCATCCTGGGTCTGCAGTGTTTGGTGTTGAGGGAGGAAAAGCCCTTTGCTTCTGTTCCGTTTCCCCCAGTGCCACGCTGGGCACACAGGCTATACTGGCCGTGTAGGAGCTGTTGGCACTTGTTCCTTCAAGCCTAACCCCAGCCTTGGGGATCAAGAGTGGGCAGAATGCTGAGAGCACAGTCACCCTTGGTGGGACCAGTGACAGTTCTTTTCTTGTCTTCAGGAAGTCCCTGAGTGCTCTGGCCTTCTCCCCAGATGGGAAATACATAGTGACAGGAGAGGTAAGTCTGGCCTCAGCGTCTGGGACAGGCCTTGGAGCCATTCTTTCTACTGCCAGCAGGCCTGGGGATCCCCAATTGACTAATTTCAGAAAAGGCCTGTGGCCAATAGGGGAGGTGATCAAGTCATGGCAATCTCAACTTCAGCCTAAACAGTCCCTCAAACCCTGTCTGGCACACCGTTCAGCAGTAAAAACCACCTTACCCTGCCACCCCACTCCCAGAACGGGCACAGGCCAGCCGTGCGCATCTGGGATGTGGAGGAAAAAACTCAGGTGGCGGAGATGCTGGGCCACAAGTATGGTGTGGCCTGCGTGGCTTTCTCACCCAATATGAAGCACATCGTGTCCATGGGCTACCAGCATGACATGGTCCTCAACGTTTGGGACTGGAAGGTAAGAGCCTAGAGGTCCTGTGGGCACATGGGCCAGCAGGGAGTCTCCAGTGTCCTAAGCCTGCTCCCACTCTTTTAGAAAGACATTGTGGTGGCTTCCAACAAGGTGTCATGTAGAGTCATCGCCCTGTCCTTCTCTGAGGACAGCAGCTATTTTGTCACCGTTGGGAATCGACACGTGAGGTTTTGGTTCTTGGAAGTCTCCACTGAGGCAAAGGTGAGCTTGTGTCCCCACTCCAGCCAGGTCTCGGAGAGTCACTTGCAGCAGCAGCATAGGCTCCTGTGACCACCCAGGACTTGGAGGACTCGTCACGCAGGTCATCAGGTTCTCAGGCGTCCAGGTGCTCACTAGTAAGCGCTGCTGGACTCTGCCCCAGGCCAGAACTCACTAGAGGACACTGCCTCTTGGCCTCTCTGCCCCAGTGCAGGCTCTGCTTTTTTCCCTTCTCTAACTGTGTCAGGAAGGGGTCCAGTGAGCACGGCTGAGCACTAGGCAAGGGGGTAGTCACTAACATGTCCTTCTGTGCTTCCAGGTGACTGGCACAGTGCCCCTGGTGGGGCGCTCAGGCATCCTGGGCGAGCTGCACAACAACATCTTCTGTGGTGTGGCCTGCGGCCGAGGCCGGATGGCAGGCAATACCTTCTGTGTATCCTACTCTGGCCTACTCTGCCAGTTCAATGAGAAGAGGATGTTGGAGAAGTGGATCAACCTGAAGGTACCCTGCTCCTTCTCTGCCAGCAGTCAGTTGGGAAGAACATCAGGGGTGCTCTACTGTGCACTGACCTGCTGGTGCTTTGGGAGGGGCAGAGGCGTTTGTGTTTTGTCACAGACAGGGTCTCCCCTTCATTGTGAGGTTGAGTCTTTCCTCAGGCCCGTGATCCCCTGCTTAGCCTCCTGAGTGCTGCAGTTGCAGGTGCACACCCCGTGCCTGGTATCGTTAGTCCAGGTTCTGTGTGAGCCAGAGATGGGGTTTCTTTTTAGCTTTGTAGCGTGTCCTAGAACCACTTTGTAGACCATGCTGGCCTTGAACTCACAAATCCGCTTGCCTCTGCCTCCCAAGTGCTGGGATTAAAAGCACCACTGCCCGGCTGAGAGAGAGCTTTTGATAGAGCACTAAATGACTCACAAATTAAGTCCCATAGAAAACTGAAATCTGTCGAGAATCTGGCGCTTATGATCCCTTTTGTCAAAGTCACTGCTGTAAATGTACTCTTTTCAGATTTATTTATTTTTATGTGTATGAGTGCTCTGCCTGCATTTCTGTCTGTGCACCACTGTGGCTTGCTGCCTGAGGCGGTCAGATGAGGTCATTGGATCCCCTGAAACTGGAGTTATAGATAGTTGTGAGGGCACTGTGTAGGTGTGTGTTGAACTTGGATCCTCTGCAAGAACAAGTGTTCTTCACTGCTGAGCCATCTCTCCATCCCCACCGATTTTTTTGCCCACTGTTAAGTCGCCTGTGAACAGCAGTGACAACTCTGCCCCAAGTCATGTGCCTGCATGTTGGCACATCTTCAGTCGTGACTATTCTATATTCTGATTTCAAAATAATATAAAACACCAAGTCCACTTGGATATGTCCCGCAGGTCTCCTTGTCTTCCTGCCTGTGTGTCAGTGAGGAGCTGATCTTCTGTGGATGCACAGACGGGATAGTCCGCATCTTCCAGGCCCACAGCCTGCAATACCTTGCCAACCTGCCCAAGCCACACTACCTGGGAGTCGACGTGGCACAGGGCCTGGACTCCAGGTACTTGCCTGCCTGGGAGAGGGAGGGTGTTCAGAGTCTGTTCACTGGCATCCATCTGCTTGAATGTCCATACTGTAAATACTAATGATTGCTCTTAGCACTGAGCATTAGTGCAGCGAATGAAGCATGAAAGTCCTGCTCTAGAGACAAGCTTCAGGGTAAGGGGCACTCCAACATCGGGGAAGACATGCTCAGAGCAGGAGCGAGGACAGCAGAATGTGCTCCCCTGTGTTGTAACATTTACTAAGCAGCTACTCGGTGGCAGCCCAAGCAGAAAGCATGAATCCGAGCCAGCAAAATCTCTGCTGGCATCCAGATGTTGTGCCAAACACCTTCAATCCCAGCATTCGGGAGGCAGAGGAGGAGGATCTCTGAATTGAGGCCGGCCTGGTCTACAGAGTTAGTTCCAGGACAGCCAAGACTACACAGAGAAAGCCTGTCTCAAAAAAAAAAAAGAAAGAAAGAAAGAAAGGAAGAAAGAAAGAAAAGAAAAAGAAAAACAAACAAAAAATCTCTGCCAACCAAACTTCTGTGCCAAGAAACCTCAGTACAAGGAGGGAGCTCCGTGAAGGTGCAGATGAGACATGTCTAGTGCTAAAAGAGAGCAGTGGCTCAGAAGCTTGCTGGGTGGCCGTGACCCCTTAGTGTCCCATAGGAGAGGCCGGCTGTGTGGTTAGCAAGTTAAATGCCATAAAAGGACAGCACACTGGGTGCTGCAGGACTATCAAAGGGCTGTGAGACTGGGTGGCTGGAACGCTGACGGAGACCAGCTGGCCTCGCCCGTGTCTCTTCTGAGGTTTGTGGGCTGGCCATAGGGGGTTGCATGATAAGCCCTTGAATGCAGAATCATTTGCCGTATCCAGAGTGGAGGGAAGGGCCAAGCTGTGCCTGTTCCCTTGTTGTAAGTCACTTGTGGAGTGTGGCATGGGTGTCTAACCATGGTGGGCTCCCTCTCTGTAGATTGTTAAATCCTGGGCTAGCAACTCTCCAAGAGGAAGCTGGATGGGGTGACTGGATGTGTAAAGGAAAGAGAAAGTTGAACAAGCTACAGATCATGGCATATCGCACTAGCCAGACTGCCTAGCTCCTCTACCTACTGTAGTGTGCCGTGTGGTCTCAGGTAGTCAGTGTGCCCCTCTGAGTTTGCTTCCTCATCTCTCATCTGAAAAACAAAATTGCTTTTCCTGGTAGTGGTGAAGAATTGAATAGCCCACGGTAGGTACTTGGTGAGCTACAGTCTTCATAGGAAACTCAAGGCCTAGGGACTGCCCCTTGCACAGCAGTTTTGGATCAGTTATTAGTGAGCCAGACAGAAGAGAAGAGGCCTGAGGTATATGTTTATTTTCTCTCTGTACAGAAATGGACAGACTCTTGGGTTGAAGGAATGGGAATAGACGTGATAATTGGTCAATAACTCAACCGGTCATTGTGGCACACACCTATAGCAGATCTTTGTAAGTTCAAGGCCATCCTGGTCTACGCAGCAAGTTCCAGACCAGCTATATAGTAAGATCCTATCTCAAAACAGAAACAAGGGGCTGGAGAGATGGTTCAGAGATTAAGAGCACTGGCTGCTCTTCCAGAGGTCCTGAGTTCAATTCCCAGCAACCACATGGTGGCTCACAACCATCTGTAATTTGATCAGGTTCCCTCTTCTGGCATGCAAACAGAATTATGTATACAAAATAAATAAATAAAATTTAAAAAACAGAAACAAAACAACAGCAAGGAACTGGTGAGATGACTCAGTGATTAAGAGCACTGGCTGCTCTTCCAGAGGACCTGGTTCTATTCCCAGCACCCACATGGAGACTCATAATAGTCTAACTTGGAGAGAGTCTGGTACCTCTTCTGACCTCTAGGGATACCAAGCACAAACATGATACAGACATGCATTAAGCCAAAGCATCCCTGCACATAAAATAACAATAACCCCACCTCTCCCCCAGAAATTAAAAAAAGAGCACCTCAGATTGCTTTCACAGGACCCTTCCCTTTTTAGATTTCATTTTGTAAACCTGTGTCTATAGAGACATGGGACACCAGTGATGGCTTCTACTTCCTGGCTATATAGTAGTAGCCAATTTTGCCTTGAATTTATTATTTTCTCTGTACCCACCCCAGGGCTTCTCTACGTAGCCCTGGCTCTTCTTGAACTTGCACTGTAGACCAGGTTAGCCTCAAACTCAGAGATCCGAAATCCTCCACCTCCCAGTGCTAAGATTAAAGGTGTTCGCCACTATACTTGACTTTGGATTTATTTTCGTGTGCTTATTGGTATGTAAATTCCAAATGAAAGATCTGTTGATCATCTCACCACTGATATGTGTGGTCCTTGCACCACCTACAGGGCAAGCCAGTTTTAGCTAACCTACAACGGGCACCACCACTGTTTCGCGATCTTGATGGAGCTGCATGCTTCTGTAACTTCTCACAGCCTTATTTTCTTTTCTGATCTAGCAATAAGTAATAAATGCAGTCACTATCATGACAAAGGATGTGCTGTCATGGCCAGACCAGAGACAGGAATGGCTCTCTGGCATTGATGGTGACTGACCCATATGGCTTTGGTAGCTTCCTCTTCCACAGAAAAGCAGAAGCAGTCTACCCAGATACCGTGGCACTGACCTTTGACCCCGTCCACGAGTGGCTCTCATGTGTCTATAAGGACCACAGCATCTATATTTGGGATGTCAAGGACATCAATGATGTCAACAAAATGTGGTCAGAGCTCTTCCATAGTTCCTTCGTCTGGAATGTGGAGGTAAGACCATCTTTCCCTCCTTCCCTTTGTCCAGCTGTGTCTCCACTGGGGCTCAGCTCGTGTATCCCCCATAGAGCCTAGGGAACTCATTTGACCATTGGGTGAAAAGACACAAATTGAGCTGGGTTTGGTACACACCTGTAATCCCAGCACTTGAGACGCAGAGGCAGGCTGCACAGAATATTCACGGCCAACCTGGGGTACATGAGAACCCATCGCAAAGAAAGAAAAGAAAAATTTGGACAGGATTGATGACCCAAGCATACTTT
>NC_022030.1:22330479-22355835 GCF_000317375.1 Microtus ochrogaster
AGTTCCAGACCAGCCAAGGCTGTAGGAAAGTGAGACCCTGTGATAAAGAGAACAAAAGGAAGGAAAAAATGTTCAAAAGCTCTGTTCAGAGACTCAGTGGCTCAGTGGTTAAGAGTACTTGCTGCTCTTGAAGAGAACCAGGGTGTGAGGTTCATAATGGCCTGTAACTCCAGTTCCAGATCATCGCTCTCTCCTGACCCCTGTGGGTATTGCATGCACATGGCATACATACATGCAGAGAGAGCACTCATAAGCATGAAATAAAAAATAAAGGGTTTTTTGTTTGTTTTCTTTTTTTGAAACAGGATTCCTCTGTGTAGCTTTGAAACCTGTCCTAGAACTCACTCTGTAGACCAAGCTGGCCTCAGACTCACCAAGATCTGCCTGCCTCTGCCTCCTGAGTGCTGGGATTAAAGGTGTATGTCAACACCGCCTGACTCTTTTTTTTTTTCCCTTTGGTTTTTCGAGACAGGGTCTCTCTGTGGTTTTGGAGCCTGTCCTGGAACTAGCTCTTGTAGACCAGGCTGGTCTTGAACTCACAGAGATCCTCCTGCCTCTGCCTCCCAAATGCTGGGATTAAAGGCATGCACCACCACCGCCCGGCGACTCTTTTTTTTAAGACTTATTATTCATACAGTGTTCTGCCTACATGTATGCCTGCAGGCCAGAAGAGAACACCAGCTCTCATAGACAGTTCCCATATGGTTGCTGGGAATTGAACTCGAGACCTCTGGAAGAGCAGCCAGTGCTCTTAGCCTCTGAGCCATCTCTCCAGCCCCCAAATCCATTTGTGTTTGAGGGGTTCACTATGGGATAATATTATGCTGTCAGTTCTCCTTATTAGTTGGCCCACTCACATTAATGAGTCCCTTCTCTTTCTGTACCATTTGGGCACTGGGTACACTTCATCCAGTGATGGCTAAATGATGCTTGATCTTTCCCTAGACAACAATCGGTTCTCTGCCTGCTGAACATACCTGGTAGCTTTGGTTCATAGCCTTACATAAACTCATATGTTTTAATATATCAGATATGCTTTTGTCCACCACCATTAACATTGTTGCAGTTCAGCTTGTTCATTCCGGGCCAATAGGAGTTTCTTTAAGTTGGCTTCTGGGGTTGGAAACAGCCCTGGTAGTCTTTGGTAGCACCTTGCTGGTGGATGCCAAGATGCTTCATCTTCATCTTGTACATTTATTGTCCAGACCTGGACCCAGCCATTTTTTTGAAACCCTTGTTCATTTTTCCAGTAGGAACTGGCACGGGTATTTCTGTTGTTGTTGTTGTTGTTGTGTAGATTTTGCTTTTATTTTTGCTAATGAGGACTGAACCCAGAGCTTTATCCATACTACTCAGTACCCTACCACTGAGGGACCCCAGAGCTTTATCAGTACTACTAAGTACCCTACCACTGAGGGATCCCAGAGCTTTATCCCTACTACTCAGTACCCTACCACTGAGGGACCCTGTCCTGCTAATTGCTAACTCATTCAGGGCGCCAAGGTTGCTCCTAGTTGTCAGAGGTACAGGAAGTTATAGATGAGAATGTCCTATTAGTTATGTTTTTTCCACATCATATATACCAGAGTTGGAGGGCAGCAATTATTCAATTCTGAAACTGGTCACATTTTTTGTTTTTTGTTTTTTTTTCTACTTTTTGTTTCTGTCTGGGAAACACACACATTTTTTGGACAGGGTCCACTGTGTAGCATTAGCTGGTCTTGAACTCAGGGAGAGACATCTGCTTCTGCCTCCCAGGTGCTGCCTTTCACCATTGCTCCCGGCTTGTTCTTTTGAGGCAAGGTCTTGTTAAGTAGTCCTCAAAATGTTTTTTCTCTCTTTTTTTCTTGGTATTTTCCTCCCAAAACAGGGTTTCTCTGTATAGCCCTTGTTGTTCTGTACTTCACTCTGTAGACCAGGCTGGCCTTAAACTCAGATTTGCCTGCCTCTACCTCCCAAATGCTGGGATTAGAAGTGTGTGCCATTATGCCTGACCAGTTTTTCTTTCTTTCTTTTGAGACAAAGTCTCATGTAGCCCAGGCTAGTTTTGAACCCAGTATGTAGCTAAGTCTGAAATGAATTTTTAATCCTCCTGCCTCAACTCCCAACTGCTGGGATTACAGGCATAGTCCACCACCATTTCAAGCTTTATCTTAGTTTTTTTGCCCACATGCAGCAGTACATCATCACCATCATCATCATCCATCGTTCAGTGTTGCTTTATTCTCTGGGACTATAGGTGTATCCTGAGTTTGAAGATCAGAGAGCTTGTCTGCCGTCCGGGTCTTTTCTGACTTGTTCCTCAGACAACACCATCCGCTTCTGGAATATGGGTAGCAGCTCTGACGCTCAGTGGCAGAAAAACATCTTCAGCGATGTGAGTTGTTCCATTGTAATCCGGTTTCTAGGAGCAGGGAAAAGCCTTCCTCGTGGAACAAGATGTTAGGTTTCCCTGGGGGCAGGAACCAGGAACAGAGATGGGGCACGCTTTCTTGTTTCTCTCTGTTCCTCCCTCCCTTTCTGTGGTGGGTGGCATGAGCCGTCTTCTCTCTTTTCCACCTAACTTCTGCTGTGTGCGTGCATGTCCACTTCAGGCAGTCCAGCACCTTCACTGGAGATGACCTTGTCTCCAAGCCTTGAGTCACAACTCGGGGAGAGTACAGTAGGCAGAGCCAGGCAGTGGCATGCCTCACCTCAGTAGCTGTCACACGGGGAACCTCGGCTGGTATGCTAGCAGGAGCCCAGGGAGAGGCCTGCTGGAGGCTCAGGAGAAACAGTTTGCTGAAGACATTTTGGTCAGTGCTGCTAGGCCAGCAAGGGAGCTTTTCTGGGTTGCTAAGAGCTGAATCACTCTGTTTATTGTACTTCATGCTAAAACCCCCTTCTGCCTCTGTGCACCTCCAAGTCTAGTGGGAGGCAGAGAGGGGTGCAGTAACTTCCAGTTGTGTGCAAGCACAAGTGCAAGAAGCACTGTGAAAGAAAACAACAGGATGCTGTTAGCACACGACCCTGCCCATACTGTCCCAAGAGTGTGATCGGCGGCAGCAGCTTCCTCTGGAAGGAGCCCATCAGCCCTAGTATGGAGGGATGGGGTAAACAAAGGAGGGGACGATGCCATACCTGGAATAACCTGTGCAAAGGCCCCGGGGTAACACCAAACTTGGTGAGTGGGAAAACCGTCAAAGGTCAGTATGGCAGCAGTAATGCAGGCCTGTGGTGCAGGAGGAGCATGGAAACTGCTCCTTTGCTACTTTCCCTTGCCAGCCAATAGCACTGTCTTCTGCATGATTGAAAAATAAATCTTGCCAGGTGTGGTGTCACATGCCTGTAATCCCAGTGCTTGGGTTGTTCCTCACTAAGGTCCATGCCACGGGATGCACTGAAATCAGAGGTGCTGTGAGCTCCTTGCAATTTTGACCTTAGCCTCTCTTCCCACAGACCCTGCTGAAGGTGGTATATGTGGATAATGACATTCAGCACCTGCAAGACATGTCTCACTTCCCAGACCGGGGCAATGAGAACGGGCCACCCATGGATGTGAAAGCTGGGGTCCGAGTCATGCAGGTCAGTCCTGATGGCCAGCATTTGGCTTCAGGCGACCGCAGTGGAAATCTGAGGCAAGTGGCCCTGGTGGTGGCTAGTGTTCACCTCCTGGCCCCAGCTGGGGGTCTCAGGGCACTGGGGAGGAGTCCTGGTCTTGGCACCTCAGCTGCTTGTTGGGAATAGGGGACCATGAGTAGTAATCCAGTTACCAGCAGCACCCCAAGACTTCAGCTGGGAGGGGCTTCCTGAAGGCCTGAGGTCACAGTAACTGCCAGGACCTCAGCAGCCATATGGAATGGCCTCCTCCCTGGCCAGGGAGATTTATGAAACACTCTCACAACCATGGGCACTGATGCTGAAATGTCAGTGGGAGGGGCCAGCTGCAGGGGATGGGTGCACTGAGCAGGTTCAGTGGGGTAGAGCAGAGAAGGCCGGGTGGGCTACCCACCCACCAAAGTTGTTCATTGCTTTTATTTTCTTGGTTTTGGTTTTAGGTTTTAGTTTTTGTTTGTGTGTGTTTTGTGTATGTGTGTCCCCTCAGAAGAGACTAAAGGGATGTCAGGTCCCCTGGAGCTGAAGTTACCAGTAGTTGTAAGCCATCCAACGTGGGTGTTAGGAACCAAACTCGGGCCCTCTGGAGAGCAGCCAGTACTAACTGCTGAGCCGTCTCTCCAGCCCTGGAGTGATTTTCAGACACATCTTACATAGCAATTCTCTTGTTTCCACCTCCTAAGTTCTGGGGTCCCAGGTGTGTACTACCATGTCCAGATTTGTTTTTATTTTCATTTATTTGTTTGTCTGTGTGTGTGTGTGTGTGTGTGTGTGTGTGTGTGCATGTGTGTGTGTGCGTGTGCATGTGCGTGTGTGCCTGTAGTATATATGTGTATGTGGGTGTGCATTCCTGTATGGAGGCTAGAGGTCAAGACTGGATGTCTGCTTCAGTCACCCCATTACACTTATTTTCTGAGACAGTCTCTCACTGACGTAGAAGCTCACCAGCTTGGCTAGACTGGCTGGCTAGCAAGCCACAGGGATCCTTGTTAGGGCCACAGCACTGGGGTTAGAGGCACACTCTGCACCAGACTTAGATTCTTGCACTTACACAGCTGGTGCTTCACCCACTGAGTCATCCTCCAGCTCGGTTTTTTCCCTCCCTCCCTCCCTTCCTCCCTCCCTTCCTCCTTCTCTCTCTCTTTCTTTCTTTTTCTTTTTCCTTTTTTTTTTTTTTTTTTGTTTTTTTGAGACAGGGTTTCTCTGTGAAATAGTCTTCTGTGTCCTGGAACTCTCTTTGCAGACCATGCTGGCCTCAAACTCAGAGATCCACCTGCCTCTGCCTCCCAAGTGTTGGGATTAAAGGCGTGCACCACCACTGCCTGGCTTTTAAAAAAGAAAGAAAACAAAGGAGAAGTAAATCCATGAATATGGTCTCTGACCCTTTGCCTTTCCATCAGAGACTACCTGTGATACTTAGCTCTGCAAACTGCCTTGCTACAGAGTACTGTCTTCAGTCCCTGGGGTTGTTTTGGCTTGTGAACTACAGGAGGGTCATACCTGTGGTCTCCTTGTTTCTGTACTGCTGCCTTTACCACAGCCATGTCTGGATGGGAAGGTGTGGTTGGACATCTCAGACCAATTGACACAGTAAGACTTCAGTGCTGGCCTGGAGCCGGGCTTGGGGCGGTGGGCAGGGTACAGTTGGCAGTGTGTGTCTCCCAGGGTCCACGAGCTGCACTTCATGGACGAGCTGATCAAGGTGGAGGCCCATGATGCTGAGGTGCTGAGCCTGGAGTACTCCAAGCCTGAGACAGGTGAGCCTACAGCAGGCTAAGGTCAGGTGGGCAGAGCTATGGAAAGCAGCAACTGACGGGAGTGGAGTCTTCAGTAAGGGCCCTGTGGTTTGACTGGGCCAGGTTGTATGGATTCCACAAAACAAGACAGCTGCAGGCTCATGCTGGTCCCAGTACCTCAAGACCCAAGCTGCAGGCGTGTGAGTGAGGATATGAATAAAAGCTCATCTGCTGGATGGATGGGCTGATGGGTATGCCTTTTAAAAAGCTAAATGTCTACAGAAAAATTCCAAGAATGTGATAGCAAGTACTTGCAAACTTTCTAGATCCAGATTTTCTTTTAAATCTAGTCTAACCCTTTGACTACATACATGACTTGCTCTGCTTTCCTCTTTCCATTGCTGTGTGTGTGTGTGTGTGTGTGTGTGTGTGTGTGTGTGTGTGTGACATACGGGATAAAATAAGAACATTCACACTTTGCTTTTTTGCTGGGTGATGTGAGAGTTCAGGAATGATGTCCTCTGACCCTCCAGTACCCTAAGAGCATCTACATTTACATGGCTATAGCATGCTAGGGTGGAACTCAGGGGTGGAGCATTATCTAGCATTGTACATTATAGATGCCCTGTCCCATCTTGGTCATATTTATTCATTCATCCATGTATGTATGTGTATGTATATATATATATATACATATGTGTGTGCACATACACACACGTATATATCTATTTATATGTACACACATATAAAACACTACTACACTTACCAAGTCTGTGTATTCCATTTTGATACCATGATGTCATTTATCCAATTCCTTACTGAAATTTGGTTAGTTCCCCAGTATTGTCTTTCCTAGAACCTTTGTTCCTAACCTAGGCTCACATTTCCCAACGTCTCTGCTGTGTTATCATTTTTACTCTGGAGCACTCCTACAGTCTTAACTTGGCCTTTGGACTTCGGCTTTCTGCAGAGTACAAGCCAGTCATGTAGGATTTCCCGTTTTGAGCTTGTCTGATCTGTCATTTGGTTCAGACATACACGTTTGGAATACTCCATCTGTATTAGTTGCTGTTGTGCTGCTATAATGAAATCCTAGGGACCAAGTGTTCAAATGCCTGAGCCTGTATGGATCATTTCTTATTCAAACCAGCACACTATTCAATCTGGGTGGACTTATCCCCCCTGAGGTACAAATGATGGTTTGCCATGCCATTTTTCCTTCCATCCTCCATACCTTCTGCCCATCAGAGTTTCTTTCTGTGTTTCTCCATCCTTACAACTTCTCTGAACTCTCCTGGCCTCAGGCTGTGTGAAAAACTCAGCTCTATAGTGACAGAGCAGGCCTAGTCCAAGGGCCAATGCAGGAAAGGCCCAGGGAGAGGAGGATGGTAGCAGAGAGCAGACAGCGAGGCCTGACTGAGGCCTAAGGAGCCAAGACTTAGAGCTGGGCATGGTTGTAAGTGGGGCTCAGCGAAAGCCTAGGCCTCCCATTCATCCCTCAGAATAGACTTAGCAGGAAGGAGTGCCGTGGTGTGCCAAAGGGTCCACTACAGATAAGTGTGGCCCATACACATGCCAAGATTTGCCTTTACTCAACTGGTGGTAAGGGCGTAGGGGCTCAGGGAAAAGGCCACCCAGAGCCAAGGACTTTCCCTTTCTTGGTTTGGGGCACCCTAGCTACAGCTCTGAACCCAAAGACCCCCTTCGTCAAGGATTGGACATCTCAGTCTACCTGCTTACGTGAGAGGCAGAGCATCTATGCAGCCTTTGGCAACCCATCTGTCCTCTCCACTCACAGGAGTAACTTTGCTGGCTTCAGCTAGTCGGGACCGGCTTATCCATGTGTTAAATGTGGAGAAGAACTACACCCTGGAGCAGACCCTGGATGACCACTCCTCCTCCATCACAGCCATTAAGTTTACTGGTGAGTTCCTTTCCTCCCACTTCTGGACCTCAGCAGACATCTCTGTTTGTAAGTAACCACAGCATGTCCTGTGGCATGCAGAGACAGGAGTGGCAATCGTGGATCTGAAGATTGGGCTTTTTGGTTTTTTGGTTTATAAAAATGGATGGATGGATGGATGGATGGATGGATGGATGGATGGATGGATGGATGATGGATGGAGGATGGATGGATGGATGGATGGAAAGTGGGTAGGCCAATGCAGTGTCATATACCTGTAATCTCAGATGCTCCAGAGGCAAGAGGATTGTTGGGCTCAGGAACCCACGACCAACCTAGCAGCTTACTTTCCTTGTTGCTTTGACAAAATACCTGGCAGAAGCAACTTATGAAGGATTTGTTTTGGCTCCTGGTTTAGGAGAAGATACAGTTCTTAGCAGGAAGACAAGACTGCAGTAGGAGACAGCATCCAAAGTCAGGGACAGAGAAAGGTGCATGCTGGGGCTTGTCCAGGGCCCTAGTCTGAATGGTGCTCCCCACATTCAGGGTGGGTCATCCCTCAGTTAGACCTCTACAGATCTCCTCACAGACGTGTCCAGGGTTGCAGATGCACCATTACAGAGGCTGAGGACATGACTCAGTGGGCAAATGCTTTTATGTAAGCTGGTGACCTGAGTTCTGATCTCTGACACCCATAGAGAAAGCCATCTATAAGCCTAGGGTTGGGAGGTGGAGACACATGGCTCTCTAGCTGAGCAGTGAGTTCCAGCTTTAGTGAAAGATGAAAGACCATCTCAGAAATTAAGGTGGAAGAGGCAGGCAAGATGGCTTAGCTGGAAAAGGTCCTTGCCACCAAGCCTGATGACCTGAGTTTAATCTCTGGGACCCACACAGTGGGAGTAGAGAACCAGTTCCTGCAAGCTGTTCTTGGGCCTCCACGTTCACACCATACACTGTGAACACAATAAATTAGTAAAGGTGACCAAGAATGATACCTGATGCAGTCTTTTGACCTTCTGTGAAATATATATACAGTCAGGTGTGGTAGCATGAGCCTGTAATCCCAGTGACTGGGGAGTGGGACTAGGTGTATCATTTAAGACTGTCCTCAGCAAGGCTCTTGAGCTCCTTACTATGACCTCAAACTTACTGTGGGGCTAAGGATGACCTTGAGCTGATCTTCCCACCATCATCTCCCAAGTGCTGGGGTTACAGACGCGTCACACACATGGCCTTCATTTGTTGTTGTTTCATCTTGCGGTGCTGAGGTCTTCCTTAAACATACTAAACAAGATATATATATATATATATATATATCCATTTCTGGCCCTTAGTTGTTTGTCTTTGCTTTTTGAAACAAGATTTCCTATAGCCACACTGGCCTAGAATTTGAGTTCTTACTGCCTCAGATTCCCACATACTGAATGTATCACTACCCCCAGCTCTCAAAATGCTGTCCTCTCTGTACCCCTTCTCTTTGTTTTCCTGAGTACCCCTATTTTGCCCAGACCTGCCTTACATACAGTTTGTGTCTTAAAAGGCCTCCCCTCCGCTCAGAACCTTTCTGATGCTAGCAGAGTTGGTTGTTTGCCCTGAGGTGGGATTTTCCCTCCTGTGTAGCATAAGGTGGCACTGTCCAAAAACCCCTGCCTCCTCCTCCTCCAGGCACCAGGGATGTCCAGATGATCAGCTGTGGGGCCGACAAGAGCATCTACTTTCGCAGTGCCCAGCAGGTAAGTGGGCTGGCCTCCTTGGGAGCTAAGGTCAGCAACTTGTTAGGGGTATCCTCTGAAGGTCTTGCCTGCCCTGCCAGAGCTCGGATGGGCTGCACTTTGTCCGTACCCACCATGTAGCAGAGAAGACCACCTTGTATGACATGGATATTGACATCACACAGAAGTATGTGGCTGTGGCCTGCCAGGACCGCAATGTGAGGTGAGGAGTTCCTTGTGTCTCTGTTGGCCTGGCCCCAGCTTTTCTCCAGCCTGGCTGAGTAAGGACGTACTTACTTGCTAGACTGTCTTCTCCCTGGCTACGTGCTTCTTCTCCCTGTTCATCTGGTCCCCGAAAAGCTGGTGAGACTGATGGACCCAGCATGTGTTTCTTAGAAGTCTGGCTTCCAGCAGGGCATTGTATAGTATCTATAGTAGCAGATTCATGGAAAGGAAGCATTGAGGGGCCCCAAAGGGAGAAGCAGTCCTTTCAGTTCTGTAAGACAAAGTAAGTTTCTGGCTCTGAGAGGTTTCCACAGGGGCTCAGGGTGGGAGGTTTCATGTGACCTAGAAGTCACAGGCACTGATAACAGTAATAATTCAAGGTTGTTTCCCAACTGTGTGGAGGAGGGAAAGAACTCAGCTGTGTGATAGTTGCAAGGTCACAGCAGCTCTCTGTGGCTGGGACAGAGACTGCAAACGGATGTGGCCTGATTTCAGGGGAAGAGAGGGTCACTTGGGGTTCGTGGTCCTCATCACAGCAGCGCATGCCTGCAATCCCCACATTCAGGAGGAGCATCAGCAGCTCACGGCCAGCCCTAGCCATAGCAAATTAGAAGTCACCATGGCCTACATGAGACCCATCTCAAAAGGGGGGAAGAGGAGCTGCTCCACCAGGTTTAACCACCAGCCCTACAGAAAGACTTGTGGCTCCTGGGACTCATAATTCATTCACCTATCTTGCTTGGGTGCCTGTCTGGGCAGGAGAACTCGGCTATCACAGTAGTGGCCAAGGTAGCCCAGTCCTTCAGGAAGCCCACAAAAGGACAGTGCATGATGGTCCAGGCTGGGGTGAAGGGAGCCTTGGGAGCCAGTGTGACCTGTAGGAAGGTCAGGAGCTAGCAGGGTTGGCCTGAGGATTGTGTTCTCTACTTCTACCTGGGACTAAGCCCTATGCTAGCTGGGTGAAAGAAGAGATGCCAGCTCATCAGTACCCAGAACATAACCTCAGCTTACCTCAACATAACCTGGGTGCGGGCTCCCACCCCGGAGCAGAGGGCAGCAAAGGTGTCTTCCGCTCCCACATGGCATCCCCACTTCCCCAGGGTCTACAACACAGTGAGTGGGAAACAGAAGAAGTGCTACAAGGGCTCCCAGGGAGATGACGGGTCCCTGCTGAAGGTGAGTGTGAGACAGCATGTACCCCAGCACAGAACCCCACCTTGGCTCCTCAGACCTGTACCGCTGAGTGGGCTCTAGTTAAATGGCAACAGGGTGTGGTTGGAGGAAACAGACAGACTTCACTCCTGTCTTGGCTTGTCCTCCCACAGGACACAGCTCAGGTGGACACTTTCCAGAGACTCTGGGTCAGGGGAGTTGTTCTGAGTTCAGGCTCCCTGACAGACCCCAGCTGTGCCTCAGGCTGAGCATCTCTGTCAACGCCAATGGAAGCCACTTCCACCCTCTGGTTGTTGTGTAGAGGGCTAAGCTTGCAGGCACTGAGCATTTAGCCTAGGGCCTGGCCACCATCATTCTACACTGGTGGCTGTGAATTCTTCACCTGCAAAATGGCAGCAGGAATTCCTGCCCTGCCGGGTGTCATGAGAGTGCCCTGAGTTGATTCCCTGGACCAAGTGTCCACACAAAAGAGGTGATCATTCAGGGGGTGGTACTGATATGTTTGGCCCAGGCCTCCCAATAGGAATAAAGCAGGCAGCCTGAGGTGACATGTCTCTTCTCTCAGGTCCATGTGGACCCCTCAGGCACCTTCCTGGCTACCAGCTGCTCTGATAAAAGCATCTCGGTGATTGACTTTTACTCGGGAGAGTGTGTTGCCAAGATGTTCGGCCATTCAGGTAGGTACCTGCCTGAGCCACCTTCCCTGCTCCCACAGCCTGACTCAGAGTAAGGATGGCCTCTCTCCTTGCTTGCAGAAATCGTCACGGGCATGAAGTTCACCTATGACTGCCGTCACTTGATCACAGTGTCTGGAGACAGGTGGGACATGTGTGGAGGCTGCCCCTGGTGGGCCTCCCTCTAAGAGTAGGTGGGCGCACAGCGTGGCAGAGAGATTCAGCCCAGCTTGCTGTGCTTCAGCCTGAGGAGAGTGCTTCAGAGCTCCTGCTTATTCATATCCTCCCCCCGCCCCCCCCAGCCTGTCTGCTCTGTAAAGACGTTCAGTCTGTCCTGAACAGGCTGACAGCTGAGAGGACAGTACACGACCTGTCCTTCGGGCCCCAGAGCTATTTGTCTTGAGTCTGGAGGCCCCTAGTTTTCTGGGATGTCTGGACCTTGAGCCCAGGTTCAAAGCCCACGAGCTCAGCTGACAGGGCATCTGGGGAGTGGGATCTTGGCCGTGATGTTGTAGGGGCTCCAGGCTCAGACATGGCAGTGGCTCTCAGGTGCACTTTCCTCTGCTTTACACCCCGCTCTTTGCAGCTGCGTGTTCATCTGGCACCTGGGCCCGGAGATCACCAACTGCATGAAGCAGCACTTGCTGGAGATCAATCACCAGGAGCAGCAGCAGCAGCCCAAGCTCCAGAAGTGGAGCGTTCCACCCAGGTCCTGCCACCCCAAGACTGGTGAAGTAGCCTAGGCCGAGAAAGCCCTGAGCTGAGCCCTCCAGTAGTCTTAGCCTGGGGGAATGTCAGGCTTTGGAAACAAAGTTCCAAACCACAATTTAAGAAAAGTTTCAACTGGAGGAAGTGGTAGAAAGTGGTGGGCGGTGGTGGCTCACGCCTTTAATCTCAGCACTTGTGAAGCAACGGCAGGTGGATCTCTCTGAGTTCCAGGACAGACTCCAAAGCTACAGAGAAACCCTGTCTAAGAAATGTTTTAAAGTGTTGAATCCTCGTACTTAGTGAGCCCAGTGATGGGGAAGCCCCCGGGGGGGGGGGGAAGCCGGGGGACCAGAAGGACCTACCCACCCAGTAGCGGGGAAGGGTGCTCAGAAGGGGAACCAGTAGGGACTCCGGTGGCGCTGAATGTCCTCTTACCCTTCAGCACAGAGCTGGTCCTCTGCTTACTCGAGTCCCCTAAGGACATTTCTTCAATCTTTATACTTCTCTCCCACTATTTGGAGTGAACTTGCACAGTTTTCTAGATAGTCTTGCTGTCTGGCCCAGGCTGGCCAGTCCGCCTGCCTCAGTCTCCAAGTATTCAGATATCAGAATGAACCACAATGCCTGGCTCGGGTTCTGGCTTGAGATTGAAGGTGTTGGGAAGTTTCTTCTCTACTCTGGTCTTTCCCTCTCTGCCCCTCACTCTGAGTATTTGCTCTGGCCTCGATGTAGGCTCCAATGTGCCTGTGAGGACTGGGCCCTGACCACAACCACTGGTCCTGAAGTGGAGGTGTCATGGGCTCAGGCACCAAAGGAATGTACCTCAGCTCGTACTTAGTTTTGAGGCTAATACTCCACCATGTGGCTCTCAACAGACTCATGGCTGGAGCCTCAGACAGGCTCCCATCTCACCCCATTCACCTATGCTTCTCTCCTTTCTGTTTTCCTTCCCGAAGCCAGGAGACATATGTATCTACACCGAGCAAGATCTGCTCCCTGAGCCCTGGAGAGCAGACAGAGGGTGAGACGGAGGAGGAGTGTGACCCCGAAGAGTCACTGAAAACACCATCCAAAGAGAGCTTGGACCCAGGTTAGGGAAAGGGCCCATTGGCCTGGGGTCAACACTGGGAGTGTAACAGCTGAGCCAACCAGAAATGATTTGGTTGATGTAACTAAAAAATCAAGAACACTAGTTTTGAGCTTTGCTGGGCCCGGGGTCAGGTGATATCAAGGGGAAGGTACTTCCCACTGAGTGTTGTGCACTCGCCTGTCACCCTAGCATTCCGCTCCATAGCAAGGTGAGGCTAGCCAGCCCAACAGGAGACTTTAAAAAAAAGATATCAGGTAGGGTGTGGTGGTGTATTCTTTTAATCCCCAAAGCCTGAGGATCTCTGTAAGTTCAAGGCTAGCATGGTCTACATAGCAGGTTCTCTACATAGCAAGTTCCATGACAGTTTGCACTACATAGAGAAACTGTGTCTCAGAAAGAAAGGAAGAAAGAAAGAAAGGAAGAAAGAAAGAAAGAAAGAAAGAAAGAAAGAAAGAGAGAGAGAGAGAAAGAAAGAAAGAAAAGAAAGAAAGAGACTTTTCTGAGTGTGGTTTCTCACACCTATAACCCCAGAATTTAGGAGGATGAAGGAAGATGCAAGTTCCAGACCAGCCTGAACTACTTAGTAGAAGAGCTTATCTCAAAACCAGAAAGAAAGGGAAGATCTTTTTCTCCGTCCTCTGGCTCTGCTTTTCTTCACGTTGACTCTGGGCTCAGGCAGACTCTCCCCTCTGTCAGTTGTGGTGGATAAAGCTGCAGAGACATGAGCACTCCTTCCGAATGCTCAAGCAGAGTTCTGGAGCTGTGACTCGTGTTCTGACATAAACTATGGCCCAGTTCAGAATCAGTCACTGTGATTGGCCACTTCCTGTGGGCTGAGGCTTAGTCAACTCCACTTAGTACCTGGTCAAGGTGGGAAGTACTGGAGAGTATTTTCCAGGGAAAGGAAGGGCAAGCACTAGTTCATCTGATGAAAGGCTGGCTGGATGCCTGCCCCCTGCATCTGCCCTCATGGTTGCAAAGTGGCTGCTCAAGTTCCAGGCATCACAGCTGGCTGAAGAGGAGAGAGCCGTGCTTTTTCTCCCTTAAAAGATGCTCCCACAGGGCCTATGGTACAGATCTGTAACCACAGATAGATGCTCAGGAGGTTGAGGCAAGAGGATTATAAGACCAGCCTGGGGACTTAGTGGGGCCCTGTCTTAAAAAAAGCTGAGGAAGTAGCTCAGTGGTCAAGCACTTGCCTGGTGAATATGAGACCCTGGGTTCAGCCCTCAGTACCACACACAAATAAAGAGGAAGCTTGTTCTCAGAAGTCACTTTCAGGCTTCCCATAAATCTCACTGGCAGCTGTGAGAGAGGCTGCAAACAGTGACAACTGGGTGCCTGTAGGGGGCTCTCTCTCCCTAAGGGACAAGAAGGGGCTTCTTGATACACAATAGCAGTCTGAGAGTTCAGCTGGAAAAGCAGATTTTTGTTTGTTTGTTTGTTTGTTTGTTTGTTTCAAAACAGGGCTTCTATGTGTAGCCCCGGCCATCCTAGAATTCCCTAGGCATCGAACTCACAGAGTTTCACCACACTAACACCCCACAGCTGAGCCCCATCAGTCTTGGTCTGGATCTTCTGTAGCCTGGACTGGCCTGGAACTCTCACTTCTGCCACAGCCTCCTAAGATTATGAGCACACACCACTACACCCAGCATCCCTGCCCCAATAGTTAGACTTGGTCAGTCTTACGAGTTAAACAGTATATTATCTAAATGTGCATGTCTCTGACAGTTAGTGAAGTTGAGCATCTTTTGATCCATGGGTTCCTGTGCTACCCCTTTTGGAGAATGCCTAGTTGTCAGTGTGGTCCATTCCTCTCTGGGGTTGCTTGACCTCTCTTCATGTGTCTGCAGATCCTCAGTGCCTGCTGACCAATGGCAAGCTGCCACTCTGGGCAAAGCGGCTGGTGAGTCTACTGGAAGAATGGGAGACTTAGTGACTGGCAGAGAAGGAGCCCACCAATTCCTCCCCCTCCCGGAAGTTCTTTTTTTCTTCCCGTGTCTCCTTTCCTTGGAGAACCCCGTCATCTGCCCCATGCCTGCTGCTGTCCTGGCCATTGGAGATGGGGCAGGAAGCACAGCAGATAGTCTAGGCCTTCCAGGCCTGTTCACCTGTGAGGGGAACATTAAACAGGTTTAATTAAGCCACATTAAACAGATATGCCATGTTACATGTGGAAGCAGAGATATGCTAGCGAGCAAAATAAAAGACTGTTCGGGGCGTCAATTTAGTGCCAAGTGGCATCTTGTGACGTCTCTTGGAGCCTAAGAAGGTAGAGTGACAAGGAACTAAGCCAGGGTGAGCGGGCAAGAGGCCTAGAAGAGAGGCTGGGTCTGGGTCTGACGGAAATGGTGAAGTAGAGGGATTGCAAAGGTGGGACCATTCAGTTGGATACGAGGGACAGAAAGCTACCAGCATAGTGTTACAGTGAAAGGACCGCTGTTGACATGGGTGAGGAGCAGGCTAGGAACTGGTGAATAGAGGCTGGAAGCAGGACCCTAACCTCTAGCCAGATCCAACTTGGTGGTATAGACCTGTGAGCCCAGCTACTCAGGAAATTGAGGCAGGAGGATCACAAGGTCAAAGCCTGCTTGGGCCGTAGAGTGAGGTAAAGACTATCCCAGGCAACTTAGTGAAAAAAGTAAGGTAGGAGGCGGGAGGATCAGGATCTAATCTTAAGTTTAAGAGCCGATCTGAGCAAGTGGTGGTGGTGCACACCTTTTATCCCAGCACTCGAGAGGCAGAGGCAGGCAGATGTCTGTGAGTTTGAGGCCAGCCTGATTTACAGAACTACTTCCAGGATAGTATAGAAAACCACAGGAAAACCCAGTATAGAAAAAAAAAAAAAAAAAAAAAAAAAAAAAGATAAAAAAAACCCCCTCCGAGAAACAAAAAAAAAAAAAAAAAAAAAGCTGATTGTGAGTTTAAGGCCAACCTGGGCTAGATGAGCTCTGTCTCTTACAAAAGAATAGGGTTGGGGATATAGCTCAGTTAGTACAATGCTTGGTAGCACTGATGCAGCCCTAGGTCCAGTCCTCAGCACCATCTAAGCCAGGTATGTACTACACATCTATAGTCTGCACATCTATAGTCCCAGTACTGAGGATAGAGGCAGGATTGGGTCATTCTCTGCTACCCAGCAAGTTCCAGGCCAGCCAGGGAAACATGAGAACATGAGACCCTGTCCCAAAATCAAAGTTATAATAAGTGATAACAAAAAGAAAGCCAGGAAGCTGGTGTTACAACTTGGAGAGACCTGGGTTAATCCTCAGTACTATAGAAAGCTTATTAGTCTACTTCATCCCCAAGGCCACACCTAAGGTCAAGGCCTGAATGCTATGCTAGCCCTTGGCTCTGCTTATGCAGGCCCCAGACTTCTCCTTGCCCACACATTATGGTTATTCAACAAACTTTGAGAGCATGCTAACTCCATTCTAAGCCCTTCTGCAATCTCCTTTTATTTTCGCTTGTCTGGAAATAATTAGCTACTATGTTCTGTTATTGGGCTGTCTTATATTTTAATTTTTCTGGAAAATAATTTTATTTTACATTATGAAACCATAATAAAGTTATTTTTTTATTTAAAAAAATTCTTCACTGAAGTAGGGGCTTTTCCCATCCCTATTTCACAGACAGGAAACGGGCTCAGAGAGGCTAAGTGCTTGGTCAGCTATCTCCTGGCTGGGTGTTAGAATGTGTGACATAATGCTCCCTCTCCAGCAACAGCTTTGGTAGGAGGTGCAGTTGGTAGAGTAGGAATGGAGTGTGCTTGGGTGTGTTTGGGTGGCGGAGCTAAAGAATTTGTTGATGAAATACAAGTGAAGCGTGAGTGACAAACTAAGGGGACGAGAATGATACCACCGTTGGGGGCCTAAGAAACTACAGCGAATCGTTGCGGTTGGCAAGGCTTTGGGGGGGGGGGCAAGTTAAGGGGAATCCAGAGCAGAGTCCTCCACGTGGTAACTTTGAGACATTCATGTGGAGAGGTAGTGCAGCCTCAGTAGGAAGGTTAGAGCCCAGCCTGGTGGCTTACATATAACCCCAACTCTTGAGGGGCAGAGTCGGGAAGATTGACTACAGAGCAAGTTCCAGCCACCCTCGGATCCAGGAAATCTTTCTCTGGAAGAAAAGAGGGAGAGGAGAGGAAGAGAAAAAGAGGAGGGTTGGGGATATGGTAGATAGGTTCAGGATGGACGTACATGGATTCTGGAAGCTGTTAGAGGTGTGAAGCTGGAGGCTGGATGAGAGATCTGTGTAGCCCTTGTTGAGCATACTGAACACATGGCTCGCCGCCTGACTACTGTCTCTGTCCCTCAAGCTAGGGGATGATGATGTGACAGACAACTCAGCTCTCCATGCCAGTGCCAAGCGCAGCTACCAGCCACATGGCCGTTGGGCAGAGCGGGCTGAGCAGGAGCCCCTCAAGACCATCCTGGACACCTGGGCCCTGGATTCCTACTTTACACCTATGAAGTCTGAGAATTCAGAGGACTCAGTTCTGGATTCATTGGAGCCACAGAACCTGTCAGGCCTGCTGAGTGAGGTACAGCCTTAACCCCCACCCTCCGCCCCAAGCCCACCAGTCATCCCTGCACTGTGGCTGCCCACTCAGAAGACTGTCCCACTCCAGGCCTAAGGAGAGGGTTCCAAGAGATGGTGAAGGCAGGAGGCTGAGCCCAGGCTCAGTATACAGTGTGATTTTTTTTTTTTTTTGGTTTTTCGAGACGGTTTCTCTGTGGCTTTGGAGCCTGTCGTGGAACTAGCTCTTGTAGACCAGGCTGGTCTCGAACTCACAGAGATCCGCCTGCCTCTGCCTCACGAGTGCTGGGATTAAAGGCGTGCGCCACCACCGCCTGGCTTACAGTGTGATTTTTAAGACAGACAAACAGGCTTTGGTAGAGGATCACTTAGAGGTTAAGAGCTTGGGTCCCCAGAACAGGCCCTTCTTCCAAGTGGGGAGAGCCTGGATTAGCCTCTCCCTGCCTCTGTGACCTGGGCTAACAGACTTGCCTCTCTCTTAGAAAACTAAGAAAACTGTGCTCCCCGCTTCAGAAGACTCACAGATCCAGGGCTCAGCTCTTATCTTCTTTTCTAGAGGGCAGTCCTTCCCTGTCCTAATATATACATGTCCTCAGCTACCTGCGTCACCAGGATTCTTGTCACCCTCATCACACACAGCATTTTGTACCTCCTAGAAAACCTCTTATGGGGGCTGGAGAGATGGCTCAGAGGTTAAGAGCATTGTCTGCTCTTCCAAAGGTTCTGAGTTCAATTCCCAGCAACCACATGGTGGCTCACAACCATCTGTAATGGGGTCTGGGTGCCCTCTCCTGGCGTGCAGGCATATACACAGAATACTGTATGCATAATAAATAAATAAACATTAAAAAAAAAAGAAAGAAAACCTCTTATGACCCAAGTCTGAGGGAGCCCATGTTCTGACCTCTCCCCATGAACTGGTTTGCCAGTGTTTGTTGTTGTTTTGAGGCAGGGTCTCATCATATATGTCTGGCTGTCCTGGAACTCAGAGACCATCTACTTCTGCATCCGAGTGCTGGGACTGAATGTGTGTGCCACTGCATCCACCAATAATGCTTTGCTTATTCTTGGCTGCTGCTCTGTGAACAGAGTAGGCCTCTTCTGGTCCCAGGCTGTACCTACTCCTTATCTGTAAAGGGACTGTTGATGCCTGGCTGGAGGAGATCTGGTTGAGCAGCACACTTCACACTCTTCCTGACTTGGTGTCTGGCAGTGGGGCCTGTGGGATCATTCCTCTGCTAGTTGTAACATAACAGCTGGCAGCCTTTGAGGGCCTGGTTGTTCTGGCCCCCTCAGGATGTCTCTGTTCTTCACTCTCAGTCAGAGAGTCCCCAGGAGGACCGCCGAGGACACCCCTCCTTCCTGCCTCTACAGAGGGAGTCCACTGAGACGAGAGAACTCATCATCTGCTCCCCAGAGGCAGAAGTGACAGTCACAGGGATGCACAGGTGAATGTCCTGTGCACCAAGGGAAGCCATAGCTGGAGAGAAGGAGCCCTTGTGATGGGCCCAGCCTGGAAAAACCCTTTGCTCTTCCAGTGGCCTGTGGGAGTGGGCATGGGTGCACATGGGTCAGACGCACTCAGCTGCAGCCTCAGTTTCCTTGGTCCCAGGATAGATGAGGGGTTCTTGTAGGGGCAGGAGAAACTGAGGTGTGCTCTAGGAGCTGGGCGTGAGCGCCAGGGCTCTGGGCACAGGCCAGCTGCTGACACCAGTCTAACCCCACCCCGATGGTGCAGTGAGTACTACGAGAAGGAGGCCGAAGCAGGACCTGAAGAGCCCCAAGGCGACTCCTATCTCAGGGTCTCCTCCATCAGCCCGAAGGATCAGAGCCCACCCGAGGGTGAGTGGGGAGCCACAGGTGCCCTAGTGGTCTGCGATGGCGCCTTCTGGGCACTGGTAGTAGCCTTGGCCCAGTTCTCCAACATTCATGATGTCACAGAAGGTCAATGTGTCTCCTGCTGTCCTGAGGATGCTGAGCACCCAGCTCTGCCACTCAGGCCAAGAAAGTGTGGAGCCATACATGTCTCCGCCATCCTCCACATGGGGAAACAAAGCCCAGAGCAGCTGGGTTATGTGCCCTGCTCACCCAGGATAGGCTCCTAACCCCTCTCCCCACGCTCTATTCCTTCAGACTCCGGGGAGTCGGAGGCTGAATTGGAGTGCAGCTTTGCCGATGCCCATTTTTCAGCTTCACAGACTGACTCTGGTCCTCGCCTCACCATGACAATACCCCACGAACCAGGTAAGTCAGGTGTAAACGCCCTGCAGCCCTGAGCTTTAGTTTCATCAATGGAAAACTGGCATGTCCTTCTCAGCCTGGTGGCAACTAGGTGTGTGGCAAGTGAGTCTGGATCTCTCCATTGTTAAACAGTGGCGTCTGCCATGACTCATAGTGCTGACAGCGCCTCTCTGCACCCTGCCTCCCATGCAGAGCACCCAAGTATAGAAGAGCTTTCCCAGCCTGAAGTGCCGGGCCTGGCCAGTGGCTCCTTACCCCAGACCCCTGAGCAGGAGAAGTTCCTCCGCCACCACTTTGAGACACTTACTGACAGCCCTACTGAAGGTAGGACCTGACCCTGCACCCAGCTTGTGTGTGTGTCTGTCCAGTGCCGGGCATAGTGTGGCGACTCCTCTCAGGGTCTCCTCCATCAGTTCAGAGGATAGAGCCCACCTGAGGGTGAGTGGGAGCAAGCGGGCATCCTTGTTGTGATGGCCCCTGGTAGGGTGGGGAAGGCAGACAATTTGACCTCTCACTTCACACTTGAGGCATATGAGAGATGTGGCCAGGCCTCAGGCTCCATGGCTGTCTTCTAGAGCTCTTTCATGGGTCAGTGGCAGACATAAAGATCTCAGAGACTGATGACCATTTCTTCAGTCCCCGGATGAGTATCTCCACCAAGTTTCTCTCACGCCTCCAGAAGACCTCCAGGTAGAAGCTAACGACCCTCATATTCCCCTCTCTCAGCCCTGCGGTGACCCCTTGGTAAGGCTTCATGAGCTTCTCTTTCCCACCTGCCTTCTTCCCAGGCTCCCTCCTCGGCTGCCCCTGCACCTTATGAAGTCTCCAGAGGTCAAGCCTACAGGCCAGGGGGGCAGCCAGCCCAGAGCAGGGTCCCTGAGAGCAGGTACTGGCTACATGTCTACAGATGGGACCAGTGTGAGTATTGGGGTCACTCTCTTGGGACACAGGGGTGCAGGCCAGGAGGCCTTGTTCTTACCACAGAACTGCGCTTGCAGGTCCTCTCTGGGCCGAAGGCTGAGGAGACCCCAGAGGCCTCGTGTTTACCAAGTAAGTGTCCCATCCCAGATGAACAGCCCTGGGTGCCCAGCTGAGCCATGGGAAGTATCCATTCAGAATGTGAAGACAAGTGTGCAAGTGACCCATCTGCTTCTCTCACCCATGCCACCCACAGACAGAAAGCCTCCAGCACCCACGTCTGTACCTACCCCAGTCCTGGATCAGAGTGTCTGTGCCCTGTCTACATGTTCTTACCTGGAGACGACAACTAGCTCACATGCCGAGATACCACGTCGCATCTCTCTTGGGGACAGTGAGGGCCCTGTGGCAGCTGAGCTATCCAGGTCACTTCACAAACCCTTATCCTTGGGAGAACTGGCTTCCTTGGACCAGGAACCCCAGGCTGTCCCCACCACAGTGACGCTCACTTCTAGCCTCGGAGGTCAAGAGCCTGCCGTGCCTTCCTGGGGCAACCATGAGGCCCGAGCCAGCCTGAAACTGTCCTTATCCAGTGTCTGTGGCCAGCTCCTCGCCTCACCCCCGCTGGAGCCACCCACCACATGTGTGAGGTCTCAGGAACCTGTGGATGTCCAGCCTGGTATGGCAGTCACTGTAGCCAGCTTCCAAGCACCCAGCCCTGTAGATGTGAGCACCCTGAGACTCCACAGCTCTGTGTTTCTCCCAACGACCTCTGCCTCTGGGCCCCTCACCCCTCCTGGCCATCCCAACAACCTCCAACTTCTAGAGACCAGGTCTAGGCTGCTTGATAGCACCACTGCTCTCCTGGAGCCCACCCCCGGTGAGTACTGCCGAGGGGTACGGTAGAGCCCTAGCCCAGCCTGCGCTGCTGGACTCCTCTCCCTAGCCCAGCCTGCACTGCTGGACTCCTCTCCCTAGCCCAGCCTGCGCTGCTGGACTCCTCTCCCTAGCCCAGCCTGCGCTGCTGGACTCCTCTCCCTAGCTATGGGGACTCTGCTGCTCATGTGTTCATTCACTCATTGACATAGTTGGGGCAGTCCTGGGCCATGAGACGGTGGCAAACAAGAGGGCAGGGAGTCGATTCCTATTCTAGGGGAGATACCCAGATCAAAATGTAACACATCACAAGGTGATAGCTACCTAGAGAAGTAAGAGAAGGGGGTTAGCAGTGTAGCTTCAACTTTAGGGTGTCAACAAAGGGATTTAGGGAGTTTATACCCGGCAGAACCCTGTGAGGAAGAGGAACCTCGGGGACTGAAGAAAGTGGTCCAGGGCCAAGAGTCGTTAGCCCAGCCACCTGGCCTCTCAGGCCATCTAGAAAGTAAGGCTATGTTGGTCATTCACTCTTCTCTACCCCAGGTACACCAAGTGGGATCCCAGGAAGCCCTGGACACTGCGGGGAGCCTGGGCTACCTGCTGAGGTCCTGCCCCCACCACTCCCTGAGCTGGGCACTGTAGGATCCGTCTTGCACAGGCTGCAGACTGCTTTTCAAGAAGCCCTTGACCTTCACCGAATGGTAAGCTAAGGAACCCAGGGCAGGGTAGGAGGATGTCAAGGACTCCCTGGCAGTACCTGGATGTCTCCTAACAAGCTAGTCTCCTTACAGTTGGTCTCCAGCAACCAGCTGGGTGCTGAGCATCAGCAGGCACAGAGTGAGCTGGCCTCCACCTTCCACTGGATCCACAGCCAGCTGGAAGCCAACAACTGGATGGCTGCAGCTAACTCGGCTCCACCCCAAACACTGCCTAGCACAGCTCTGCCGTCCCCACCTACACTATGTCCCCTGGCCAGCCCAAACCTGCAGGCCCTGCTGGAGCACTACTCTGAGCTGCTGGTGCAGGCTGTGAGGAGGAAGGCAAGGGGTGACTGATAACCGCAACCCCTCTACCAAATCCCTGCTGCACTGGAGAAATAGATTTTTATGCAAATAAACTGACTACACTAAATAAAGTTGTTTCCTGGAACCTGTGCAATCTCAAAGCCCTCGCTGGATGCAGAGTCCCCTGCATGAACGAAGCAGCCTGGACACTCAGCTTGGCTTCAGCACTAGGCCTGTTCTGTGGACGCCGACAGGGAAATGGGACCAGCAGTAACGATGAATGCGTGGCCTACTTTCCCGTGTAGCCTGTCCCCAGCATACTGAGCTACTGCAGGGGTCATGTGTGTTCTTTGCCCATTGGAGCCCAGCTGTATCTAGGAGGAGCTAGCCGCCTTAACCCTATAGGTACTTACAAACCCACTGGAGCCACTGGTCATCATGGGTCTGACCCTGTCCTCAGTACATACACTCCTGGCTGACAGTCCTGGGCTAAATCCACACTGGAGCCTGCATGGTCTAGGTTGCTGTCTTCACTTCTGCAGCAGGGGAAGTGGGAGACAAACACCACTGAACAATCGGCAGTAACCCAAAGCCATCCAGTGCTCAGGAATGGGACTGTATCCAGCTTCATTCTGTGAGCCACCAGCTCCCTCAGGCAGTAGGCATGCAGACATATAATATGTCCCTAAGAAGGCCAGCCAGACAGTGATGACACGCCTTTAGTCCCAGCACTTGGGAGGCAGAGGCAGACGGATCTCTGTAAATTCAAGACCAGTCTGGTCTACCGAGCAAATTCCAGAACAGGCTCCAAAGCTACACAGAGAAACCCTGTCTCAGGGAGAAAAAAAAAAGGCCACTCGTGACCACACACATAACTGTTCCAAGTCCCCGGATAAAGGAACCCAGCAGAGAGGTCTCCTGAAGCACAGGGCCATCACCCAGCTTCATCCCATCCACCCTTAGGAAGGAAGGTCCATGAGCCTGATCTTGTTGAAGGTCCCTTTGTGGGTAGTCACAGGAGCTCTGATTAAGAGGATAATAGCCACAGGGGCTGGAGAGATGGCTCAGGTTAAGAGCACTGGCTGCTCTTCCAGAGGTCCTGAGTTCAATTCCCAGCAACCACATGGTGGCTCACAACCATCTGTAATGAGATCTAGTGCCCTCTTCTGGCCTGTAGGCATACATGCAGGCAGAACATTGTATACATAATAAATCTTTAATGAAAAAAAGAAAAACCAATAATATTAACTATTTATTTATGTAAAAAAAGAGAACAGCCAGGCAGTGGTGGCATGCACCTTTAGTCCCAGCACTTGTGGCAGACACAGGTAGTTCTCTGTGAGTTTGAGGCCAGCCTGGCCTCCAGAGTCAGTTCCAGGACAACCAGGGATACACAGAGAAACCTTGTCTCAAAAAAAAAAAAAAAAAGCCAGGCGGTGGTGGCGCACGCCTTTAATCCCAGCACTCGGGAGGCAGAGGCAGGCGGATCTCTGGGAGTTCGAAAAACCAAAAAAAAAAAAAAGCAAAGCAAAAACCAAAACCAGCTCTTGTTAGACCTGAAGTCCGCTGTCCAGCAGCTTGACCTTTACAAACCAGCTACAGGAGGCATGGTAGTGGACATAGGGCACCTGAGAAGAAAATAGCTCTTCCCACTCGTGTGTCAGCCCCTCCTTTGCCACCACCATCTGTGCCCCATACCCACACTTGGCTTGAGACACAACCTGCACAAGGGCACCGATCATAGTATGAAGTCCAGCAGGTGAAATATGGAGACACTTCAGCCCCATTGCTCAGCCAGGTCAGCGAAACTCAGAGCCTGCCCAGCCACTTCAGGCCTGGGTATGTCCACCCTTGGCTGACGTCACACTGAGCATGCGTTCTGGAGACTAACACACACCATAGCAGGAAGACACTTTACACCCGACTGTTGAATGGAGAAGCTGAGTGTGGACAGCACACACCTGTAATTCTATTATTCTAGCACATGGGAGGTAGAGACCGGAAGATCAGGAGTTCAAGGCTAGCCTCAGCTACGTAAGTTTGAGACCAGCCTGGATTGCATCAATCTCAGCATTTAAAAAAAAAAAGACAGCAACAATAAAAACAAGTTGAAGAGTTGGCTCCATGGTTAAGAGCACAAACGACTTTTCCAATGGGCACAAGTCTCACTCTCGAAACCCACACCTGTTCACATCCACCTGTAACTCCAGCTCCATGGGACCCAATGCCTCTGGCCACTGCGGGCACCTGCACTCTCATGCACCTTCACACAGACACACGCACACAAAAGTCATGTTTTTAAAAGGCTCCTTGAGAGGTGACTTGTTCAGGTCCTACATTGTAGGACATTCAGAGACAGCATGGCAAAGCTCAGCATGCAGGCGGGGAGCAAGCTTTTACCCTTGTAGTCCATGATGAATCCACAAGACTGACTCCTGTGCCAGTCACCTTCCCATCCTTATGAAAGTACCTGAGAAACAGGAAAGGTTTGTTTAGGCTGTGGTTTCCAGCTATGCTTGGCTGCCGCGTTGCTGTGGGCCTCAGGCAGAGCAGAACTTCCTGGCTGTGGCAGAGAAGGCAGCTCACCTCATGGTGGCCAGCAGCAGAGAGCCAGAGAGAGGTCTGGGGACGGGATACACTCTTCACAGGTACATAATTCAGTGCCCCACTTCCTCCAGCCAGGCCTCACCACTTAGTTGTACCAATTCAAGAATGTCATCAAACTCCGAGTCAGTGGATTAATTCATGGGTGAGCTTGGAAGGCTCATGACCTGATCAGTTCTCAATTGATTCACCAGCGCATGAGCCTTCAAACTTCTTACTCAAATCTTAACACAAGGAATGCAAAGGACTCTTTCCTGGAGTGGGATGTAATTTAATAGAGAGCTGGCCTGGCACCCCCAAGCCCTGGGCTCCATCCCCAGCACCACAGAGAATGAGTATGGTAGCATATGCCTACA
>NC_022030.1:22356360-22364050 GCF_000317375.1 Microtus ochrogaster
GTGAGATGGCTCAGCAGGTGAAGGCATTTGCCATGCAAGCCTGGTGACCTGAGTTCAATCCCTTGAACCCAGGTTTTAGGACTTCTATTGGTGTGAGTAAAACAAACACCAAGACCAACTGGGCTGGGTGGCACACACCTTTAATCCCAGCACTTGGGAGGCAGAGGCAGGAGGATTTCTGTGTTTGCAGCTAGCCTGGTTGACAGAGCAAATTCCAGGACACCCAAGGCTACACAGAGAAACCCTGTCTCAAACAAAGAAACAAACAAATAAATAAATAAATAAAGCGAAGATAACTGTGGGGAGAGTGCCCAGTATTCAGACATCAGATAAGGATCAATCTAGAACAGCCTACCTGGAGTGTAGTAAGTTCCTGGCAGCTCCAGGGATTGGAGGAGTCCTGTGAGTTCACTAGGAACTGGATTGTTGACAAACCAGCATTGTAATGCCCTAAGCTAGAAAGATGGATGCCATGTCATCTTCGGAAGTCTGAAGATCAGAGAGATCTTCCTGCCTGAGGAGGTTCGGCTGTCACCCTACACCCGTGGCACAGAACAATCACAGCTGTGCCCACCCGCATCCTTGGACAGCTGTGTGATTTGAATAACCAGGCAGACTGATGATGTGTGTGGCGGGGATCGGACACGGGCTGATTTGCCTGGTAAACCGTCCCTGGAGTCCTTCACCGTGCCAGGACTGGGGCCATGTATCTTTCTTCTCTCCAGCCTGAGGCGCAGCCTAGGTTCTTCCCTCACTCAAGCCTCTCTGGGGGTCCTCTAAGTGGCTCAGCCCCTGGAGATTGCAGTGTTCCTTGGGAGCCTGGCCTAGGGAAGGAGCCATAATGGCAGGCCCTGGAGCAGAGGTAAGGAGAGCCAGTTAAGGCTGCTCCCGGGGCTTGTCCCAAAATTTGCATAAAGAGAATGAGGCTCCTCCGTGGGTCTCCTGACCTCACCTAGCGCTGCAAAGTTCTGGGCTGAGGTCTGACAGGCAGCAGACAGAGGAGGCAGTCCTGTGGGGAACCACTGCACCATCCTGACAGCAATGCCCCGGGTCTTCCTTGTGAGGAGCCGCCGTCCACAAGCACCTAACTGGAGCCGTCTGCCTGACCAGCTCCGGGGAGATGCCTATATCCCAGGTATGCACCTCCCTGGGCCTGGCGGTGACGGGCCAGGGAGACACAAGGGGTCACCCTCTGGCTTCTCTCCCCAGACTGCTGCAGCCTGGCAGTGCCACCAGCGCACAGATCTCCTGGTCTGAGAGACACTTGGGCAGCGGTGAGTCTGCGGCTGGCACGGGGACAAATTTCCACCCGCATTCGCGAAGTTGGCTGACCCTTACTCCAGGCCCTGTTGCACACACTTCCGGCCCAGGACCTTCTTCACTTGGCATGCCTCTCCTTTCCCCCGCAGCCAGCTCAGTCCAGTCTCAGTTAAGACCCGCACTCCCAGGGTGTGTGTGTTGGGGGGGGGGGGGGCAGCTGTAGGGCCCTGCTCTAGGGAGCTGTGTCCGGTGGGTGCAAACTAGGTGGAACGTGATTTACATCAACACAGGATAGGGTAACAGAGATGGGGGCAGGGGCTCTGCTGCCTTAACCTCCCAGGAAGGCCAGCTGTGCTGTCTTTGAGAGGCAGGAA
The DNA here is from genome assembly GCF_000317375.1 of Microtus ochrogaster. NCBI lineage: Eukaryota > Metazoa > Chordata > Mammalia > Rodentia > Cricetidae > Microtus > Microtus ochrogaster. The sequence goes on from NC_022030.1 coordinate 22,357,995, forward strand.
AGTACTAGTCAAAACTGAGAGAGCTTGGGGTCAGCTTGGTATCTGAGAGGCCCACACTGAGCAAGGTGCTGAGGATCCAGCAGAAGGGACGGACGTCCACTTCCTCACGGAGCACAGACAATAAAACTAGGAAAGCTTGTATCAGCAAAGTGTGCTCCTGGCAATGGAGGGACATGAAGGGTCAGTGATGGGATTGGTTAAGGAAGGTCTTGAGGAGAGGGTGGCACCTGTCCCTGCTACCCACAGACCCTCTTCTCGTGGTCCTTAGCTGTGGGCACACTTAATTTTTGTTTGTGGAGTAGCAAAGCCTGGGCAGGATCCAGCTGGCCCGGCTAACTCCTGCACCCCTCTGGCAGTCCTCACAGGGAACCCTGACCTCTGCTCCCAGGGCCCCGGGGACACTTGGATGCCCACTTTGCCCCAAGTCCTTCCCGCTGCAGCGCATGCTGACTCGGCACCTCAAGTGCCATAGCCCGGCTCGGCGCCACGTGTGTCACTGCTGCGGCAAGGGCTTCCACGATGCCTTCGATCTCAAGCGCCACATGAGGACGCACACGGGTGAGCAACAGCAGGGACAATGAGGGTCTTATGGACACCAGATGGGGATGGCAAGAGAATGAACCAGAGGGATATGCATGGAGTATGGGGTCCCCAGGGTGTGGGGATGAGTAGCAGGGACACATCACGAGAGACTGGAGACATGATGTACCTCAGAGGGGGTGGGAATAAGATGGCATCAAGAAAGGGGTCAGGGGGGCTGGAGAGATGGCTCAGTGGTTAAGAGCACTGCCTGTTCTTCCAAAGGTCCTGAGTTCAATTCCCAGCAACCACATGGTGGCTCACAGCCATCTGTAATGAGGTCTGGTGCCCTCTTCTGGCCTGCAGACATACACACAGACAGAATATTGTATACATAATAAATAAATAAATAAATAAATATTTAAAAAAAAGAAAGAAAGAAAGGGGTCAGGCAGTGGGTAGAGATGGGTAGAGATGGGTGCTGGCTACAGAATTCAGGTTCTGGGGCCAGAAAGATTTCTCAGTGAGTAAAGGCAATCGCTGGCAAGCCTGACAACCTGAGTTAAATCCCCAGGACGCAGGTGACGTAGGAACAGACTCCCTCTATTACCTTCTGACTTGTGCCATGGCATTTGTGCACAGGTTCACTCACATGCACACACAAACACACACTAAACAAAACATAGTTAAAAACCTATGCCAGGCTTGGTAGTATTTGCTTTTAATCCCAGCAGATCTGAGTTCCAGACCAAATAGGGCTACACTCCAAATAATCAACAGGGCTGCAGGTGTGGCTCAGTGGTTAAGAGCATCAGCTGCTCTTCCAGAGTAGCTCGGTTCCGCTCCCAGCACCACCTACATGGCAGCTCCCAGGGGTCTGTTATTTCAGTTCTGGAGGACCCTATGCCTTTACACAGACAAACATGTAAGCAAATACCCAATGCACATAAAATAAAAATAAGTAAATCATTAAAAAATAAATCAATCAATAAAGCTGGGTGGTGGTGGCACACATCTTTAATCCTAGCACTTGGGAGGCAGAGGCAGGCAGATTTACGTGAATTTAAGGCCAGCCTGGTCTACAGAGCAAGTTCCAGAACCACCAGGGCTATACAGAGAAACCGTCTCACAACAGAACAATAAACTTTCAGAATCCAGATTTAGGGCAGTCAGGGGAACTTCCCAAGTTGCTAAGGGCCCCTGCCTTTCTCAGGAGAGCTTCCCCACCCAAAGTCTGGCTCCTGTTGCCTTAGGGAAGGGATAGCAGATGGCTGGTGGGCCGTGAATGTCAGTGTCTGCCCAGCCTGAAATAAGGACAGGAAATGCAAGGTAGGAAGTCCACCTACAGTTTACAGTCCAAGCCTAGAGTCGGCAGCCATCGCCCCTGCCCCTCATCATTACAGGAATACGGCCGTTCCGCTGTGGAGCCTGTGGGAAAGCTTTCACTCAGCGCTGCTCCCTTGAAGCTCATCTTGCCAAGGTACACGGGCAGCCGGCCAGCTATGCTTACCGGGAGCGCAGGGAGAAGCTGCACGTGTGTGAAGACTGTGGTTTCACCAGCTCTCGGCCTGATGCTTACGCACAGCATCGCACGCTCCACCGCACACCCTGATATACCGGCGCTTCCTATCCACGAGACGAATAAACGGGAAACGCTAGTATAAAAACTGGCATTTATTATAGGTGGGAAAGGGTCATTCAGTCCAGCGGTGGCCGCAGTGTGGGGCGGTGCATACGTAGTACAGGCGCATGGCGTCCTGGCAAGAAGAACGCTCAATTAGAAAGGGTCTGAACCCAGGGGACAGTAGTATGGGGTACCCCAAAGAACAGTCAAAGGAACTTTCCAATCTTGATTCGAGGAAGCATAAGATCAGCCCCAAACTGGCGTTCCCACCCCCTGGGGAGCCACCCAGCCACCCAGGAAGGTGGCCCACTCACCTCAGCTCGGGCACTGTGTGACTGGAAGAACACTGCCTCCTTGTGGCCACACCTACGGGGACGGTTCAGTTACTAAAAGTGTGAAAAGACCCTCGTCATCCCCAGGGGACTGCCACTCTCTTTCCCCCAGGCCACTCACTTCTGGCAAGGGTGGTCCTCCGTCCGAGGTAGCGTGGGGTCCTGAGACACGTCTGCGATGATCTGGGTCAGCTCGCTGCAGGGATGGGGAAGCGAGTAATTACGGTTAGACTGGCTGTCCCGAGAGCAGCATACCCGTGCCCAAAGCCGGGGTCCCGCCACTCACTCCACTTCGTGCGTGATTTTGTTGACGTAGATGCAGCTGTTGTCAGCTTCCTGCTGGTAATCGCAATTGCGGCACTACAGGAGGGGGGAAAGTGGCGGGAGGGGTGTCACAAACATATCAGAGGAAGGGAGGGCAGGATGATCCCCGGAGGGGAAGGACAAGAAGAGAGAGAGGGTGCATTGAGAGGCAGTAAAGAGGCAAAAGCGTGGGACCCAGCCGGGAGCGGAGAGGAGGGCTGAAGAGGGCGGCCGGCACTCACCGCGTACAGCAGAATGCGGTTCTCCTTGTCCTCCTTGGGGTACAGCATGTTATTACTGTGGGGAGAGGGAGGTCACAGGTCAGCCCCCAAGCCAATCCTCACTGCTTTGCCACACCAGCTGCCCGTGACTCACCATTCCTGGCAGAATCGAATACCCACGAAGCCCGGCTCGTAGGTCCCGTCCGGTTCCATAGCGACGGGCTTGTCGAATCTTCCGCGCTTGCGCGGCCGCTCTACGGACAGCGGGAAGGGTCAGACCGCGGGCAGGGGCTGAGCGCGCGCGCACGCACGCGGGCTCTCGCTCTTGCGGGGGTCTGGCTGACGGCTTGCCGCAATCCTCTGGTACCCTGGCTTCTCGACTTACACGGATCTAGGACAAGGGGTGAGACTGCGATGCGCAACGCCACCCGCAAGGCACTGAGCGTAAACGGAAGAAGCCGTCGCTCTCTTCTTGGCGTCAGGCACATGCGCCGAGCTTACTCATGGCGAACCAGGCTAACTCCAGCCAGTCTTTCTTCTTGGCGTCCTCCTCCTCCCGCCCTCCTGGGCGGCTTCCCGTGCAGCTATTGGAAGAACCGAGAGGCATGGACCCCCTCTCTGGATTGGCTGGACCTGTCCGAGACTCAGTCTGGAGGTGGAGAAAGGAAGATAGCGATTGGCCGATCGTGTTTGTTGGAGCGCTTGTATTGGTCAGCTTCGGGACCAGGGGCGGGACTGATATCCCAGAAGCAGCGGCGGCCACTGCGGAGCCGGTGTGAGGCTGCTGAACCGGATCGTGGGCCACTACAGAGCGCGGCAAGATGGAGGTGACGGGGATCTCGGCGCCCACGGTGACGGTTTTCATCAGCAGCTCTCTCAACAGCTTCCGCTCGGAGAAGCGGTACAGTCGTAGCCTGACCATCGCAGAGTTCAAGGTGTGGCATTGGGGGCGGGGTCCAGGGGCGGGGCCTGAGGCTAGTGGGCGGAGTTTGAGGCGAGGCTGCAGAGACTGGCAACCAGCCTCCGGAGCGTGGGAGCCCCAGAGAAACAGTCCACAGGGTAGGGGCGGGACCCGGGAAAATCAGATGCTCCAGAGAGCCGAGGGGGAGGGACCCAGAGGGGACCCAGCAGGGATGCCATCGCAGTTGTTGACACGAGCCCGAAAGTGAGGCCTCTGACAGCCTTTCTCCTCTCCTGCCACCTTGCCACAGTGTAAACTAGAACTGGTGGTGGGCAGTCCTGCTTCCTGCATGGAACTGGAGCTGTATGGCGCCGACGACAAGTTCTACAGCAAGTTGGATCAAGAGGATGCATTGCTGGGCTCCTATCCTGTGGATGATGGCTGCCGCGTCCATGTGAGGCCCCCCCTTCCTGGGACCCCACACCACGTTCATTCGTTTGTTTATTTACTGAGCAAATACTTGCTGTGCTTTGCCCGGTGTGATAACCAGTATAGGCCCTGCCCTCATGGAACCCCCAGTTAAACCTGGTGAAAAGCAGTGTTCAGTAGACAGTGACAAACCAGAGTTGTCTGGACCCGGTTAGAGACACCCCGGGGGAATGGTCAAACACAGGAGGCACTTGACTTCGCTTGGGGGCGTGAGAAAAGGCTTCCTGGAGGGAAGGGTGTTTGAGCTACCTCCTGAGGCTACTTACGTGGGGGGGGGGGTACAGAGCGCTAAAGAATTGTGGTGAACGACTGTGAGCAGTCAGGCTAGCCAGACTGGGAGAAGCAAGAACACAAAAGGCCTCTGTGTACGTCATGCTTAGACATCCGATTCTAAGCTCTGCTCCATTCCCTTTCCTGTTTTGTGTTGTATTCTCTATCCACAAAGTTCACTTCCACAAACCCACATGGCTGAGCCTTCTGATCTTTACTTAAGTTCCTCCAGCGCTGGAGACAGTGGGCACACCTGTAATCTCAGCTTTCAGGAGGAGTTAGGAGGCAAGCCAAAGATAAACAGTGGTACTCGGTTAAAAAACAAAATAAACACCAGGCGGTGGTGGCGCATGCCTTTAATCCCAGCACTCAGGAGGCAGAGGCAGGTGGATCTCTGTGAGTTCGAAGCCAGTCTGGTCTACAAGAGCTAGTTCCAGGACAGGCTCCAAAGCTACAGAGAAACCCTGTCCCGAAAAAACAAAAAGTAAACAAACAAGCCGGACAGTGATGGCACACACCTCTAATCCCAGCATTTGGAGACGGCGGCAGGTGGATCTCTGTAAATTCAAGGCCAGCCTGTGCTACGCTAGTGAGTTCCAGGATAACCAGGACTACACAGTGAAACCCTGTCTCAAAAAAAAAATAGGAGCTGGTCGCAGGAGCCAGTCAGCCTGAGATCAGTTCCTGGACCCTCATTAAGGAGAGAACCAGTTACACACACACACACACACACACACACACATACAATGGAAGGGCCAGGTGTGGTGAAACCACAGGCCTAAGCTCAGTTGTTAGCACAGACAAGAAAATGGCCTTCCAGATAGCACCTTTACGAGTCAGCAGTTTCATGTGTTTTGTTTGTTTTTATTTATCTTGTGCCATGGTGCACATGGGTATGGTTTTCTCCTCTGCGTGAGTCTTGAGTTGCCCTCCAAGGACCGGGTTTGCCAGCAGCACCTTTGCCCACTGAGCCATCCCACTGCAACTGTCCTTCGGTTCTTTCCCCTTTTTGCTGTTTTGGTTTGTTTTAGATTTATTCATTTTGTTTTATGTGTGTGAGTCTTTTGCCTATATGTGTGTCTGCGTAGAGGCCAGAAGAGGACATTGGATCCCTGGATTGCAGGTGTTGTGGGCTGCTGTGTGGGCGCTGAGAACCAAACCTGGGTTCAGCAAGAGCAGCCAGTGCTTTCAACTGCTGAGCCACCTCTCCAGCACCTCTTGTGTTTTTGAGATAGTTTTGTGCTTCCCTGATTGGCCTCAAACTCCCTGTGGAGCCATGGCTAGCCCTCTATTCCTGAGCTTGTCGCCACATGCCAGGTGGAATTATAACTTAGTATAAAAATTTGACCTTTCGCTGGGCGGTGGTGGCGCACGCCTTTAATCTCAGCACTCAGGAG
>NC_022030.1:22365125-22377904 GCF_000317375.1 Microtus ochrogaster
GGAATTGAACCTGGGACCTCGGAAGAGCAGCCAGTGCTCTCAACTGCTGAGCCATCTCTCTAGCCCTGGAATTTACCTTCTTAAGGGTGAACTCTTGGTAGAATTTTGACCTGGGTCTGCCCTGACTCCAGAAGCCACTAAGCCTGGAGAACTGGTCATTTTTTTCTGTTCATGTATCCTGTTACTGGTTCTTCAAACATCTGTGTTGGGTTGGGCATAGTTACAAGACATAACCCAGAAGGCCTGTGTGTTAGCCCTACCCATGGGGTATGGTGGCATTGGCTGAATGATCACAGAACCAGACAGGAAAATCTGTGAGAATGAGGGCTGTGCAGGAGAGCTTGGCATCTCGGGTGCTGGGGAGGCTGGGCCTTCAGTGAGATCTGTGAGGATTTCTGGGAGCAGGTGCCATGCAGCTTCCGGGAGCTATTGGGGGGGACAGTGGATGTTAGGAGGGCGCTGAGCATGAGGGGTCTGCTGTGCCTCGGGTGTTCATGTCACTTCAGGTTGTAGGCAGGAAGCCAGATGGAGGACAGGCAGAACAGGGAAACCAGAGACCCAGATGATCCTGGTTCTGGAGGTGGGGACCACCCTCAGAGGAAGGATGTGAGCCAGACTTGAGATCTCCAGCTGGTTTCAGGAGCATGGCCACATCAGTGATGTTGACGCCAGTGTGTGGAGGACATCTGGGGGCAGATGCAGTATCCAGGGGCTGAGCTGGGGGTGAGGAAGAGGAGTGGCCGGTGTCTGTTCTGCTGTGCTGGTGGCGGGCAGGGGAGGAGTGTGGCTTCTGCTAGTCTCCAGACTGTACCAGGGTGTGACTTGATGCCAGCATCCCAGGTCTTCTCTACTGACCCCGGTCCCCACTGACCCCCCTCCTCTTACCAAAGGTCATTGACCACAGTGGCGTCCGGCTTGGAGAATATGAGGACGTGTCCAAGGTGGAGAAATTCGAGATCTCATCAGAAGCTTATGACCGGAGGCAAAGTACAGAGTGCTTGGGCAGGGCTGGAAGGGGCATGTGGGGTTCAGAAGGCTGGGAGAGACAGTGGGACCATCACAGGCTAGGCAGCGGAAGTGGGCCTTGGAGAGTGGGAGGTGGGAGGTGGGACTCAGAGACAGACTGGGAGATAAGTCCAGGCAGCTGGGGTGGAGTGGCCCGGCAGGTTGGGGTTAGGCAGGCAAAGGAGCCTCTGAAAGACGGGGACTCGAGGTGGGTTGGGGATTGGGTTGAGGGAGTAGTGGTAAAGAGGGCATGGGATGTGTACAGGGTGGTGTGGCATTTGGAGCAGGCGTCTGAGGAAAGGTCAGAGTGGGTAGACAGGGGAGCACTTCAGGAGCCAGATGAAGATGAACGGGATACCAGACCAGAGGGGTGTGTGGAGAAATAGGGTCAGGTGAGGGACGGGAGGCAGATAGGGGTAGGGAGAGGAAAGTAGGGGAGAGGCTTGAGGGTATCTGGTGGTGGCAGCTCTTAAATACTCAGAATAGAATTTCTGCATGAATGTCAGCCCTTTATGGGAGGAACGTGCTCTGAAGGTCAGGTTTGACCCTGTTCCCCATCCCCGTCCCCATCCTGCCCGCAGACACAGTTCGGTCCTTCATGAAGCGCAGCAAGGTAGGCCCGTACAATGAAGAACTTCGGGCACAGCGAGAGGCTGAAGCCGCCCAGCGCCTCAGCGAGGAGAAGGCCCAAGCCAGTGCCATCTCTGTGGGTAGCCGTTGTGAGGTGCAGGCACCTGGCCAATCCCTTCGCCGAGGCACTGTCATGTATGTAGGTAGGTGTCTTTCTGTCACTGTGACTGGAAACTTGACAGAACTTTCCGAAAGATGTCTTTTGGCTCATCGTTTCAGAGGGTTCAGCTCATGGCCATTTGGCTCCATGTACTTGGCCACAGCATCATGGAAGACCAGGCTGGCCTCAAACTCAGAGGCTGAGCTGCCTCGGCCTCCCAAGTGCTGGTATTAAAGGTGTGCACCACCTTGCCCAGCTCTTATGGAATCTGTGCAGTCAGTCACTAACCCAAAGCCTGGCTTATCCATGCTACATTGCCCATTAAGCAGTGGAGGAAGGAGTCTGTCTCCACGGCAGCCTTTCTGCTCCACCAGGAAGCAGGAACCCAGAAGCGAGCTCCATCTAGAGGTTTCACCGAGATTTCTCTCCTGGGCAGGACTTACAGATTTCAAGCCAGGCTACTGGGTTGGCGTCCGGTACGACGAGCCCTTAGGGAAGAATGATGGCAGGTAACGTGTGGCGGCTGCTGTGTGTGCTTGTCCGTGTATGTGGGAGCCAGCAGCCGCCCCTCAGCCCCTCACTGCTGCCTTCCCGTCCCGCCCTGCAGCGTGGATGGGAAACGCTACTTTGAATGCCAGCCCAAGTACGGTGCCTTTGTCAAGCCAGCTCTTGTCACCGTGGGAGACTTCCCCGAGGAGGACTACGGGTTGGACGAGATGTGACATTGAAGGAAGGATGTGGTCCCCTGCTGCGGCCCTGACAGGGCCCCTCTGTCTGTCCGCCTGTGGCCCTTTCCTCCCCGTTTAATATTGTTCACTTCTGTCTGCTGTTGACTTTTGAGATTTGTGCATTAAATTAATCAGAACCCAGGAGGATGTGGGAGTCTCTTGATTCGGGAAGATCATGGTAGTGATTCATGGTGGGCGGTGTTGCTGGGCACACCTTTAGGAGAAGAGGCAGGTAGAGCTCTGGTTCAAGGCCAGCATGGTCTACAGAGTGGGTTCCAAGAATAGCAAGAAGTACATAAAAAGACCCCTTCAAAAAAAAAATCTGGATGAAGTGGTGACACCTGGATTCCTCCAAGAGATGGCTTTACACCTTTTGTTTTGCTTGTTTTTCGAGACAGGGTTTCTCTGTAGGTTTAGAGCCTATCCTGGAACTAGATCTTGTAGACCAGGCTGGCCTTGAACTCACAGAGATCTGCCTGCCTCTGCCTCTCGAGTGCTGGGATTAAAGGTGTGTGCCACTAGCACCCAGTGGCTTTACACCTTTTTACTTACTATAATATCCTGAGCGCTGGAGAGGCGGCTCCTGGCTAAGAGTGCTTGCTATGGGGCTGGGGAGACAGCTCAGCGCTCAGTGGTTAAGAGCACTCGCTGCTCTTCTGGAGGACCTGGGTTCAATTCCCAGCACCCACATGGCAGCTCACAACCATCTGTAATTCCAAAATCTGACCCCCTTCACACAGACATCCATGCAGGCAAAACACCAATGCATGCAAATAAACTTTTAAAAAAAAGTGCGAACCTTATAGAAGAGAAAGTGGGAAGCACACTTGAACACATTGGCACAAGGAACCACTTCCTAAATATAACCCCAACAGCACAGACACTGAGAGAAACAATTAATAAATGGGACCTTTTGAAACTGAAAAGCTTCTGTAAAGCAAAGGACACAGTAAACAAGACAAAACGACAGCCTACAGAATGGGAAAAGATCTTCACTAACCCCACATCAGACAGAGGTCTGATCTCAAAAATATACAAAGAACTCAAGAAATTAGACTCCAAAAGATCACATAATCCAATTTTAAAAAATGGAGTACAGACCTAAACAGAGAACCCTCAACAGAGGAATCTAAAATGGCTGAAAGATACTTAAGGAAATGTTCACCATCCTTAATCATCAGAGAAATGTAAATCAAAACAACTCTGAGATTCCATCTTACACCTGTAAGAATGGCCAAGATAAAAAATTCTGATGATGCCGGGCGGTGGTGGCGCACGCCTTTAATCCCAGCACTTGGGAGGCAGAGGCAGGCGGATCTCTGTGAGTTCGAGACCAGCCTGGTCTACAAGAGCTAGTTCAGGACAGGCTCCAAAGCCACAGAGAAACCCTGTCTCGAAAAACCAAAAAAAAAAAAAAAAATTCTGATGACAACTTATGCTGGAGAGGTTGTGGGGTAAAGGGAACACTCCTGCATTGCTGGTGGGAATGCAAGCTGGTACAACCCCTTTGGATGTCAGTGTGGCGATTTCTCAGAAAATTAGGAAACAACCTTCCTCAAGACCCAATAATACCACTTTTGTGTATATATCCAAAGGATGCTCAATCGTGCCACAAGGACATGTGCTCAACCATGTTCATAGCAGCTTTGTTTGTCATAGCCAGAACCTGGAAACAACCTAAATGCCCCTCGACCGAAGAATAAATAAGGAAAATGTAGTACATTTATACAATGGAGTACTACACAGCAGAAAAAATAATGACATCTTGAATTATGCAGGAAAATGGATAGAGCTAGAAAACATTATTTTGAGTGAGGTAACCCAGACACAGACAACTATCACATGTACTCACTCATAGGTGGTTTTTAAACATAAAGCAAAGAAAGCCAGCTTACAAACCACAATCCCAGAGAACTTAGACAACAATGAAGACACTAAGAGAGACTCACATAGATCTTATCTACATGGGAAGTAGAAAGTAGGAAAAGACAAGATCTCCTGAGTAAATTGGGAGCATGGGGACCTTGGGGGAAGGTTGAAGAAGGGAGAGGAGCAGAGAAAAACGTACAGCTCAATAAATATCAATTTAAAAAAAGTGCTTGCGCAGTAGCAGAGGACCAGCATCCATCCCAGCACGCAGCTCGTGAAGGCTCCCATCAACGTCCTGCAATCACAGTCTACATACAGCTTCCTCTTGAATACTCTGCTGCTGTAACAGCCAAGACAGCGGGGCTTCTGAAGATGAAAGCTCAGGTCCGGCTTTGTTGTTGTTTTTGAGACATAGTCTGACCTGGACTTACTTTGTAGGTCAAGCTGGCCTCAAACTCAGAGATCCTTCTTAACCGCTTTCTCCTAAGGTGCTAGGAATAAAGGTGTGTGTGACCACGCCCTCCCTGCAGTTTGAGTCACTTTCTTTAGGGGCTCACATACTACTCCCCAGTATGATGATCTCCGTGTCAGCAGCCGTCTCTGTACACCTTGGTGTATGCCCATCCTCTCCTACCCCACATCCAGGAGCAGCCTTTAAGGAAGAGCACCAGAGCCCGGCATGGTAGGTCACTGAAGTCCTAGCATTCAGGAGGCGGAGGCAGAAGGCTAGCCTTGGTGATTTGGAGGACAGTCCGGGTTATGAGGAATTCCAAACCTACGTGGGCTGGAGTACAAACCTGGAAGAGGCACAATTCAAAACTTGCTCCGAACTCATTGGCCAGGGTGTTGTCATGTGACCCCATGGTAAAACTAGGAGAACCTGGGAGTCAGGCTGTTAGCTCAGCCAGCTGTGAAAGGAGCTAGAGCCCTGGAGGAGGGAGGGTGCTGGTGAGATCCGCTGCAGACCCGCACCCGAGGGACCTTTGCGTTCTAAGACTTGTTCTTATGTTTTGCCCACAAAGGCAAAAAGGGCATCAGGTTCCCTAGAAGTGGAGTTTCTATTGGGGGCCACCAGGCAGGTGCTGGGAATTGAACCCAGGTCCTCTGGAAGAGCAGCCCCGGCTCTGAACTGCCTAGCCATTTCTCCAGCCCCGGTTGGTGTTTTAAGGAAGTAAGCCAGGCCAGGTTTGTGGTACAGGCCTGCCATCCTCCCTCCTCAGACAGGTCTGGCTACTCAGTGAGCTGAAGGCCCTGCCTGAAGGAACGGTGAGACCTGGCCTCAAAACCCACAAAGAAAACTGGGCAGTGGTGGTGCAGGGCTGCCTTTAATCCCAGAACCCAGGAGGCAGAAGCAGGTGGCCAGCCTGGTCTACATAGTGAGTTCCAGGACAGCCAGGGTTACACAGAGAAACCTGTCTCAAAAAACCAATAGTGACACTGGCTGGTGACCAATCTTCAGCCTAAGGGTCTTTGGGGGACACTTAGGATCCAAATAACACCTGCCAGCCTGAGTTCAGCAAGAGAGCTCACCCTTGAGCACCAAGGACCCGAGCTCATATGTACTCCTTGCGATGGAGCTTAGAGGGGGAGGAGGAGCTTGTGCTCCGCCGGTATACTCCCGGTAAGAGCCACAGTTACCGCACACAAATCTACCAAGCTCCAGCACAATCTTTCCGGGAGTGCTTCAAAAGTCTCCCAGTTAGGGCTGGAGAGATGGCTCAGTGGTTAAGAGCACCGACTGCTCTTCCGGAGGACCCAGGTTTAATTCCCAGCAGCCACAGGCTTAGTCGAACACACCTGGAAGTCAATGCATGTGGTACACAGACATAAATACAGCACAACACATAGATTTTAAAAGAATAATTTATATGTGCATTTGTGTGAAGGTGTCCCCTGGAACTGGACAGTTGCGTGCTGCCCTGTGGGTACTGGGAACTGAACCCCCTGGTCCTCTGCAAGAGCAGTCAGTGCTCTTAACTGCTGAGCCATCTCTTCAGCTCCCACACAGATATTTTTTAATGTCAAAAAATAAAAAAATAAGCTGGGCAGTGGTGGCGCACGCCTTTAATCCCAGCACTTGGGAGGCAGAGGCAGGCGGATCTCTGTGAGTTCGAGACCAGCCTGGTCTACAAGAGCTAGTTCCAGGACAGGCTCCAAAACCACAGAGAAACCCTGTCTCGAAAAACCTAAAAAATAAAATAAAAATAAAAAAAATAAAAATTTTAACCAGACGGTGGTGGTGCATGCCCAGTATTCGGGAGGCAGAGGCAGGTGGATCTCTGAGTTTGAGGCCAGCCTGGTCTACAGAATGAGTTCCAGGACAACCAGTGCCACACAGAGAACAAAACCCTTCTCAAAAAGCAAACAAAAAATTTAAAAACTGAATAAAAAGAAAAGACTCATGGTTGTGAAGTGGTGAGCTGACAGCAGACAGGCTAATCTCTGTGTGTGTGTGTGTGTGTGTGTGTGTGTGTGTGTGTGAACGCCATCACTGGTGAGCTGACAGTGGATGGGCTAATCCGTGTGTGTGTGTGTGAACACCATCACTGGTAAGCTGACAGGGGACAGGCTAATCCGTGTGTGTGTGTGTGTGTGTGTGTGTGTGTGTGTGTGAACGCCATCGCTGGTGAGCTGACAGTGGATGGATTAATCCGTGTGTGTGTGCGCGCGCCATTGCTGGCCATGCAGTGCAGCTCCTCATGTGCTCTAAGCCAGCCCCCAGCCACCAAACCACCACCCCATTCTCTTACTGCTGCTCTCTGGTCACACTCTACCCCTGAACTGCACCCTAGGAGCAGACTGGCAATTTATTTGTATATTTAGTTATGGTTTTTTTTTTTGTTTTTCTTTTTGCAATGCTGGGTGTTGAACCAAGGGCCTTGAGCATTCTACCACTGAACCAAATTTTTAGTCCTTCTTGGGTTTTGTTTAAAAATTTAAAATTAGGCCGGGCAGTGGTGGCGCACGCCTTTAATCCCAGCACTTGGGAGGCAGAGGCAGGTGGATCTCTGGGAGTTCGAGACCAGCCTGGTCTACAAGAGCTAGTTCCAGGACAGGCTCCAAAACCACAGAGAAACCCTGTCTCGAAAAAAAAAAAAAAACAAAAAAAAAAATTTAAAATTAGCTGGGTGGTGTATGCTTTAATACCAACACTAGAGAGGCAGAGGCAGGCAGATCTCTGAGTTCAAGGACAGCCATGTCTACAGAGTGAGTTCCAGGATGGCTAGGGCAGCTGCACAGAAAAACCTGTCTTGTTAAAATAAATAAATAAACACCCAAAATAGCTTCAGGAGGTCCCCCAAACTGACCGGATTCACTAGGCTCCTCCCAAGAGTGTATTTAAGCAGTGAAACCTGCTGCATGTCAATCAGACAAGCCCAGGCTTCTGCAAGAAGCAGAGATCAGTTGAAATGCCTGGAAGATGCTCAGACCACCTGAGGCGCCTGGAAAGGCCACTCTCCAACCTGTTGAGCAGACTGCAGGCTGTGCAGTGGGCTCCAAGTTCACAGTGTTGGCGAGCTGTCACCATGCTGGGGCGGGCATGGTGGATGCAGCTGTCTTTGAGTCATTTCCGCTTCTGTAAGTGACCCCTCACCCATATTCCTTTAAATAACCCAATCAAGCTCATTGGTTCACCAAGCTGGACTTTAGTGGTATCTGCACTTTGGTCTGTCATGGGCTCCCTCTTTGGGGCGGGTAGACGTTTTTTCCTGCCTCCCTGGGAAAAGTCTGTTGTACAGAAGCTCTCAACCCCTGAGCCGTGTCTTCTGTAATATTCCAGTATTAATAACACAGCTAGATCTGAAGCACTCCAGGTAAGCAGAGCGGGCAGTGGGCGAAGAGGAAACTAAATAGCCAGATTTGCCAGGGATGTCATCAGCAGAGGAACATGGGTCACGCTTGAATAGGAGTGGCCGTAACTAAAGCAATCCCTCCCGTGACTCCTGTTGACCAGAAACCTAACCGGCATCACCAAACGCACCGACTGCAGCCTGTGGTCCAGAGCTGAGCTAAATTTCTGATTTAAGGATTTGCATGCTAATAATGAGTTGCTTTTCGTGCCCGTTAAAACCTTGGGATAATTAACTAGTTAAGAGAGGTGTAGTTAGTAAGCTTTAGTGCAAACTCTGGAGCCCGGCAGCCCAGGTTCGCATCCAGCTCTGGCTATTTAGATGAATGAGCTACAGCTTTCCTCCTCAGAAGCAGGACCGACAATAAACCTACACACACACACACACACACACACACACACACACACACACACACACACACACACACACACACAGTTGCTGGGCCTATTAGCTTCTGTTAGAGAGGCAACTGGCCCACAGAAATGCTTGCTCATCATTAGCTAAAAAGTACAGCGAGGTGTTATGCACAGCCAGAATAGACCGCGCTGCAATCCTCGTGGCCTTGCGCCTGCTTTTAAACCATCACGCTTTCTCCCCCTAACGCTCCTCTGGGTTTGTCCATCCTTTCTAGAAAGGATTCCTACAGTTTCTCCAGGTCTACACCAGGTCTCCACTTCCCTCATCTGCAATGACCCTAGCCTGGACCATAACCTCACAGCCTCCACCAGGGGGCAGCAGCGCACCGCTCAGACGCTGTGGGGCCTGCAGTCCTGCAGAACGGGAGTCCCGCAAATGAAAAGGACTTCATTTCCCAGAAAGCATCGCGATATCTCAGCTCCGTCCTACTGTTCCCGAGCGGACTTAGTTGTCAGGTGGGTTCCTCCCACCCAGTACCAGCAGGAATTGTGCAGTGGGAGATCTGGCTGCCCGCTGAGAGGATGGCAGTGCTGCGCAAGTGAAAACCCTGTCACTGCATAGCCCAGGCTAACCCGAACTCTAGCCAGTGCACGGGGTACCGGAACTGCAGGCCTGCAACCTCAAGTCATGCCTGATTCAGTTTTGGTAATTGTCATCATATGGCCTTCTTGTTTTGTTTATTAAACGTCTCCCGTTGTATTATTTAACGGAGTAATTCGTTTCTGGAGACAGAGTCTTGCTATGTAGCTGTAGCTAGCCTGGCAAATGCTAAGATTGCAGGCATGCGCAATCACGCCTGCCTCTTTCGGGCAGTGTAAC
This sequence comes from Microtus ochrogaster, assembly GCF_000317375.1. Lineage (NCBI taxonomy): Eukaryota > Metazoa > Chordata > Mammalia > Rodentia > Cricetidae > Microtus > Microtus ochrogaster. The sequence continues at coordinate 22,374,545 of NC_022030.1, forward strand.
ATCTCATTCAGAAATGGTTTTGTATGGTTCTGTAAAAGACATTAAATCTTTTAAGAAACTGCCCTAAGGGGGCTGAAGAGATGGCTCAGCGTTAAGGGAACTGACTGTTCTTCCAGAGGACCTGGGCGCAATCCCCAGCACCCACATGGCGGTTCACAACTGTCTGTAACTCTAGTTCCAAGGGATCCAGCATCATACAGACATACATGCAGGCAACACACAAATGTGTTGACGGGGGTTTCTGTCCTACCCAGCTCCCGCAATTGTTAAGTCCCAAAGAAAATCACACAGAGGTCTACATTGGTTATAAGCTGATTGGCCCATTAGCTCAGGCTTCTTATTAACTCTTATAACTTATAACAAGCCCATTATTCTTGTCTATGTTAGCCACGTGGCTTGATACCTTTTTCAGCGGAGGCAGTCACATCTTGCTTCTTCTGTGACCAGGTCAGGACTGTAGAGGAATAGGCTTCCTCCTTCCCAAAATTCTCCTATTGTCATTGACCCACCTCTACTTCCTACCTGGCTACTGGCCAATCAGCATTTATTTAAAATATAATTGACAGAATACAGACCATTCTCTCACACCACAAATGCACATAAAATACAAATAAATGAATTATAAGAAAAGATTCATAAGAAACAAGTTGCATTAATTTTTTTTTTTTTTTTTTTTTCGAGACAGGGTTTCTCTGTGGCTTTGGAGCCTGTCCTAGAACTAGCTCCGTAGACCAGGCTGGTCTCAAACTCACAAGGTTGCATTGATTTTAAGATATTACTTAATTCTCCCACACCACAAATGCACATAAAATACAAATAGATGAATTATAAGATTCATAAGAAATAAGTTGCATTAATTTTAAGATATTATTTAATATTTGGTCAGTACTCAAATATTTCTGATTATTTCATAAATGTAGTCTTTCCTGTTGATTTATACAAATCAAAATCTAGGGTCCCGCCAGGCAGTGGTGGCGCACGCCTTTAATCCCAGCACTCGGGAAGCAGAGGCAGGTGGATCTCTGTGAGTTCGAGGCCAGCCTGGTCTACAAAGGGAGTTCCAGGACAGGCTCCAAAGCTACAGAGAAACCCTGTCTTGAAAAACCAAAAAAAAAAAAAAAAAAAAAAAATCTAGGGTCCCTACATCACATGATGCATTCGGATAGCTCCTTAAGAATTCTGCAATGGTCCTGCTCCAACGCACTTTTCAGAGATTTCCCACAGTCTACACCGTGGATTTCCCACAGTCTAAATAATAAGAACTCACCTGGTTTCATCCCTTGATACTTTCTTTTGTTTTTGTTTTGTTTTTTGTTTTGTTTTGTTTTGTTTTTTTCTGAGACAGGGTTTCTCTGTAGCTTTGGTTGTCTTTGTGATATTAAGATCTGGTGCTGGTTGGGGCTGGAGAGATGGCTCCGTGGTTAAGAGCATTGGCTGCTCTTCCAAAAGACCTGGACGGAATTCAGTTTCTAGCACCCACAGGGCAGCTCACAACATTATCTCTAGTTACAGAGAATCCAGTGCCCTCTATTGGCCTTCGAAGGCACCGTACACAAACATAGTACAAAGATCTACAAGCAGGCAAAACACTCATAAATAAGCAAAATTTAAATTTTTAAAGAAAAGATCCTGATGGCTTATGCCTGAAATCCCAGCACTAGACAGGCTGAGGCAGGAGGATTGTAGGCTCTGTCTGGGGTACATATGGAGACTCCTGTCTTTAAAGGAGGGTGAATTCTGGAGGTCTAGAAGTCTTTCTTAGAGTGCATGAGGTCTCTGGATCCTCAGAAGTAAAGGAGACAAAGAGACAGACAGAATAAGAGAAAATATAAACCAGGCTAGTGAGACTGCTCAGAGTTAACAGTGCTTGCTGTCAAGCCTAAAGACCCGAGTTCGATCCCTGGGACCTGTGTGAAGGTGGAAGAAGAAAACTGATCCCACAAGGTCCTCTGACTTCCATATGTTCATGCCTCCAATAACAATAAAAAAATAATTTTTAAAGAAAAGAGATGTGGTCAGGCACTCAGAAGCTGCCTCAAAGCCCGTGATCAACCTTACATAAACCAGTTGCTCCACAGAGCAAGACTTGAGAGGAAGTGTTCCTTCTGTCTGCTGGCAATGCCCTGCTTGGTGTGAAGAGTCCTGTGTTTGTTTTCCCAGGGTAAAAATGCACACAGCTCGGGCACATGCTGTCACAGCCGGCTGCTTTCACGGCTTTTGTTGTACCCTTTGAGACAGGGACTCACTGTGTAACCTTGACCAGCCTCAAACCCAGAGGTCTGCCTGACTCTGTCTCTCAAGTGCTGGGCTTAAAAGAATGTCCTGCCAGCCCTGGCTGTTTGGTGTTTTGTTCTGTTTGAGACAGCGTCTAGGCATGCCCCTTAGGCTGGACTAGAACTCATGGCAATTCTCCTGCCTCTGCTTCCGGAGCGCCACACAAAGCCCCAGTCCTGATATATATTCTCTATCTGACTCTTTCAGGGTCAGAACAAGGACTGTTTGGTGGTTTTTTGTTTGTTTGTTTTTGTTTTTGTTTTTTGTTTGGTGGTTTTTTTATATTATTGTCAAGGATAGAATGCGTGGCTAGTGTGCAAACTACCCTGGGTTCCGCCCCCAGCCCCAGGAAAAGGCACTTGGAAGTGGTGACGAGAGGGTTGGGAGTTCAAGATCATCCTCAGCACAGAGACTTTCAAGGCCAGTTTGGGAGACCCAACATCCTGTTTCAAAATGAACAAAAGGCATGTGAGCTGGGTCCTTGGGTAAAAGTGCTGGCGGCTGAGACTGAGTGCAATTCTAAGCACCCACATTGTAGGAGGAGCACAATAACTCTTGCAAGATTTTCTCTGGCTTCCAACTTCCACACTTGCGCCATGGCAAAGATAAAATGTCCAAGGACTGGGGAAGTAGAAAGCATACACACAGCATGCCTGAGGCCCCAGCCCAGAACCCCATCAGAGCAGAAGAGTGAAAACAAGTCTAGCTCTTCCACCGTTTCCTTGGCACTTTCTTCTTTAAGAGCATGACAAGGCTGGATGTCCAAATGACTCAGAACTTGGCTGGAGTGATGCTGGCTGTCCGCCCAGCCCTGGGGACTGTGACTAGCAGACCTGACCTCACACGGCCTTTCCAGAGAGGCAGCCTCTGTGCAGGTGGACCTCCCTTTCCCCATAGCCGTGCCCTGAGATAAGCAAGCGGAAGCTACAGGACCCTTCCCAACCCTCCTTCAGAAGCCAAACACACTGTCATCACCTTCAGAAGCCATACCCACGGTCAGCTCCGTCAGGAGCCATACACACGGTCAGCTCCGTCAGAAGCCATACACACGGTCAGCTCCGTCAGGAGCCATACACACGGTCAGCT
>NC_022030.1:22379232-22380637 GCF_000317375.1 Microtus ochrogaster
GGAAATCCAAGCAGAGATACAGGAGAAGGGTGGAGTCTGGGAGATGCCAGCCAGCCACCAAGGAAGCAAGACATGTAGAAAACGAGGAAACAAGCCACAAATCACGTGACAAGGCAAAGATAAGAAATATGGGTTAATTTAAATGTAAGGGCTAGCTAGTAATAAGCTTGAGCTATTGGCCAAGCATTTATAAGTAATATTAAGCCTGAGTCGGGCATTGGTGGCGCACGCCTTTAATCCCAACACTCGGGAGGGAGAGGCAGACAAATCTCTGTGAGTTCGAGGCCAACCTGGTCTACAAGAGTTAGTTCCAGGACAGCTAGGACTACTACACAGAGAAACCCTGTCTCAAAAGAAAAAAAAGTAATATTAAGTCCCTGAGTGGTTATTCGGGAAGTGGCAGGTGGGAGAGAAATCTCTGATTACATATGTGTGTGTGCCTGAGTGCGTGTGTGTGTACCACCTGAGTGCAAAAGCCCATGGAAGTCAGAAGAGAGCATTGGGTCCCCCGAAACAGGAGTTATAGGTGCTAAGAAGAGCTGAGCCACCTCTCCAGCCTCAAGCGGTTTCTTTAAGGGACAATTATGGTTCTTTTCTTCGTTTCAGTTGTATATATATATTCTCCTTTCATTCATCCTGAAGTCACACACCACAGTAACAGTAGATCAGACTGGGGATTTGATACAAAGTATCTGCTCCCATGGTACAGGCAGCAGTGGAGAGACTACGCATAACTAACGCAAAGGAGCATGGGAAATGTAGTCTTGCTTAGGAAGCCCGAAAGGAAACACTCTAAGTAGATCCTTGGTATAAATAGTCAGACCCAAGACTTTCTCAGAGGCCCTGCTAAAAGGTCACCGAGAACGTCAGTTCTGCATCCTTATCTGTGAGTGGACTTGGCAGGGCTGGTCTGGGGCTGGAGCTGGGTCTGGAAGGAGTCAAGCTGGCCATTCCTAGGGACCCGACCCTTCCCCCTGGTTATCTGTCATTAGGCGGTTGTGTCCGCGTTTCTCTTTACTAACAATATCTGACTTATATTGGTCAGCTCTCTGCTGACCTTGGCCGTTTTCCTCCCTACAGATAGTATATACGATGTTGCACTTTATAAACTTGCTTGACGTAAGTCATTAGTTTATGCCAAATCTCCTGGTCCCAGCTATTGCTTTTGTCTTTTTTATGTTTTGTCTTTTTAATTCCTCATTCCTGTCCTCTCACTGAACACCTCACTGTTAGGAATCCCTCTTCCCGCCACTTCAGCTCACACTGGCCAATCTCTACTGCACAGTTGGGACTGTGCTCGTTCTGAAAATAGGGGGGGATTGCGTTGTTAGCTGTCTCCATCTGCTGCTTGTCTGCCTCTCCTTCCGCAGAGGGTGTAACCTCATGGCCGTGATGGTTAGGTTTT
>NC_022030.1:22381880-22384277 GCF_000317375.1 Microtus ochrogaster
GGGGGGAGTGGGTGGAGCTTGTCTCTTAAAGGGACAGGGTACCCAGGTGACAGACCAGGCCAGCAGATTACAGCAAATTCTACTTCTTTCTTCCGCAGCAGCTAAAGCTTAAGCACTCCAGGACAGATGCTGAGGTCACTGGGCACCAAGCACTCACACAGCTTCTACCTATGGCCCTGCTACTCCTCCAGCAGCAGCCTGTGAGATCCAAGATGGCTCCACCACATCCCTGTGTTAGCCAGTGGGGGAAGGAAAAGGGCAGAGACTGGCGTTGCTCCTCCTTCACAGCAAGCTGAAGGGAGAGAAGAGGCCTCAGCCTTACTGTCTAGTTTCGCTTGAAGGGCTGTGAGAGTCATTGGACACCTTCACAGAGGAAAGTGGGGGCGGAACGCCGAGCCTGGTCCCAGGTGAGCGGCGAATATGCAAAAATGGACAGAATAAACATTTGTATATTGAAGGAACCAGCCAGATGGCTTAGTGGTGCCAGGCAGACTGAGTTCAATCCTCAGATCTCAAAAGGAGGTGGGAGGGAACTGACTCCCTCGTCCCTGCGAATGATCGTGCCATGTGCACACCTGTACACACACAATAATAGTGTTTTAATTTGCACATTCAAAATGATAAGAAACATATAAAAATAGTCTCAGGAAAAAAGTCATAAATAAAACAAAAAAAGCAGAGGTTGGGGCTGAGGACGGATGGAGTCCTTTTGGTACCCGAATCCTAACGTTTCTCATCTCACAAACTGGACAGAGTAGCGCGGGCTACTCCCAGAACTGGAGAAGCAGAGGCAGGAGGATCAGAGGGGCCAGTGAGATGCCCAGCATGTAAATATGATTGCTGCCAAGCCTGATGACGTTTGATCCCCAGGACCTGCGGTGAGCCCACAAGTATTATAAGGTAACCGTACAGCTGGCAGATCTATCGGACTAAAACATGATGAACAAAATACAGACAATTCTCCCACACCGGTACATGTCCACTCGGACTAAACCATTTTCTGCAGGGCTGCGGGCATACCTGGCCTCTGAATAAGTCACTGCCAATTCTGTAGAAATCCTGTGAAATCTTGGCATTTCCCCCTTCTACAGTGCCCCCTCAGTGTATAAACCTGACTTTTCCTGGAGGGCAGCCGGATACCTTCCCCCACACCAGGAATCCTTGAAGTGGAAAGGATTCAGTCAGTCAAGCCTTTGTTCTCACAGTCAGAATCTACATAAAAATAGTCCCCACAACTATCTTTACTGACAGGACTGTACTCACTGATAAAAAAGGAGCCTCACTCAGGAGGTAGTAAGTCTGCTCTAACAGCAGACTCAGGAAGTGTGATCTACTGGTCTTCTGCTCTGACCGAAACAGGCTACTAATTTTCTGTAATTACCCTTCACTTTGCTGTCAACTAACACAGGATCATAGCCCAGGAAATTAACTGTTTATACAGGAAAAAGGCCTGAGTCACTAAAACTGGCTTCAGAGAGGAAAATTCTCAGTTGAAGTCAAAAGCAAGGTCCCCAGAAGAGATTCATTCCTTTTAACTCATCCAGCTAGTCGCTAATGCAAATCAAGCCCACAGGTTAGTATAGCTACCAACTAAGTGTTCCCAGCCGCAGGGGAACTTCACAGCCCCACCCACTCTGGGACAGAAGGTGGCACCTTGCCAGATCCACCAGTTTCTTGTGACTGTGAAAATGCATGCTTGATACTATTATTACATTAGACAGAGACGCTGAGATCCTAGCAGTAACCCAAGGTCTCCAGAGAAGATTATGAAACACCATGATGTCTCCACCTGGATTAGGACGACGCTGACCACTGGGCTAGATGACCCCCAGTGCAACACTGGCTGCCAGTACCCGGTCCAGACTGTAGACAAACAGCAGGACCTTGGAGAATTGATTGCACCACTTTTGCCTAGACAAAATAAGGTCAGTCTTTTCCATGTCCCTCTTCCACAGAAAAAGAAAAGTTCACCCTATGGGCCTAGCTGAGACAGTAAGACCGCTGTTCCGGATATTTCTGCCTCCAGTGCTATGGAGACCTGGGTATGACTAACTGTATTTAGACTCTGGTCCCTGATGGAGGTGGGTCATCTGTTTATCTGATGCTTTCATTGGTTAATTAATAAAGAAACTGCTTGGCTCTTTGATAGGACAGAAAATTAGGTAGGCAGAGTAAATAGAACAGAATGCTGGGAGATAGAAGCAGAGTCTAGGAGTCGCTATGATTCTCCAGGTCCAGACAGACGCAGGTTAAGATCTTTCCTGGTAAGCCACCTCATGTGCTATACAGAATATTAGAAATGGGTTAGATTGGGCTGGAGAGATGGCTCAGAGGTTAAGAGCATTGCCTGCTCTTCCAAAGGTCCTGAGTTCAATTCCCAGCAACCACATGGTGGCT
>NC_022030.1:22384852-22390645 GCF_000317375.1 Microtus ochrogaster
AGCATTGCCTGCTCTTCCAAAGGTCCTGAGTTCAATTCCCAGCAACCACATGGTGGTTCACAACCATCTGTAATGAGGTCTGGTGCCCTCTTCTGACCTGCAGGCATACACACAGACAGAATATTGTATACATAATAAATAAATAAATATTTAAAAAAATATATAAAAAATGTTTCTCACCCCCCGTGATAGTTCTAATAAGCTGATAGAGCAAGGACTACTTACTGTGTGGGTCACAAGCTCAAGATTTTACATCTGTTCTGGCTGCCATTTAAATATGAACTTAAAGGTGTTTCTCATGGGCCACAGACATCTCTGTCCACACCATACGCGGTTCTCTGGACAGCAGAAAAACATGCATGCTTCTAATAAAAATCAGAAGTTTTTGCTAGGACTCAAAGGTATAAGTCTATTCCTTCTGTTTACAGATACTCGTTACCTGCTCTTTTTCTACAATATGGGTTTTTCTTTAAATAAATAAATTTTTGTTGTTTTTGGTTTATTCGAGACAGGGTTTCTCTGTGGCTTTGGAGCCTGTCCTGGAACTTGTAGACCAGGCTGGCCTCAAACTCACAGAGATCCGCCTCTCTCTGCCTCCTGAGTGCTGGGATTAAAGGTGTGCGCCACCACCGCCCGGCGGTTAAATACATAAATTTTAACTTCTGTTCCTAGTTTAAATTTATCTCAATAGGCTTCACTTGGCTGGCAGATGCATCTAAGAATCAGTTGCTGACTGCAACCTCCTCTAATGGTGGTGAGCCCAGGACTTCAGGAAAGCTGATGTGGACCAGTCCAGCTGATATGAATGCTCCCTGATCCTGAAAAGGAGTCTGATGAGTGCCCCATTGCCTAAATATCCGCGCGCGCCCCGCCCCCCCTTTTTGGCTAGCCTTTCAACCTGCTTGGGCCTGGACAACAACGCCCCAATGTTAGCTTGAAGTAGTTGCAGAAAAGAACATGTCCCATGTCCCCTGCCCAAAATAGGCTTAAAGGCTGAGACAAGGGGGAACTCCCTGGCATGGGGGACAACATATATAGTGCCTGTTAATATACTGGGTGCAGAGTTGTCAATTAATAGATTTGTTAACTAAGTAGTTCCATGTCTCCTTAAAACCAGGGGCATGCAGGACCCAAGATTGGATGCTGTCACCGGTGCCTGTGAAGGGGGAAGTGAGGGGCCAGCCGTGATAAGTATGGATGGGCAGGTCACCCAAAGGAAGTTCTTTACTTCCAACCATCATCACCTGACAGAGTAGAACTTGACCATCCATAAATTTAATAAGAAGCCTGAGTCTCTGTAGTTTACCCTGAGGCAATGCCTGGCTGCAGGATTCACAAGCTGAGATTACCCATCCACTGTCCTAGAACAGACCATTCAAAGAAAATGCTAATATTCCAATCACTGTAGATAGGATCACCTGCCAGCACATACTTACCAGATCACCCCTAGATAAATGTCAGCCAATCAGGGGTCCTGAACCTCAGAGGCCCCTCGCCCTCACCTTTACTACTATAAAAACCCAATTCTAACTGAGGTGCGCTCTCTGGTTATTCCAATACGTTGGATATGTGGAGAGACCGAATTTGCAAACTTGGTTAAAATAAAGGCTCTTTGCTTTTACATACGGGACTCGGTCTCCTTGTGGGCTTTTGCAGGGACTTCGTGGATTTGGGCATAACAGTTACACCTATGGGACCGCTAACTTGTCTGTGTTCCTATATAAACAAAAAGCTTTTTTGGAGATCACCCCTTACCGGTACGCCTTATGCCCATATGACACTGCTTCTTCTTCGTTCTAAAGAGCATATAGTGGTAATGCATGTTGATTTATTTCGTTTTACCCTCAATCCAATTAGCCAGGGTTTCAGCTGCCATAATAAATCTTTCTGGACCCTGAGAAGTTTAACAGGCTTAACCCCAAAAGAAACCTTAATATTATTCCCCTAAGGAATAAAAAACATGCAGGAAAAACATGCCTGAATTAGTTTGTTCTACCCCTCAGATCCCATTGCCAAGCCAGTTTTTTGCTTATTGTGAAGTCCTGTTCTGGGTCCCTAGGGGGTGCTGAGGCTGATACTCAGCAGCTCTGGATGCAGACCCACATGGTGGCAGGACAGAACCAGCTCCTGCAAGTTGTCTTCCCTCATCCGCAAGCACACTGTGGCTTAGATGCAGGCATGCACGCATGTTTGAGCACACACACCCTTAACAAGATAAACAGAAATAACGGTTGTTTAAAGAGCATCATTTACTTCTATGTGTTTTGTCTGTGTGAATATAAGCCACTGGTGTGCGGTGCCTGAGGAGGCCAGAAGAGGGGTTTGGACGCCTGGGAACTAGAGTCAGGGGTGGTTGTGAACACACAACAGGGGTGCTGGGAATCACTCAGGTCCTCTGGTAGAACGGCAGATTCTCTTCACCTCTGAGCCATCTCTCCAGCCCTACCACCCTCCTTTGTGGCTTTTGAGACAAGGTCCCTAGAACTCAATACATAGATCAGGCTTCTGCCTGCAGAGTGCTGGGATTAAAAAATGTTAAAGCCAAGCTGGGTGGTGGTGGAGCACGCCTTTAATCCCAGCACTCAGGAGGCAGAGGCAGGCGGATCTCTGAGTTCGAGACCAGCCTGGTCTACAAGAGCTAGTTCCAGGACAGGCTCCAAAGCCACAGAGAAACCCTGTCTCAAAAAAAAAAAAAAAAAAAAAAAAAAAAAAAAAAGTTAAAGCCACCACACCTGACTTCCCCAAATTTTTTCAAAAAAGAAACTCAAGGTTGCCTTCTGGTTCAAGGCCAGTCTGGGCCACGGGAGACCTTCAAGGACACTGGAGACCAAGGCAGGTCTTCTTGTCTAGCCGCGGATAACTGGTGTGTTGCATGAATTCTAATTGATCTTAATAAATAAAACCCCAGGGTTAGATATTAGGCAGTGAAAGCTGAAAGATCAGAGAAGCAGTGCAGCCAGCCACTAGAGAGACCTTTTACCTCTACGGAATCCTCAGACTGCATGTGCAGACTGCAATTGTCTCCCCGAAACCTCAGACAGCAACTGAACTCCCTTCTCCTCCCACCTAATATTCCTCTCTCCAGTGATATCCCAGCCACATCATATCACTTCCCCCATCTCTTCCTCCCTGGTGCTGGGATTAAAGGTGTGAGCCACCACTGCCCGGCTCTTTTTCTTTTTTTAAACTGATTCAATCTCAAGTAGCCCAGAGTGGCCTTGAGCTCACAGAGATCTGCCTCTGACCTAGTCTGGGAGTCCTGGAATTAGAGGTATGTGCCACCACTGCCTGGCCTCTAGTGGCTTAGCTCTGCACTCTGATCTTCAGGCAAGCTTTATTTGTTAAGACACAAAAACAAAATATCACAGAGTGCATCCCTCTCCAGACTGAAAATGTATCCCTTGCTCATACAAAGTCAGCTGTGAATGGACTGGAGTACGATTGGGGTACGATTGGGGTACGATTTGATGCTAGAGCACTCGACTCCCAGCCCGGAGAACCTAGGGTCAGTGCCCAACACTGCTTGTGGGGGCCGAGGAAATGCTAAAGGAAGACCCCAGACTCAAATAGTATGCAAGAGCAAAGAGCGTTTAGTATTCCAGCATGCGGGGGTCGAAGCCTGTACAAAATGGTGACTATTCCAGAGGGACAAACAGACTCCTTTTAAGTGTAGCTAAGGAGAGCTTCAGGGTCAGCTACATCACTGTTACATTAGTATCTTTTTAATTGGCTGAGGTTTAGTCTTATCATTTTGGATACACTGTACAAGCTTGGTTGTGACTCAGAAAGGGGTCCACTGAGTTTGTCCTTGAGATACTGAGACTGATTTAGGCCCTCTGTGTTTTCTCCCTCCCTCAACCCCGAATGTAAGAGCCTTGTAGATAAATGGCCCTTTGTTCAAAAAGACACCTGTTTTGCCCTTCTCAGAGAGCTGCAACTTAAATTCAGTTGTAAAAAGTAGGAGAGTTTAACCCCTTCATGGTAAGGAAACGCTGTTCTAGGAACTAGATACCCGTCTGTGAACAAGCTAAAAAGTGCTGTCTTCGGAGAACTCACTTTTTAGTGCCGGCGACAGACAAGAAGCGGTATTGGCCAATAACTATACACTGTATTAGTGGGGCATGAATGCTAAAAATGGGAAATGTGGTGGAGTGCAGGTCTTTAATCCCAGCATTCAGGAGCCAGAGGCAGGAGAATCTCTGTGAGTTCAAGTCCAGTCTGGTCTACAGCATGAGTTCCAGGCCAGCCAGGGCTATATAATAATGAGTTGAATCATAAAAGAAAAAAAAAAGTGGTGTATGATAGAGGTTAATAGGAGACCTGAGAAGAGCCCGCTAAAATCACAACGTGAGGTGACTCTAAGGGAGGGCCAGGAGAGGCCTGGGCCGTGGAATTCTGGTATCTCGTGTGCAGGAAAGGGGCTGTTCAGACACCGTACACAAGCAGAGCCTCCATGTTTTGTTGTCAGGGTTTCAGCTGGGAACACCAGGTCCTGGAACTTTGTCTGTGCACTCCTCCCGTGTACAGGGAATGAAGGCAAGGGCCACCAAGTCTGGCTTCCTTGGACTGTCTCAAAGGGTCAGGAGGTGACAGGATGGATCAGTAAGGACTTTGTGGCTTTGAGTAAAGAAAAAAAAACTGGTGCTTCATACAGGCTGGGCATGTACTCTACCACCGAGCTGTCCTCCCTGGGGAGAGAATTTTGATGCTTCTGGAATGAGGTATAGCAGGAACAGAATCTGAGTCAGAGGGACCGGAGCCACGTGCACAGGCTTCCTCTGTCTGCAGGTGACTGAGGTTGCTGAGATGGCCCAAGGAGGGCAGGGATTAAGGCTGTGGGGTGGGGGGCAGCACTGAGGGTCTGCAGAGGGAGCCCTTAGATTGACTGACAGGTTGGAGCAGTGGGGCAAACAGAGACAAGAGAGTTAGTTGGGAATGGTGGAGCATAATCAGAGCACTAGGAGGCCTTGTCTCAAAAACAAACAAACATCCAACCAGCAACAAGAGGCTGGAGAGGTGGCTCAGAGGTCAAGAGCACTTGCTGCTCTTGCAGACGGCTCAGGTTTGAATACCGGAGCACACTTGGTAGGCAGACATATGTGCACAAACATGAAATAAAAACTTCAAATCTAAGAAACTAAAGAAAAGCAAAACCAAACAAACAAAATAGGAGTTGGTGCTGGCAGAGGCTCAGGAAGGAAACACTTGGTGCCTTAGGAACTCTGCCCTCATCCCTAAGGAGACCATAAATAGGAAGCAGGAAGAAGGAGCCTTGAGTCCCAGCCTTGCCCAGGTTGAAGATAGGGATCTGGAGATGGAAGGAAAGACAAACAGGAGCAGACACACCGGCAGCCCCAGGGCTGGGGATGTGGAGGCTGGAAGATCAGTCCTAGGCATTCTCTGTTACACAGTCAGTTTGAGGCCACCTGGGCTATAAGGAGACCCCAGGCTGGGCTATAGAAGACCACCCAGTCTGGGCTATAAGAGACCACCCAGCCTGGGCTATAGGAGACCCCAGGCTGGGCTATAGGAGACCCCAGGCTGGGCTATAGGAGACCCCAGCCTGGGCTATAGGAGACCCCAGCCTGGGCTATAGGAGACCACAAACCTGGGCTGTAGGAGACTACCTCACAACATGTACACACAGGAAAAAAAGTCATTAAAAATTACCTCAGGGAAGTACCGAATGGCACAGTAGGCTCAACAGGAGGGACAAGACCTAAGGCTCACTGATGCTGGGAATTGAGACAGGGTCAGAGGTTAGGGTTAGAAGTTAGGGAGAGAGAGAGAGAG
>NC_022030.1:22391180-22400914 GCF_000317375.1 Microtus ochrogaster
CTATAAATATATTTTTAGAGTAGTTCAGAACATTTTGTTGTAATTACTAAGAAATGTTTGAGACTGCTAGTCCCTCTGCAGAAATGCTATGAACAGATGCAAAATGGTCGAAGGCTGAAACAATAACAAATCTCAAGAAAGTGGCGTAGCCAGCTCATGCCACATTATTTGTTTTTCAAGACAGGACTTCTCTGTGTATCCCTTGTTGTCCTGGAACACACTCTGTAGACCAGGCTGGCCTCAAACTTACGGAGATCTACCTCCCCTGCCTCTCAAGTACTGGGATTAAAGGCGTGGGCCATCACTGCCTGGCCTAAAAGCATTTTTTAAACTGTTGTTTTGAGATGGGGTCCTATGGTGTAGCTCACGGGCCTCAGCCTTCCAAGCCCGAGGATTATAGGCCTGTGTCAGCGTGTCTACTACAGGGGTTCTGAGAGCATGGAGCCATGGCCTCACCAAGTCCTGGATGGGTGTGAGGACAATGAGGACTTCCCAAATGAGAGACCCTGAGCTCCCATCCAAGGTTGAGGGCACAGGCAAACAGGAGTGTCTGTAGGTAGAGGGCAGGGTTTGTGCAAAGGTCTGCCAGGGAGCGGAGCCTGAGGTCAGGACGGAGAACCCTGTGGCAAGGGGTGTGGCAGCAAAGGAATCCACATGAGTCACTACCAAATGACTTATTGGCCTAGGTGTAGGCCCGGGTCATCACCTTCCGTTTTGCTCAGTTATAGCTCGCCTCCCACAAACAGGCTTGAGCAGCCATTGCCTGGCTTGGTCCCAGCAAGCCCTTAGGTGACGTCAGGTACAAGTACAGTTTTGTCTGCTGTGATCTTGTGATTTGAGTGATTATCATATTAATTAAATTATTGGAGAGTGTCTGAGTAACAGTGGCAGCGAAAGGAACAGGTAAGGTAGACTGTGCAGCTTAACCTCAGTTTACTTATACGTGGAATGGGGATAATGAACAGCATCTATCCCGCAGGGCTGCCATGAGAACACACAAGCCGACATGTGCAAAGTACTTAGGAACTGGCAGCTAGAATTCTCTGTTATGTAAGGATGAGCAAGAGTAAACTAAGAGATCCAGGTGGGCTGCAAGCTGAGAGAACAGTAGGGCAGCATAGGGACTAACATAAGAGCTGGCATTTACTATGTATTTAATCACTTAATTTTGATAGGGGCCTACCCAGGGGGAACCTATGCCTAACCCCCCCCCCTTTGAGACAGTTTCTCTGTGTAGCCTTGGCTGTCCTGGAACTCACTTTGTAGACCAGGCTGACCTCGAACTCAGAGATCCACCTACCTCTGCCTCCCAAGTGCTGGGATTAAAAGCGTGCGCCACCATGGCCCAGCTAACTTCCTCCCCTTTGGAGCAGGGTCTCATGTAGGCCAAACTTGTTATGTACTGAGACCGTCCTCCTGCCCCCACCTCCCAAGTGCGGTGTTCAGGTATGTGTCATCATCCCTGGATGTGCTCCCATTTTACAGATGAGGAAATCATGGCTCACAGACATCAGGTCACTGCTTTAGGGATGAGCAGACTCCAACTGAGGTTTACACAGTCCCCCGGGAGTGGTCCAGGCTCAGACAGCTAGACTGCCTAGAAGCCATAAAGGAACCTAAATTGGAGAACACAAACTGATGGTTGTTTATGGTAGTGAATATCTGTAATCCTGGCATTTGGGAAGCAGAGGCAGGAGGATTGCTTCGAGTTCGAGGTCAACTAGGGCGTTAGGGTGAGTTCAAGTTCAGCTTGGGATGTATAACCTGTCTCAAAGCAGAATGAATGAATGACAGTAAAAACTGCAGTCCCTTTTGGAGCAACGGTGGGTGACCTGTGGGCGACCTGGATCAAAATTCTAGTCCCCTGGACGTTCCAGTCCCTCGGTGTTAGAATGGTGTGTTAGTACTCAGAGCTGTTAAATCTGGAGGGCGTTGAATTTCTGGCAGCGTGTGTAAGGGGGCGGATTAGCTAGGCAGAGGCACACACCCGGAACCCACCACGTGAGGCGGGGCCCTCCCGCGCAGGCGCAGGCGCAGCTGCACTGTCGGCTCTAGGGCCCCGCGGACGGCTGCAGGGTGGTGCGCGGGCCCCAGCCCGGAGGAGCCGCCTGAGTCACCGGCCCCGCCCTCCCGAGCCGGACACAGCGGGAGGCCCCAGAGCAGGAGGGAGCGACCCGGGACCGCCGGAACCGTAAGTGAGAGCGGGCGCGCCAGCCCAGCACCCCTGCACCCCGTAGACCCGCGTTCGGCAGTCTTCAGACCTGGCGAAACCCTAAAGTCGCGGCCCTTGGGGTCTGAACAACAGGGCCTGTCACACTCTGGTCACCCCCTCCGGAGCACTCCTGGCCATCCCGGGTCTCACGATCAAAAATATAAGCCCAAAGATCTGAGGGGCACCCCATAAATTATTTGGGGCTTCTAGAACCACGATCCGAGAGTCTGATCCCCATTGTAGTGGGAGGAACTCCGTTATCCAGGATCCTCGGGGCACACAGTCATAATTTTAGGCCGGAGCCCACAGATCCAGTAGTGCCATTGTAGTCCCTCTGTCGGGAGTACCTAACTGTCCCAATCCTCTTTAGGGACTTCCTGAACTCAGTCCTGAGGGCCCAGGCTGCACCCCCTACCCGCCCGTCATCCCCACCCTAAGCTCGATTCTGGGGGACCTCGATCTGAGTCACGTCCGGTACACCTTACACAAATTGGGGTCCCTATGTGGAGCATCCCCACCAGACCCCTAGTCCTGCTTTCTGCTGCCCCGAGACAGGGGTCCGCGTAGTCCAGGCTGGCCCTGTAGCTGAGGCTGGTCGCGAACTGATCCTCCAGCCTCAGTTTCCAAATTCTGTATTCACGATTGTGCGCCACCACGCCCTAGGGGATTGTACCCCTATTCCTCATGATGTCCGGCGTGCCGTCGAGCCTCGGCCAGGGAACCTTCTAGACCCTAGGGGTCTGACCTGACCGGTCCCATCGCACCCATCCTAGGACCACCCGCTGTCACCAGTCCAGACCCCTAGTCTGAGGCTCCGCCCCTTTCCTGAGGCCTCCCCAGTCTAGCTGCCGGAAATAATACTTTCTTTTCTTGCTTTTTCCTTTCGGGAAGCTCCCCGGCGAGGCGACTACCTGACTCACCCCCTTTTCTCTACAGGACTCGGTTGCAGTCATGTTCCTGGTTAATTCGTTCTTGAAGGGTGGTGGCGGCGGGGGAGGCGGGGGTCTGGGCGGCGGCCTGGGGAATGTGCTCGGAGGCCTCATCAGCGGAGCTGCGGGCGGCGGCGGCGGTGGCGGTGGCGGTATGGGCATGGGAGGAGGTGGTGGAGGCGGTGGAACTGCCATGCGCATCCTGGGCGGAGTCATTAGCGCCATCAGGTAAGACCACCTGGAGGGGCGGGGTGGCCCAAGAACTGAGGGACTCACGTGGAGTCTAGGACTGGGGTGGCCTAGATCAGAAAACCGGCCCTAGGGGAACCCTAATGAGGATGGTGTCGCTTCTTAGGGACGGGCTTGACGTGGGTGTAAATCTGCTCCTGTGGGTCAACGAGTTGGATGCAGTTTCTGAGGGAACTGTCAGTGGGTTTGGGGAAGACTCCATAGGACTGGATCCATCACTGGGGTCGGAACCAGTGAATCTGAGGGCACAGCGCGGCACAAGACTTGACATGGGTGTGGCCTGCTGTTGTTGGGAGGGTGGGCCCAGGAAAGACCAGCGCCTACTAAGAAGAAACGGTCCAGCGAGGATCAGGAACTGGCTGGTTTAGTGGGTAAAAAATCCATGATGGGGTTAGAGCTTGTGGTTTGCACCTGATTATCCTTGGTCACCCAGCAGCGATCCCTCGGAGGAGTGGGGACTGATGGAACTGGGGTGGGATGTTAGGAAGTTAGAGAAGTGGGAAGAGGCGCAATGGAGTAAGGTTCTAGACAGAGACCTGAAGAAGATGGGGCCGAGGGCAGCTGGCGCAGACCCCCTATGAAGTGAGTTCTTCAAGGGGGCGGGTCCTGCTGAGTGGTGGGATTTCAGTGATACTGATTGGGGCCAAGGTGATTCTAACATCTACGATTGGTGGGTGTTCCTCTGCTAGGTAAGGATTCTTCCGTGGGGGTGGGCCCGTGGGAGGGGTTGGCCTGATGGAGGAAAAGGAGGGGCAGCCCTCTTCTGAAAATTGGGACAGGTGATGACCGGGACATACAGAGGGGGAGGGACCACTTGAGGAAGAGAGGGGCTGAACTTTGAGGGGTTGAACTAACCGTTCTGTGGCCCGTTGGAGGCTCCGCCCCCATGCGCTAACTCCCTCTTGTCTCTCCTCAGCGAGGCTGCTGCGCAGTACAACCCCGAGCCCCCGGTAAGCCACCTTAAGCACTAGAGATACTCCCTCCCCAGGCTTGTCTGCATCGTCATCACCGCCATTCCTATAGAGAAGGCTCCCCTTCCTTTCTTAGGAAGTTCCCCTGCCATTCAGAATGTCCTTTCTGAAGCTGGGTCTCAGTCATGCTACATGCTACACTCAGTTCAGGTTCCCTGACCCTCAAACTGCCCAGCCCTCTCTGAGTTTTCCCTGGGATATTTGGGTGTGAGGAGAGAGACGTGCTTCTCCATATCTGTTCTGAGACCTCCTCTCTCTGCAGCCCCCACGTAGCCATTTCTCTAATACTGAGGCCAATGAGAGTGAGGAGGTCCGGCAGTTTCGGAAACTCTTTGTCCAGCTCGCTGGAGATGTAAGTATCCTGGGCCGCTGGCCCTCCTTGACCTGACAGCCCAAAAGTCCTCGTGGTCTTTTATGAGATGCAGCCCTTTCCATCTCTCTGAACTGTCTTTACCTTCTGCTCTCAGGATATGGAGGTCAGCGCCACGGAACTCATGAATATCCTCAACAAGGTGGTGACGCGACGTGAGTGACCAGGGTCAGGGCATGGGGAAGCGTTAGAGGTTAGATGGACTGGGATGACTGTGATCTCTGACCTCTCACCTTCACCCTGTCACCCCTCAGACCCGGATCTGAAAACTGATGGTTTTGGCATTGACACTTGTCGAAGTATGGTGGCTGTGATGGATGTATCCTTTTGGGACCAGTCTAGAGGGCATCCTGGCTGAAGCAAGGGTTTCTTTTCCTTCCTTCCTACGTTCCTTCCTTTATTCATTCCTTCCTTCCTTCCTTCCTTCTCCCCCCCCCCTTTTTTTTTGTTTTGTAGACCAGGCTGGCCTCTGACTCACAGAGATCCTCTTGCCTCTGCCTCTGGAGTGCTACGCCGCTGCCACCACCACCGGTGCAGAGGGGATTTCCTGCGAGTGTGTTGAGGACAGCCAGGGTTATATTTTCATACTGAGGACACAGGCCTACCTACATGGCAATAAATCGTATCAGCTGCCACAGCAGGACTTTACTAGATCAGTGGAGCCAAGCTTTACAGATACCTGGCTAGACAGGGGACACGGAACAGGAAAGGAAACAGGCTCAGAGAGACACAGTGATTTTGCCTCTGGCCAAACTGCCCAGAATTCACCCAATATCTGATCTTGGAAGCTAATCAGGTTTGGGGCTGGTTGGGACTTGGATAGCAGAAGCCTTGTTTGAAGAAGAGATGGCAGGATAGGATTTGGACTTGGGAGTCTCAGGCTTGAAAATTTAAGCTTTTATTTAGGTATTTGCTTTTTAAACAGTTTTTATATTTGTTTATTATTTATTTATTTATTTGAGAGAGGGTTTCTTTGTGCAACCCTGGCTGTTCTAAAGTCCCTGAGTGCTGGGATTAAAAGGCAGGCACCACCACCTCCTGGCTAACCTCCCCCCCAACACCCCTCCCTTTTTTTTTTTTTTTTTTTTTTTTTTTTTTTTTTTGGTTTTTTTCGAGACAGGGTTTCTCTGTGTTTTTGGAGCCTGTCCTGGAACTAGCTCTTGTAGACCAGGCTGGTCTCGAACTCACAGAGATCCGCCTGCCTTTGCCTCCCAAGTGCTGGGATTAAAGGTGTGCGCCACCACCACCCGGCTCCCTCCCTTTTTTTTTTTGCAAGATTTTTGCAAGATAGGGTTTCTCTGTGTAGCCCTGGCCATCTTGGAACTCACTGAGTTTGAGTCTGGCCTCAAACTCAGAGATATTCACCTGCCTCTGCCTCCCAAATGCTGGGATTAAAGTTGCAAGCCATTTCTGCCCAGTTCCAGCTAACAATCTGTAAAGATGTATTTATTTTTCATGTATGAGTGTTTTGCCTGAATGTGGTACGTGTGTTATGTGAAGAGGATACCAGACCTCTCAGAACTGGAGTTAGACAGTTGTAAGCTGCCATGGTGGTGCTGGGAACATGTTGGCCCTTCATGACGGAGCAACCAGTGCTCTTAATCACTGAGCCATCTCTCCAGCCCCAAGGATCTAAACTCTATCAACTGTATTTAAGACATATACCAAGGGCCACAACTATATGCATGGTACATAGGCACACATATTTCTCAACATAAGAGCATACATAGCTCCATGTGTGTGATATGGAACACACATGAGCATTTGCACATGGCCAGCCACCAGCCAGTCACGAGTGCATGCACACCTAGCCTGCTTTACCCACTGTTCATTTTCTTACCCTCCCCCTAGGCTCTGGCTGGGCTGGAACTTTCCATGTAGACCAGATGGCTTCCAAAGCTCTGAGATCTGCCTGCTCTGCCCCTTGTGTGCTGGGGTTGAAGGGCTGCCCCGCCATTCCCAGCCCAACCTTGGTTTTGAAATAGGGTCTTCCTATATACCCCATGCTATTGTGAAACTCTCGGTGCGTCTGCTCTGCTTCCTGAGTGCTGGAACTTCAGCATAAGACCCTGTGTTAAAAAAGCAAATTTTAATATTTATTTACTTATTGATTTTGTCATAGGGTTTCACTGTGTAAACCTGGCTGGCCTGGAATTTACTATATAGATCAGGCTGGCCTCAGACTTAGATGGATCTGCTTGCCTTTGCCTTCTGAGTGTTGGAATTAAAGGTGTATGGCACCATACCCAGCCAAAACTGTACCCAGCCAAAACTGTACCCAGGCAAAACTGTACCCAGCCAAAACCTTTTGTTAAACAAACAAAGAAATAACTCAAACCATGCCATGTATAACATGACTATAGTGTTGAATGGGAGTTGTCTGTTAGCCTAGATTCCCAGGATTATTGTCATGTACCCAGTACATTCAATGCAGTATCTGGGTTTAATTATCACATTGTGTGTGTGAGAGAGAGAGAGACAGACAGAGAGAGACAGAGAGAGGGAGACGGAGATTTAGGATTAATCCAGGCCTCATCTGTGGTAGATGGAGACTCTATTTATTCAAGCTATATCTCAGCTTGCTGATTTATTTATCTATATATAGTGTCTTGCTAAATAGCCCAGACTGACCTTGACCTGGGTGGCTGAGCACTGCACTACTGAGGACTACAGCAGCCTTACCGCACCCAGCTTATTTTATTTTATGGTACTGTGGTTTTGGATTCTTGAGAAGGGTCTCCAGTAGTCTAGGCTGGCCTTGAAGTCAGTATGCTGCCAAAGTTGGTCTTGAACTCCTGATCTTCCTTTTGCCTCTCAAGTGCTAGAACTATAGACATGTGCTACTATGCCTGGCTTGACTTATTTTAGTTTTATTTATGCGTATGTCTGTGGGTGTGGGTGTGCATGCAAGTGTCCTCAGAGGCCTGAGGGCATTGTGTCCCCTAAAGCTGAAATTACAGGTGGTTGTGAGCTGCAGGATTTAGGTTCTGGGAACCAAACCCAAGTCCTCTGCAAGAACTGTGAGTGCTCCTAACTGCCAACTCTCCAGCCGTCTAAGCTTATTTCATTTCTATTAATTTTTTAAAAGGTAGCCTTCAAAACAATAGGTTTCCTTATGGCATTACCGCACACACTCATCCACACACCCCATTGTATTTTGTCATGCTGTTCTTAACAAGCTCCTGCTAGAGTGATACTACAGGCAAGCTGGGCTTTGAGGAATTCAAGTACCTCTGGAACAACATTAAAAAGTGGCAGGTGTGTGGTAGCCTCTGGAACTCCCAGCATCCAGATCCCCGGGCCACGGGGACACCCATGACCCATACTCCACGATGCTCGGTTGGACTGTGTCTTCTCTCTCCTGCAGGCTATTTACAAACGCTTTGATGTTGACCGATCTGGGACCATCAGCCCCAGTGAACTCCCAGGGGCCTTTGAGGCCGCAGGTGGGCTGGCAGGGCTCTGTTGGGCTAGAGGGGGGTGGTGAGCGAGGCTGCACCACTGTCCTGGGGATGGAGAAGGACCCTGTGCCCTGCCCTGAGACTGAGCCCTTTCAGGATTCCACCTGAATGAGCATCTCTACAGTATGATCATCCGGCGCTACTCGGATGAGAGTGGCAGCATGGACTTCGACAACTTCATCAGCTGCCTGGTCAGGCTGGACGCCATGTTCCGTGAGTGACGCTTGCCCTGGATCTCTCTGAGGCTGGGGATTTGCTAACCTTCACTGGCCATGGTCTCGTCTAAGCCTGACTTTAACATGAATGATGCCGGGGTCACCGGGGATGGGGTAGGCTAGTGACAGCCACCTGGGCTGTGAGGGGAAGCAAGCATCTGACTCAATCCAGGGAATCAGGGAGGGCTGCCTGGAGGAAGGCAAATGTGAACTAAGACACGAGGCGTGAGGAAGAGGGAGCTAGAGGGAGCAAGGAAGGGTGTTGCAAGCTAAGGGGCAGTGTGATGGGACTCTCGCTGTTTTAAGGTTGTTTACTAATTTGGTTTTTACATGTAGAGGTCAGAGGACAACTCTCTCTCTCTCTCTCTCTCTCTCTCTCTCTCTCTCTTTCTCTCTCTCTCTCTCATTCACTCTTGAGACAGGGTGTAGCTATATAGCCCTAGTTGTCCTACAGCTTGCTATGTAGACCAGGCTGACCTCAAGACTGCAGAGAGCTACCTACCTCTGCATATACTACCATACCTAGATTGGCTTGCTTTCTTTCTGACCTGTTTTTTGTTTGTTTTTTAAATTTTACTTATATGAGTGTTTTGCCTGTATAGTATGTCTGTCTGTGGCTGATGTCAGATCCCCTGGAACTGGAGTTACAGATGGTTTTGAGCTGCCATACGGGTGCTGGGAATTGATCCAGGTCCTCTGAAAGAGCAGCCAGTGCTCTTAACCTCTGAGCCATTGTTCCATCCCTGTCTTGTTTGTTTTTTTTGTTTTGTTTTGTTTTTTGTTTTTTTTTCTTGAGACAGGTTTTTCATGTAACTCAAGTTGATTTCAGACTTAATTTGTAGCCAAGGGTGACCGTGAACTTCTGGTCTTCACACCTGCAGTGAGAGCATTTTTATGGATTTGATGTAAGAGTCCTAAGACTCAGGAGTGGGGCTGCTGCCCCCTTGTTATGGTGGAGGATCCTAAGGTTCAGTTTCCTGGCTTGCGCTCAGCTACTCAGCCAGGACGTTGGAAGCCAGGATTCAACTTTGTGCTTGTTTGAGGACCAAACTGAGCAATGCGAAGAAACAGGGATGATGGGCATGGGCACTTTTTAGTGCTCTAAATGCCAAGCTCGGGGTTGCTCAGACTGTCGTGGGCATTGTAGAGCCAGGGCAGATTCTAGGCAAGGGAGGGGCTGGGTCAGCTTTGTATTCCAAACTCCTTTGTAGTGTGGGGTTGTGTGTAGTGTGGAGTTGGGTGCAGTGTGGAATTGGTTGTAGTGTGGGTTTGTGTGTAGTGTGTAGTTGGGTGTAGTGTGTAGTTGGGTGTAGTGTGGGGTTGGGTG
>NC_022030.1:22401032-22404227 GCF_000317375.1 Microtus ochrogaster
TGTGTGGTTGGGTGTAGTGTGTGGTTGGGTGTAGTGTGTGGTTGGGTGTAGTGTGTGGTTGGGTGTAGTGTGGGGTTGGGTGTAGTGTGGGGTTGGGTGTAGTGTGGGGTTGGGTGTAGTGTGTGGTTGGGTGTAGTGTGAGGTTGGGTGTAGTGTGGGGTTGGGTATAGTGTGGAGTTGTGTATAGTGTGGAGTTGGGTGTAGTGTGTGATTGGGTGTAGTGTGGAGTTGGGTGTAGTGTGTGATTGGGTGTAGTGTGGAGTTGGGTGTTATGGTACACTGTGATCCCAACACTTGGGAAGCTGAGGCAAGAGGATGGTCAGGAGTTCAAGGTCATTCTTGACTACTTGGCAAATTTGAGGCCATCCTGGTTTTGTGAGACCTGTCTCACACCAAAGTTAATCAGTTACTAGTTAAAAGGGTCAGGACATAGCATAGTTATATGCATGGATACCATGCATAGATGCATCCGGTAATGCTAACGCCATGCTCCTGTTAACCTGACAATGATGGCCCACACCTGTCATCCCCGTGCTCGGGCAGTAGAGGCAGGACGATAAGAATTTCAGGAGAAATGTCCTCTGGTCCCCTGGCCTATGGTAGCAGGAGCACCAGTGGCATCCACTACACACCTGAAGGTAGTGACTCAGTCTTGGTTAGTGTGGGCAACTCTGGCTTGGTTGTCTGTGGACAGGAAGCATGGAGTTATTGCCAAGTTGCCTCCTTTTAGGAGCCTGTTTGGGTTGCACCTGGAGAGCATGTGGCAGAGGTACTGGGAGGACGGGCCTGGGTTCTAGTCCGTTTCTTTCCTGTCTTCCTGGGTGAGCTCCAGCATGCCACTTCACTTGTCTGTTTATTGAGGGTCAGGGCCTGAACCCGAGCCTCAGGCATCATAGGCAAGTACTCTACCGTATTGTGTTATAATACCCTAATTCTTTGCCTCGTTTAAAAATGCCACATGTCACATAATTATAGATATTTTATTGATTTAATGTTATTATTATTAAGATACAGTTTCACGTAGCCTGGCTGACCTTGAACCCCCATATGTAGCTAAGAGTAATATGAACTCAAGACCTTCCTTTTGCACAGCCAACCGAGTGCTGGGATTACGATGTGCACCACCACACGTGCCTTTGAAGCTCTCTGCACAGTCCTTGCTTGGCACAGGAAAAAAAGGATGAATGGGGGTTAACTAATCATCATAACAACATCATTATCCTGTAGCCAGTCAGGTGGCACACGCTTAGTCTCAGCACTCTAGAGGCAGAAGCAGGCGGATCTCCACAACTTTGAGGTCAGTCAAGGGATACTCAGTGAGACCTTGTCTGAAAACAAAACAAAAACAACAGTTAACAAAAAGAGAATTGTTGGTGGAAGCCGCTCGCTCGGTCCCGGCCGCTTGACTCCTGAAATCATCACATAATATTTGTAGCAATTGCAATACTGTTTGGCCAATAGCTTAAGCATATTTCTGGCTAACTCTTACATCCTAAACTAACCCATCTCCATTAATCTGTCTATCGCCACATGGCTGTGGCTTAACCTGGTAAAGTTCCGTCCCCGGTGTCTGGGGCTACATGGCGTCTCCCTGATTCCGCCAACTCTCTCTCTATATCTCTTTCAGCCTGGCTTTACTCAGTTAAGCCATTGGCCAAAAGCAGCTTCTTTATCAACCAGTGGCAATAGAGCATATTCCCAGCATCCATCACCTCACACATCAGAGAATAATTGGCCATGTGTGAGTATAATATCATCCAAAGCACCCAAGTTCTCTCTTCCTTCCACCTCTAGGTGCTTTCAAATCTCTTGACAAAAATGGCACTGGGCAGATCCAAGTGAACATCCAGGAGGTAAGGCTGCCTCTCTTGGGGGTGGGTGCTCAGCTCCGATTCCAGCCCCTCCCATCCTATTGCCCAGCAGGCCCTGGGTGAGGTGTCTGGTTCTCGGGGCGCTCTGCTCATCTGTGCCTTCCCCTTCCAGTGGCTGCAGCTGACTATGTATTCCTGAACTGGGACCACCGACCTGCCCCCACAGCTCACTCTGGAGCCACATTGAATCCTGATCCTGTCTACAGCCACATTTTTACGGTCGTGTCCTGCTACCCACAGGGGTTTCTTCTCCCTGTCTGGTACCCAGCTTCCCAGTCAGCAGCCAGAGCCCAACATGCCCCAGCTTGCCATACCCGGAGTTACCCCTGGCTCGAAGACAAGCTAGTTTGCTCTCTCTGCTGAAGGGTCACCCCGCCCCAGCACACCCATCCCACACCCTCCGTTCCCTTCATCACCTTCATCCTGTCTGTGGGCCAAGCCTAGCACTCCGTTTGCTTCCATGTCCCAAGGGCCCTGTCTCAGTTCTGGGAGGATCACTCCTGTCCCCACACACCCTATTACACACTCGTTCAGTCACCTCCCAGGCAGCCAAATAAACTCCAGGCCATGGCAGGCCCACACACCCTAGTGCCAATGCCTGCACTGTTTCCACAGCTGTCAGGCCCAGGAGGAAATAAACTCTCTCCACCTGCTGCTTCCCATGGGCTCTGCCTCCTGAGTGTTGAGAGGTGGCTCAGAGTACAGGGAGGAGGAACGATTTTATGGGGGCTTGAGTATTCGTCTAGTTACTATATAGTGTGTGTGTTTAATGAGCATGCCCATATGTGCACCATGTATCTGCTATCCCCTGGAACAGAGGTACAAAGGGTTGTGGGCAACCGGGGGTGCTGGGAACTGAACCCAGATCCTCTTCAATAGCAGCGAAGTATCATCTCTCCAGCTCCGAGAGTGGTTGGGGTGCCTGTCTTTGGGGTTGGACCATGTATTTCCTACTCCACATCTTTTTTTTTTTTTTTTTTTCCTCGTACTATTCCAAGTTGAGACAGCCTGGCTTTGCTGAAGCTTCACCTGGATCCCATGCAGGCTCAGGATGGGACTTAGAATCCCCAGTGATGCCCTTGCAGCTCCCAAAGCTTTCAAGCTGTTAACAGATCCTGGGGACCCTCTGTTCTTTGTCCCTTAGGGCCATGTTTGTAGCTCTCTGAACCTCTGTCTTTTAATTGATTACCTGATTGGTGTAAAGGATGGCACCCCGGGCTTTGCACATGCTAGGCAAGTACTCTACCACACACACACACACACACACACACACACACACCCACACACACACACACCGGGCAGATTCTATGCTCTTCCACTCAGC
>NC_022030.1:22404327-22405624 GCF_000317375.1 Microtus ochrogaster
ACACACACACACACACACACACCGGGCAGATTCTATGCTCTTCCACTCAGCCACATCACCATCGGGCTTCAGTCTTGGTGCCAGTCTTTCTCCTCCCTTGGCTCATAGATCATGGCATCTCTCTTCATTTCTGAGCCAGGGTCTCCGAACTAGACCAGCACCTTCCCTACCCTTTGGGCCTCTACAAGGGGAGGGGATGCTATGCTGGATAATAATACCCTTGTTCCACTCAGCATCACCACTCCAGACCCTTGGTCCCCCAGTAGGCATCTAAAGCAGGTTGTCTTAAGTACCACACTGGTCCAGCATGAGGGGCCAAGGGCTGGGGTGAGTTGCTTTCTACTGGGTAGACATCCCTGGATGATGGGAAGGTGGGTTGGAACACAGACACACAGGCCAGAGTCGAGTGGGGTTCTCAAGAGGCTAGCATGTTTATTGATGTTTGTGCAAGTCCGCCAACATTCTTGGTGTCACTTCTTGTGGGGGAAGGAGGCCCAGCCCAGGCAGTATAAGCAGTAGGCAGTGCCTAGGGAAGGGATGGATATCAAATGAGATCCTAATGCCCATGCACCCTCTCACAGGACCTGTAAAAGCCCCTAGGTTCCCCCAGCCCCTCATGGATCACAGCTCAGTTCAGCTCTGAACTTCCTCCCAAACTGGATTCCTCACGGGGAACGCCCGCCCCCACCCGTTTTGATATGAACCAGGCCAGGAGCTTATTTTGGGGTGGGTTGGGCAGACCCATCACTAGCTCTGATCCCTCAGGGCAATAGGTGACCCCTTGTTCCCGTCCTCAGGCCTTGTCAGCTCAGGACTCCCCCCACCTCCTGAAGCACTGACTGACTGGCTAGTCCACAACCCAGGCAACCTGGTGGGCCCTGCACTCACCCCCCAGCGTCAGGGTCATAGTCAGTCTGTATAGGATGTTGTCCATTGCTCCGCCCTTCAGGTGTACTGGGAGGTCGTTGTTGGCCTGTGTGAGGGGTGAGGGTGACAACAGGGTGCTGGGTCCTGCACAGACCTCCGTGTGCATGGCATCTCCACCCCACCGTGGGTCCAGGGACATTGTCCTCCTACCTGGAAGAGTTTCTGCTTCTCTGCCACACGATTTTCTAAGTGGCTCCGGGCAGATGAGCTAAAAGGACGAATCAAAGCCTGGGAGACCTGGAGGGGTAGGAGATGAGTGGGTTGGAGACCTGGAGGGGTAGGAGATGGGTGGGCTGGAGACCTGGAGGGGTAGGAGATGGGTGGGTTGGAGACCTGGAGGGGTAGGAGATGGGTGGGTTGGAGACCTGGA
>NC_022030.1:22405724-22416300 GCF_000317375.1 Microtus ochrogaster
ACCTGGAGGGGTGGGAGATGGGTGGGTTGGAGACCTGGAGGGGTAGGAGATGGGTGGGTTGGGAGACCTGGAGGGGTAGGAGATGGGTGGGTTGGCGGCACCTGGAGGGGTAGGAGATGGGTGGGTTGGAGACCTGGAGGGGTGGGAGATGGGTGGGTTGGCGGCACCTGGAGAGCTGCCTTCACGTGGTCCTGTGAGAAGGGGTGAATGTCTGCCTTAAAGGCAAGAGACCAGTCACCAGTGAGAGTGGGGAAGGAATCAGTGGAGGCCTGTAATCCCAGCATTCAAGCAGGAAGATCAGGAGTTTGGGGCCAGCCTGGGCTACTCAGTAAACATTTTAAAAATGAGGTTAAGGTGTTACACATGTTATCACACTTGGGAGGGGGAGGCGAAAGGATTAGAAGTTCAAAGACTTACTCAGCTGCATATCAAGTTAGAAGCCAGCGTGGGCTATATGATGCCCAGTGTCCAAAAAAAGGGGGGTGGGGTGGGGGTAAGGGTAGGGAATCCATGCCGAGAGAGTACAGTGTGGAGGTCAGCAGGCTTCCAAGAGGGTCCCTGAGAATTCCCAGGCTGCCCAAGACACCCACACCGGAGCTGGTATTAGGGCTCCGAGGGATACTAAGAGGGCACTCGGGTAAAGGGAGGTTTAAACCCAGGATTCAGGACCAGGCTAGAGGTAAAGTCTTGGAAACTCAGGATGTTAGGGAGGGAGTCCCAGACTCTGAGGGGTGCACGTGTTCCCAGACTCCAGATCCTGACATGTTTAAGGTAGGCATCTGGGTTGTGGGGTTCCCCTCCACCCCGACACAGCCCGTGGGGACCTCACCCGCAAGGCCCTCATTTCGCGTCCTCTGCAGCTCGAGTCACCTCTCTCAGCCCAAGGACGTGCAGCACTTTACCCCTGAGGGAATCCCAAGACACGCCTGCTGCGCCGGGCTTGACAGTTGGGGGCGTGGCCAAATCACATTTGTCCAATCAGCTCAGAGGAAAGGTGTTCCAACCTACCAGTCATCTGTTTCCGTGTTTGGGGTGAGTGCAACAGATTACTTTTCGGCAGAGGTGTCTCAGGGGACGCACCATTCCAGGCCTCCATCTAGGGCTACCCTGCTGGTATCTGGGAGCCAGTGAGGGCTGAGGTAAATTAACTCCTCGTTCTGTCTACACAGTGAGTGATTGCACCTTGTATCTCAGAGCCTTAGTTTCCGTATTTGTTTCCTGAGAGTCAAGTCAGAATCTTCCTCACTGTCCTGAGGAAATAGGAAAACACCGAGATTAAATTATTTACACGGAGCCGGGCGGTGGTGGCACACGCCTTTAATCCCAGCACTCGGGAGGCAGAGGCAGGCGGATCTCTGTGAGTTCGAGGCCAGCCTGGTCTACAAGAGCTAGTTCCAGGACAGGAACCAAAAGCTATGGAGAAACCCTGTCTCGAAAAATCAAAAAAAAAAAAAAAATTATTTACACGGCCAGAATTGATTTAAGAAATTAAAAAAAAAAAAAGACAAGCTGGGAGTGGTTGCTCAGTTCTTTAATTCCAGGGCTCAGGAGACAGGAAAGTGGATTTCTGCCATTTTAAAACAGAGTGGTCTACACCGTGAGTTCCAGGGCTACATAGAGAGACTCTGTCACACACATTGGGGTGGGAGAGATGGTTCAGTGCTCTTCCAGAGGACCCAGTTTCCATTCCCAGCCCCCACACTGCAGCTCACGGCTGTCTGCAGCTGCAGTTCCAGGGGATCTGACACCCATACAGAGACATACATGTAGGCAAAACACCAATGCACATAAAAATAAATGATAAAGAATAGCTGGGTGGTGGTGGTGGCACACACTAATACCAGCACTTGGAGTGGTGGTAGTGGGGGAGCAAAGGCAGGTGGATCTCTGTGAGTTCGAGGCCAACCTGGTCTACATAGAGAGTTCCAGGACAACCAGGGCTGTTACACAGAGAAACCCTGCCCCCACAAAACAAAAACAACCTAAAAAAAATAGAGACTCGAAGGGCTGGAGAGATGGCTCAGAGGGTAGGAGCACTGGCTGCTCTTCCAGAGGTCCTGAGTTCAATTCCCAGCAACCACATGGTGGCTCACAACCATCTGTACTGAGATCTGGCGCCCTACTCTGGTGTGCAGGCATACATGGAGGCAGAATGTTGTATACATGGACAGAGGGGAGGGAGAGAGAGACCCCTTGAAAGAAAAGTGTGGTTCCTCTGCAGCTGAAGTTAGGCTCCTTAGACCTTTCGTGTGGGATTCAGCCTGGAGTGAGGTCTAGAGGGCAACCCACTGCTCTGTGATTCTCTAAGACGGGCCATTTGGGTGAGGCGCCAGGGACCATTGGGAGTTATGCTTAATTGTAGAACAAGACCATAAGTCACCAGGTCTAACTACTAGAGGATAGGTCATTTCGCTTTCTGACCCCTTTGTCTCTATAGTCAGAGGTTTATTGCGGCAATGAAGTGAGCTCAGAGCATAATTCAGCTCGCACAGTTAAGAAAAAAGGGCTTGCCAGCCAGCTCTGTGGGTAGCTGCTCACCGCCAAAGTCTACAAGGTTGTCCTCCCGTGGCAAACATGGGCCCTCCCATCATATACACCAGAGCCTTGGCTACAGAAAGTTCCAGGCTGACGTGAGCTACCTGAGACATGGAAAAGGAAAGCACAGGAGGAGAGAAGAAAGAAGGAACTAGTAATGTGATTTTGAGAAAAATCAAACAGAAGCCACTCTTGCTAGTGGGAAATCTGTTTCTTGTGCAGGACCAATTCTAGCACCTAGCTCTTTCTGAGCAAGCGCTCTGCCCAATCTATACCCTAGCACACACTGAAAAAAAACTGAAGCCTCAGTCAAATATTTTTGCATTTAGTTCAGTTTCATCTGTGTGCATTCACACATACACAATACCATATGCACATCACATGCACATACCCCTCTCCCACAAATATGCACCATACCCACACACACATACCCACACACACAAATATGCACCTATACACACATACCCCCACATATAAGTATGCAGCTACACACACACACAACCACACACACAAATATGCACCTATACACACACACAAATATGCACCTATACACACATACCCCCACATATAAGTATGCAGCTACACACACACAAATATGCACCTATACATGCATACCCCCACATATAAGTATGCAGCTACACACACACAAAAATATGCACCTATAAATACACTTCCACATATAAGTATGCAGCTACACACACACACACACACACACACACACAGAAATATGCACCCACTCACACACACATGTATCCACCCATGCATCCATACACAGAATGGAAAAATAAAAGTGCTGAGTGGCAAGGGAATGTTTATCTAGAATCCACCAATTAGGGGCTTGAGTTTTGGCTCAGGGGTCCATCTAGCTTAGCTAGATCGTGCAAAGCCTAGCTTGTGCAAAGCCCTGGGTTCAGGCTGAGACAGGATTTCATGCTGGAGGCAACCCTGGACTACACAGGACGGTGTCTACTTCCTTTGACCATGCAAAACGTCCTAAACGTGAGGCTTTTCCTTTCTCCCACGGCCTCTCTTAACTCATCACAATAGGCATGCAGGAAAAACATCTGTGCACCTAAAGTCAAAAGTCAAAAAAAATAAGCCAGAGCTACATAGTGAGATCCTGTCTCAAAAAACACAGAAAAACAAAACAAAATAAAAGAGCAAGCAAGCAAACCAATTGCCGCTGTGGTGGAAGTCTGCCAAAACCTGTTTGGTAGCAGCACTCTTCTGCCATCTCGTGGCTGAAACAAGTCAGCTGCTCTTCAACCTGAACCTCTCCATGTATTGATTCTCTGATTTCCTTTCTTAGCCTCACCCCACCCACACCTCTTTTGTCCCCAGACAGGGCCTTGCCACACTGTTCTGGCATGTCTGGAACCTGTGATCCTCTTGTCTCAACCTTCTGACCACTGCAGTTAGTGGCAGGTCCCACCAAACCATGCTTACAATTGCCGGTTTTAAATCAATGCATCCCACGGCACTTTAAGCTACCTCATAAGTGCATACCCGTAAACCTTTTGGGAGGCTGAGCATCTTGAGTTCCAGGATAGCCAAGGCTATATAGTGAGACCCTGCCTCAAACAAAACCCATAAATATTCCTGACTGAATGAAGGTACCAGATGAGTAACAGAAAAAACATCTTTGGTCCTGCCTCCAGTCCCTAAAATTCTTTGAACCATCAGAGTGATTGACAGTGTTCTTTATTTGCTAATGGGATGTTGGAGGTCCCCAGGTAGATAGATAGATGGGGCTGGTCACCAGAAAGACCAAGGCATGAAATAAAAAAGGTTGGACATCCATCCTTCCCAATATCCTTGGGCTTCTAGGGATGGGGATGATGGAATCACTTATGGTTGATGATTAAAAATTTATTATTTAATTAAATAGCCCTTTGGTGGGCTCCAGGATTGTGACCATGTTAAAGCATCATGAAGATGGCAGATGGTTGAGCAGCGGTGGTACACACCTTTAATCCCAGCACTAGGAGGGTAAAGGCAGGGGGACTACAGACTGAGTTCCAGGACAGGCTCCAAAGCTACACAGAGAAACCCTATCCTGAAATGAAAACCCCCCAAAAAACTATTTTAAACACACAAACAAACAAAAAACTAAAAAAATATTCTGTCTACATAAATTGATGAGCACCAAGTACATGCTGGTGCCTACAGAGCCAGAAGGGGGTGTTGGGTTCCCGTAACTAGAGTTATGGATGGTTGTGAGCCACAATGCTGGGAACCAAACTCAGGTTTTCTGCAAGAGCAATGGACGCTTATAAGTTAAACTAACCCATGTATATTAATCTACATTCTATCACATGGCATTATCTCTCTTCCATTTTACACCTTCTGCGTCCTCTCTGTCTCCTGGTGTCTCCTGTGTGTCTAGCTTCCTCCTCTTCTCCCTTTCTCTCCCCAGAAATCTCACCCGTAACCCCTGTGTAGCTATTGGTCATTCAGCCTTTTATTGCAACAATCACAGCGATACATCTTCGCAGAGTACACAAATATCCTAGAACCCTCTAGTCAGTGTGAACTTGTTGGTAGTGGTTGATGAGCTGTGAGCCATGGATAAAGGCCTGCCCACATTCTCTACATTCATAAGGTTTGATACCAGGGTGAATTCGCTGATGTTCGGTCAGCTGTGAGCTGCGAATGAAAGCCATACCACACTCCCTGCATATGTAGGGTTTCTCATAGGTGTGGGTCCTCTGGTGGTGAGTCAGCTGGGAAACACGAATGAAGGCTTTCCCACACTCCTTACATTCATAAGGCTTGTCCCCTGTGTGAATTCTCTGATGTTGAATGAGGTATGAACCCCGACTAAATGCCTTTCCGCAGTCCTTACATTCAAAGGGTCTGTCAACAGTATGAACGGTCTGATGTCGCTTGAGCTGTGCGTGCTGTCTGAAGGCTTTCCCACATTCCTTACATTCATAAGGTTTTTCCCCAGAATGAATTCTTTCATGGCGAGTGACTGCTGAGCTATAGATAAAACCCTTCCCACACTCCTTACATTTGTAGGGCTTCTCCCCGGTGTGGATTCGCTGGTGCATGGTGAGCTGCGAGTGCTGTCTGAAGGTCTTTCCACAGTCTCTACACTGATAGGGCCTAGCCCCTGTGTGAGTTCTCCAGTGCACAGTCAGCTGGGAACTACGAAAAAAAGCCTTCCCGCAGTCTTTACAAACATAGGGTTTCTCACCCGTATGGATTCTCTGATGCTCAACGAGGTGTGAGGCTCGCCCAAAAGCCTTCCCGCACTCCTTACACTCAAAAGGCTTTTCAGCAGCAGGAGTCTTCTGGTGCTGCACAGCCTGGCTAAAGGCTTTCCTGCAGTCGCTGCGTTCAAGCAGTTTCTCTTGAGTCCTGCGGCTCTGATGTAACAGGGCAGCGGATGTGCGTGGCTTGAAAGCAGGCATGCTTCCATAGGGGATTTCCACTGGCTTGAGATGGCACTCCTGACTCCATGGCTGTCTCTCAAACTGGTCTCTGCATGCCCAGTCCTCCGTGCCATGGGAGTCCTCAAGGCCACAGCTCTGAAAGCTCTTCACTTCCTCCCTTTTAAAGGACTCTATTTCCAAAAGTCCTTGCTGTGGAACTCCATCAGCCCTCGATGCCACGCCTGGAAACCAGAGAAAAAGTACGGAAAGCAGCGGATTTATGGAGGAGCAGGGCAGCTTCTGCCTACATCACCTCAGACCAGGCTGCAGGGGCAGGGCAGGAACCCGTCTGCTAGAGGGCAAGCAGCTGGAGCTCTGCCTGAGGAAAACCAAAGTGCGGAAGGCAGACAGTCAGAATCTGCAACTCACAGAGAGAGAGAGTGCTAGCACATGCCTTTAGTCCTAGTACTCAGGAGGCAGAGGTAGGTGGATCTCTGTGAGTTCGAGGTCAGCCTGGTCTATAGAGCTAGTTCCAAGACAGCCAGGGCTACACAGAGACACCCTGTCTTGGAGAAAAAAAAAAGAGGAAGGGGGTGGCTCACTGGTTAAGAGCACTGGCTGGCTGCCTTTCCAAAGGACATGGGTTCAATTCCCAGAACCCATATGGCGGCTCTGTAACTCCAGTTCCAAGGGATCAGATGCTCTTTTATGGCCTCCTTTGGGAACCAGGCATGCATATGCTTCAGACATATATGTAGGCAAAACACCCATATATATAAAATAAAAATAAGCCGGGTGGTGGTGGTACACACCTTTAATCCTAACACTCGGGAGGCAGAGGCAAGTGAATCCCTGTGAGTTTGAGGCCAGTCTGGTCTACAAGAGCTAGTTCCAGGACAGCTAGGACTGTTAACACAGGGAAACCCTGTCTTGAAAAACCAAAAAAAAAAGACCCCAAAAAACAAAAATAAAAAACAAGAAAATACATATACATTAAATATTTTCCCCAATTATAACTGCCTGATTTATCAGCCACAGAAGGCAGAGGCAGTGGAGGAAATACTATCTAATACAGAATGTCTTTACATTTGTACTTGATGTGCACAGCCAGGCCAACGCTGACTGTCCTGCTCCGCTTCCTAACTCAGGCCTTTATTCCACAGCAGGCTTTCAGGGCTTCCTGACAATCACCCCGGCTACAGCTCTCAGTAGACACATGGTACCGTTAGTCCCATGACCTCTCCAGCCAGGTCAGGTCTTACCTGGCTGCCAAGGTCTTGTCATATAATCTGTAACCATCCATGGCTCTTTCCCCTGCTCCAATAAGAGGATGACCTCAGGCTTAGAAAAGACAAGTCCTGTTGATGGGAAGAGAAATGAGGCATGATCAGACTGTTTAAACTTCAACTCTGGGGTCCGGAGAGATGGTTCAGTGCTAAGTGTACTGGTTGTTCTTCCACAGGACCAGGTTCAATTCAATTCCCAGAACCCTTATGGCAGTTCACAGCTGTCTGTAACTCCAGTTCCAAAGGACACAGACATACATGCAGGCAAGGCACCAAACACCAGTGTACATGAAATCAATAACAACAACAATAACAAATGAACATTAAATTTCAAACTCTGGCCAGGCATGGTGGTGCATGTCTTTAATCCCAGCACCTAGGAGGCAGAGGCAGGCAGATCTCTGTGAATTCAAGGCCAGCCTGCCTACAGAGTGAATTCCAGGACAGTCAGGGCTACACAGAGAACCCATGTCTTAAAAAAACAAAACAAAACAAAACAAAACCGGAAGGAAGGGAAGGTTCCTGTTTCCTAGCACTGAGGTAAACTGCCTGCAGCCCCGTTCACCTGATGTTCATCTGACCCTCATCCCTCCCTTTCACTGTGCTTTCTAACAATGTGTAGCTGCCAACTCTCTCACCCCAGGAAGGGGGGGGATACCTTATCTCCCCTATACAAGAGACTTCAAGAGGCCAGCAGGGGCTGCCCTCTCAAACCCCAACTGAAGGTGAGACAGCCAGCTGCCCATCCAAGTGCACCCCAAAGTACAGCTTATTTTAACTGGAAAATCATGGTTTTGGTCTTTCTCCTTGCTTTAACACAGAGGACCTAGAATTCCTGACCTTCCTCCCTCTGCCTCCAAGTGCTGGGATTATGGTGTGGACCCAAAGAATAGAGACAAAAAAAAAAAAATCATGGTTTTGGTCTTTCTCCTTGCTTTAACACAGAGGACCTAGAATTCCTGACCTTCCTCCCTCCGCCTCCCAGTGCTGGGATTATGGTGTGGACCCAAAGAATAGAGACAAAAAAAAAAAAAAATGAAGACTGTTCAAAGGACTGGGAGAAGGGGCGCCCAGTGGAATGGCTCAGTTGCAGCTTCACAAAGCCCAAAACAATTCTTAGGAAAAATGGAGAACAGACATTGAATGAGACATTTGAAAGTGGGATGAGAAAGTCAAAAAGGGATGGGCTGAGCCTGTAGCCCAGTGGCAGAAAGCCTGGAATATGTAAGGCACTGGGTTCAAGTCCTAGAATTCAAAAAACAAGTAAATCCCTAAAAATTTCAGGCCATTGGTTTTGAATTGGGATTAAAATCCATTAACCCTCCCCTCCCCTCCACTATGCCAAGTCAGCTCTGTGCCACAGGTCAAGGGCGGTGAAGGTGGGGGATTTCCTAGCGCTCCCTCCCCTCTGACCTGGGAAATACATGGAGTGCTCACTGCTGCTGGCTGCATCTTTCTGTCTCCTTCCTTTACCCCTCAGGCCAGAGGCGCACACGGCAACTCCCACTGTCTCCGTTGGGGTGTCCCCTTTCCTGTGTGGCCTTACCTAGTGAGCGCAGGTGACTGAAGCTCTCCAGAGTCACGTCTCTGTACAGGTCCTTCTGGGCAGGGTCCATACATTTCCATTCTTCCTCCGAGAGCTCCACGGCCACATCCCTGAAGGTCACCGTTTCCTGAGACGATAGATAGACTTACATATAACTAGTGAATTAAAGACTTTTTTTTTCTTCTTTTTTTCAATTTTGAGACAGGGTTTACTCTGTGTAGCTCCAGCTGTCCTGGAACTCATTCTGTAGACCAGGCTGGCCTCGAACTCACAGAGATCCGCCTGCCTCTGCCTCCCGAGTGCTGGGATTAAAGGCGTGCGCCACCACCGCCCGGCTAGACATAAGTTTTTGTATATAATTTCTGACAGCATGACATTATGAGTATGGGTGTTTTGTCTGCATGTATGTCTGTGCGTCACCTGTGTGCCTGGTGCTTGTGCAAGTCAGAACAGGGCTTCTGATCCCCTGGAACTGTAGTTAAGAGGGCTGTGAGCCACCATGTGGGGGCTGGGAAATGAATCCAGATCCTCTGGAAGAGCAGCAGTGCTCTTAAGCACAGAGCCATCTCTCCCCCATGAAATACTTTTCTTAAAAGGGAGTGACATGAAACAGCGTAGGAAAGGAAACCGCTAGAGTCACTGGAGAGGGTCACCTAATCCTCAGTCCCACTGATATTAAAAGAAAGTAAGCTACTGTCTTCTTCATGAGAATGTATTTCCATCCCTTTGGCACCCTGTGAGAGCTTTGTAAATAGTGCCAAGAAGAGGAGGTAAGGAAGTAGGGAGGCGGGGCCCATCACTTGCTCCCTGAGAGCAGGTTACAGAGGTATTTTGGCATAAGGCACAGAGATGCTCCTATGTTCTCAAGGGTTAGGAGAAATTCGGGGCTGGTGAGATGACTCGGCAGCAAAGGGCACCTGCTGCCAGATCTGGTGATCTGAGTTCAATCCCTGGGAACATGGTGAAGGGAGATAACTGACTCCTTCAAGCCGTCCTCAGACCTCCGAGTTCACAGACTCTGCGACACCAACAAAGTAACTAAGTAACTAAATATAAACAAAGTAACTAACTAAATGCAAATAAAGCCTGGATGTGGTGGAGCACTAATCCCAGCACTCAGGAGGCAGAGGCAGAGGCAGACAGATCTCTGTGAGTTTGAGGCCAGCCTGGTCTAATAGTGAGTTCTAGGCTAGCCAGGACTATACAGTAAGACCGGATCACAAATAAACAAACAAACAAACAAACAAATAAAACGTAAAACAAAAATATTTGAGAGGAAATTTCAACCTACCTGAAGGGCCATAGCATTCAGAACTACCTGGCCTACTCTGATTTCTCTTTTTGGATAAGTGAAGAGTCCTAAAAAGGGAAAATGGAGAGAAGAATAAAGCCCGGATGAGCTAACAGACAAGCTCAGTCCCGGAAGTCGGCAGTCTGAGGACTGGGTCACAGTAAGAATCTGCAGGCACACACTTGAAGGCGTAAGTCACAAACAATCCCACACCAGTTTGGAATTATGATTATTAGAGAGGTTATTTATTTTAAGTGGGGAAAACTTACAGATCACCGTCCCAGACAACAGCCCTCTGTGCAATCAGGAATGGAGCCTACTTGCAGGAAGCGGAGCCATAAGCCAGAGCACAAGCAGAGGGAAGTGGCCGCTTTTTTAAAGGGAGAGAGACCACGCCCCAGTGGGCTGGTATCTCAGCGGCTATTAGCTGAAGGAGCGGGAGGAGCTACCGCACACACACCCATCTCCCCCAGGGAAAAGTAAAAGAGAACCAGAAATAAGGGTGGAAATGGGTTCAGACAGGGTGAAGGAAAGGCCAGTG
>NC_022030.1:22417110-22418051 GCF_000317375.1 Microtus ochrogaster
TAAGTTATAAAGCTGATTGGCCCATTAGCTCTAGCCTCTCACTGGCTAACTCTCACATCTTGATTAACCCATTTTTCTGATCTATGTTAGCCATGCGGCTCAGTACCTTTTTTCAGTGGGGCAGCTCACATCCTGCTGCTTCGGTGGTCTAGGCAAGAGTGGGAGGAATCAACTTCCTTCTTCCCAGAATTTTCCTGTTCTCATTACATCATTTCTACTTCCTGTCTGGTTTTCCTGCCTATATTTCCTGCCTGGCCAATCAGCGTTTATTTAAACATGATTGACAGAATACAGACAATTCTCCGGCACCACACGAGGAGCAAGTCAGTAAGCAGCATCCCCCCCCCACCCCCATGACTTGTGCATCAGCTCCGGCCTCCAGGTTCCCGTCCTGACTTCCTTAGATGAAGAACTGTGGCATGGAAATGAAAGCACAACAAACCCTTCCCCTCACAAGCTGCTCTTAGCCATGGTGTTTCATCACAGCATAAAAACCCGAAGATAGAAATGGGAGGCAGGATCATGGAGTATTGTTGTAACACACCTAACTATGCTGGCTTTTGGAGGATTGGAGAAGGACTCTGGGCTGGAAACGCTGTTAAGTGTTCAGAGCTCAATGGGTCGTTCTTTGGGAGCTTAGGAAACCAGAACGCTGAGACACGACGCAGATGACGAAGGCCTGGCTTGGGAAACATAAAGACACTATCTTGAACTAAGAATCTGTATGGTCTGGTCGGCTGGGACTGAAGAATCAGCCGTGATCAACAAGAGAACAAGAGACTAGAACCACTGAAGTGAAACCTTTGTTGTACTGGGACAATTGACATGGTCAGCAGCTGCTGAGACACTGGCGGGGATTAAGGAGAGACCAGCAGCACTG
Source organism: Microtus ochrogaster (assembly GCF_000317375.1). Lineage (NCBI taxonomy): Eukaryota > Metazoa > Chordata > Mammalia > Rodentia > Cricetidae > Microtus > Microtus ochrogaster. The sequence goes on from NC_022030.1 coordinate 22,417,991, forward strand.
AGATGAAACCTTCAGGGAAGTGTTTCCTCAGGGTGAGCACACAGAAGCTGTGTTCCAGAGG
>NC_022030.1:22419081-22425535 GCF_000317375.1 Microtus ochrogaster
AAAAAAAAAAAAAAAAAGAAGATATGGAATTCTATCTTTGTAACATTTTCAAGTCTAAAACAATTTAAAAACTTTAGGGAAAACAATTTAACCCACATTAGGGAAGCAAAGAGGAGGATACGGGACCTTCAGCCTATCTTCAGGCTGCTCAGCTTGTGCTCTCAGGATCAATAGTGGGTGTCAGATCATTCTGGGGGTGGTGAGAGGATTCTGTTGAGAAAGCATGCTCAGAGAAGCAAGAGTTTCGGGGAAAGGAGAACAAAACCTGATGCACTCCCAGCTTGGCTTCTGGGTGTTCAATAGCTAGCCACTCAGCTTTAGGCTCAGCTCTTTGTCGCCTTCTGAGAAGAGGGTCAGAAGAAAGGGATGATGAGTGGCCAGGGCAGTTTTGGATAGCTGTACGGTACAGGGGATGGAGGTCAGAAAAGACTGGCATTCAGACCAAGCTCAGTGTCACACGGTAAAACTGAGGTCACTACTGTCCAAGGCCAGAATGTGCCCAAACTTCACAGGGTCTGTTGGGGCTGGAGCAGCAGTCATAGATAGACACACCCACTGACACACTTGGCTGCTGCAAGATATGTCACACCAATACAACAAACAGCATGTCAACTCATCACTTCCTAGAAATTTTGTTTTTATCTTTGTGTTTGTGCACATATACAGGCACATGTGTGCCATGCCAGTTATGTGGAGGGCAGAGTAGAGTCCTGGCTGTTGGTTCGAACCTTCCAACTTGTGGTCTAACAATGCTACACACTCCAGGCCAGTTTATCTGAAAGCTTTGGGAGACCCTGTCCTGGAATCCTGTAGGAGCTGGGATTAAGGAGAATTGCAGACACTACAGCAACTGACGTTGATGTGGGTTTTGGGGACCCAAACTCACATTCGCATACTTCACCCTAAGAACTTTACCCACTTAGGCATCTCTCCAGCACCCACCTTCCACCTTCCGCCCCCAGACAGGTTTTGTTCTACAGTGTGTCTCAGGCCGCCTTGATTTTGAGATCCTCCTGCCTCAGGAGCCGAAATGCTGGGATTACAGGAGTATATATCACAACACTCAGCTTCATTCATCCATTCTCGAGACAGAAAAGGAATCAGTCACAGATAGACTCCATCTCCTCCACAGCCAGATTGCACAGCACTGAGATTCAGTCACTTCCCCCGTCCATTACTAACGTCCCTAAAGGCCCTCCTTACACAGTCACAATCACACATGGTGGCACTTAGAAAGCACAGTACTAGACACCATCGAGCCATAACTGAACAGTCACTCTGGAGACAGTCATTAGCAGACAGTCCACACCTGCATGCACAGTGTCACCCTGCCACAGAGTCCTTCCCTCTCCCTTCTCCCCAAAGGACAGAGTAAGGATGTCCACGCAGTGCTGATGCAGAACCACAGACACAGAACGCTGCTATACACACACAGTACTGCTGCTACTCAAGGTCACTTAACCCACAGAGACAAACACCGGTGATAGTTACAACTATATTCACACCCCACAGGAATAAAGGCTATCGGGCACATAACACACTACAGGACCACGCGATGCTATTTCCACAATCACAAGATTCCGGCACCACAACACACAGCATCACAATACGTCCGCACAGCAACGATCAGCTATACACCTTGGAGACAGGTGATTTCAACGGCACACTTATAAGCATTCATAACCGGACACGCTGCCACAATCAAAGTGACACTTAGAATCCTGCAGCCCGGGACTGCTCCCAAGTGCACAGCCCTGAGGCTCGCGACACTCTCGGTCCCCGCCCAGGACTCCCAGACCCCTCACCTACGCTCTCCTAGAACGCGCGCGCGTGCGTCCGGTTCTGCCAAAGCTAAAGAGTCCACCAAGTTGAGATGCAAAGTCAGCTCGCTAAGGTCTCTGGGAAGCGTAGTCCAGAACCCCACCAGCCACGGACAAGATGTCCTTTTACCTTGGAGTTTGGGCTCAGTCTGTTTCTATAGCGTCCGTGAGGTATCAAAGAGGAAGTCCCCACTCCGAACATCCCACCAGATGTGAACTTTTTTGGGTCCAAATGACGACAATCTACCCAAAGATACCCCAAAACACAAGAAGAGGCGGCCGCAATGCCTTGTGGGAAGTGAAGTCCAAGGCCGGAAAAAGCCGTGTTGCCGTTAATAGACGACAGCCTGGCCGGGCTTCGGTGAACAAATCCCGGAGCGTCGCGGAGACTTCTGGGAGTGCTCGCTCGCTCTCGGAGTGCGCAGACGCAGGGCAGCGAGTGGACATTTTGGTCTTTGTCCGCGGGTCAGCGCGGCCTCTGGATCCACGTGGCGCCAAAGTAGGAGGTGGGATCTGGGCGTCCTGGGTCGGTGGGGCCGGGGAGGTTGGAGGGGAGGGCTTCCGAGTTTCGGTGGCGCGGCGCGGGGGTCGGGGTGGGCTTAGAGCGTCGGGCCTTCGTGGGGGACGGAGGTGGGGGCCTCGCGAGCGTTTGGACGTTTGCGACCGAATCTGACCGCAGAGTTGGACCCGTTGTTTGGGATTGTCGGTTGAATGTGCAGCTGGGTGTGGATTATGGGTGGCCGTGTTTTACGAGGCGGCGTGGGGACCGGGATTGCAAGATCACGTCTGCGCCGTAGTTCCTGTGTCGAAAGTGCTGATCATTATAACGGGGCCATCTTCCCGAAGAGCATCCGTTTTATTTGAAGACTTGGGAGGAGGACGAAGCTAAGAAGTGAATAATTTTAAAGCAGTGTTTATTAAGAGTGAGTTTTCAAACCAGGAAGTTGAATTTTGTAATAAAACCTTAATATAAATGTTTAGATTTAAAAAAATTTTATACTAAAGCGCAATTAATAATGGAGATTATTCTGACATGCTTAATTATAAAAACAGTTTGGGATATTTTTCTTTCGGTGGTGTCTGCCGCAGACTTCATTTCTGACTTTGAGGTACTTTAATAGAGCTGCCAGGCAAATTCGCATTTCCTTTTGAGGAGCGTCATTCCACTAAAAACCCAGGATTAGAGAGAGAGTCGAGGTTTAGGTTAGGCACAGTTCCTCACTTCAAATTGTTTTATTTACGTGAGCATGCTTGCCTAAACCATGTGTGGAGGTCTGAGAATAATTTTGGGATCGTTCTGTCATTCCACGGTGTGAGTTTTGGGGTCGAATTCATGTTGTCAGCCTTGGAAGGGAACGCCTTTTACTCGCTGAGCCATCTCATTGGCCCAAGTTCCTCGTTTTTTGAAGAAAATGTAGTTGTTGCTGTTCTTGATCATAGAAGTCATAACTCCTTCATGAGGCTAGCTCTGTGATTATGTGGCATATGGAAAAAACTACTTCTGCCTGCTGTTGTGGTCGTTGAAGACATTACCAGCATTGGCCTTTCTTTAAATGGTAAAAGTAAAACAATTGAGTACCTAATTAAAATTTGCAAGTTTAAATTACCAGCGGTAGAACCCCTACCTAGCATGTACAAGGTGCCAAGTCAGTCCACAGTGACACCAAAAAGTGATAGCAGTCAACGCTCACATCTAGCTGCTTTCCTTTGGGGGGGGTTCTTTTGCTTTGCTTTTTCGAGACAGGGTTTCTCTAGCCCTGTAGACCAGCCTGGCCTTGAACTCTGGTTCTCCTGCCTTTGCCTCCTTAGTGCTGGGATTAAAGGCATGCACCACTACCACCTGGCCTATATTCTTATTTTTGAAATAATTTAAATTACGTGTCTTCCTTCCCTTTCCTCCCTTTATTTGGACGCTCAAGTGCAACATTGTCCGTGCGGAACTCAGGATAACGGAAGGAGTTGGTTCTCTTTCCACTACGTGGGTAGAGAAGATTAAACTCAGCATTTCAGGCTTGGTAGCAGAGCAGGTACCTTTATTTGAGCCACCTTGCTTGCTCCAGAGTTGGGTGTTTTTAAAAATTTCCTGAGACGGTATCGTTTAGCATAGGCTGGCTTTGAACTGGCAGTGTGGTAGCTGAGGCTGATTTCTTCCTGCCTGCCTCCTGAACTCTGGAGTTACAGGGGTGTACGTGTAACTACAGGAGTAGTAACTACAGGAGTTTACGTGTTGCTAGGGCGTGAACCCAGGGCTTCCTGTGCTAGGCAAGCAGTCTTCCTACTGAGCCACACATCCTTATCCTCAAGATATTTTAATTCCGACTTAGAAATCACAAGAGGAAAAAAGGCACCCGGGACTTTGAGAGCATGTGTGTGGGCTTGTCAGGGAGAGCTGCATTCCATTGTCTGCAGCAGTCATAGACACCCTTTGGTGGGCTTTGGAGCCATTGTCTGCGAAGGATGCTAAGGAACCTCACAGGGTGTTCATTGAGGGGAACCTGACAGGATTCCAAGAGATGATGTGAAACTTGCCACAAGGATGCAGTAACTTAGGGTAGCTTTTTTGTAGAAAGTTTAATAGTTTGATTTAAGATTCCCAGAAAATGTCTGGGAGAGGAATGAGTCCTTACATGAAAGAAAAAAAAAAAAAAACAACCCTAAGCCTATAACCCTAGCTTCTCAGGGTCTGAGACAGGAACAATCTGAGTGAGCCACCATGCCTGGCTTATTATGTGGGTGCTGGGACCCACACTAAGGCACTCCACTGAAATGAACCAGCGACCCAGCCTCTCTGTAGTTTTTACAAAATAACAATGAACCAGCCTGGGCCTGAATGTCTCAAATAATAAGAAACCCTGTCTCAAAAAACCAAAACCAAAAAACAAACAAAAACCCACAAATTTTTAAAAAATGTGAACACTCACACCTCCAGATGACACCCAAATAAAGCACATGTTGATGGACATGATGTCTAACATCACAAAGATGCTGCTTTCCTCTACATACTTTATAAGTCTAATACATCTCAGTAGCAATGTTGGGGACAGTCTCCTTCCCCCAAAACTAGACAAGCATTTAGTTAGGGGCTTTTTTACAGTTTTTGAGGGTGAGTCCATGACCATTATGATGAGGCACACCTGCAGGCAGGCAGGCAGGCAGGCAGGTGGGCAGGCATGCATGGCGCTGGAGCAGTAGTTGAGAGCTTTTATCTTTTCCTTTTTCTTCTTCTTTTTTTTTTTCTTTAAGTTTTTAAAAACCTTACGTGCATTGGCATTTTGCCTGTATGACCGTGTCAGGTACCCTGGAACTGGAGTTAGAGACAGTTGTGAACAGCCATGTGGGTACTGAGTATCGAACCTGGGTCCTCTGAAAGAGTGGCCAGTGCTCTTAACAACTGAGCCATCTAAGATGTAAGCAAAGGGGGAGCAAGACTGGACCTGGTGTGGGCACCCACGCCCAGTGACACTCCTCCAGCACTCACAGAAGCAGCCATTGCTTTAACCGCTGAGCTGTCGCTCTGACCCTCTGTGTGCGTCGTTTGGTTTTGTGTTTGTACAGTTGTGTGCACTATATCACACATGTGGGGGTCAGAGGACAACTTGGTTCTTTCCTTCCACTGTGTAGGTCCATGGGATCAAACTCAGGCGTGGCTATAGGTCTCTTTTTCTACTGAGCCATCTTACCAGCCTTTATATTTCTTGGTCATTTCATGCCATTCTGAGTTCTGTTTTATTCAGTGATAGCATGTTGCTGTCTGAAAATATAATTTGTTATGATTATGTTATTAGTTATGTGATTATGTTATTAATGATTGTAAAAAATGTCATCATATCCAGAGTCAGGAGTTCAAGTCTAGCTTGGGATATATGAGACTTTGCCAATAAACCCAAAACCATATATTTTTATAAAAGGTCATAGTCATAGGTTATATGTATGGAGCTTATTCATTGTTCAAGTACCCAGTGAACCCTTTCAAATTAGGTACAATGTTGTATACCTGAATTGGGAAGGCAGGGGCAGAAGGATCCAGAGATCAAGGCAAGCCCCCACTACATAGCCACGTTTGAAGTCATCTTTGGCTACAAGAGAGCCTGGGCTCCCTTGACCCTTCAAAATTTGCTGGTTGTGAAACACATGCCTATGATGTGCGAGACAGAGGCAAAAGTATCCACGCAAGTTCAAGGCTACCTTGGTCTACATTGCAAGTTCTGTATCAGTCAAAACTACATGGCCAGAACCTTGTTTAAGAACAAAAAATCAAAAACAAAGATAGAGTTTCTATTCTTTGAGTTCTTTCTTAAGAAGCTTTATCCTTCTTTCTGAGATTTCTTTTACTCCACTATTTCCTTGATCTGTTCAGAATTTGTTGTTCTCAAGCTTCTTCGAGCAGTGGCAAGTGTAAGGTCAGATCCATCTTTAGTAAAGAGACCTGTTCTTGATCAGTTATAATGTAATCTAACTCATCTTCCTTTTAACAGTTCAGTCCTCAAGCATCTCCCCCCCCCCAACCCCCTGCCCAACCCCCACTCAGGGTTTCTCTGTGTAGCATGTATGGCCTTGGCTATCCTGGAACTCCAGACCAGGCTGGCCTTTTTTTTTTTTTTTTTTTTTTTGGTTTTTCGAGACAGGGTTTCTCT
>NC_022030.1:22425900-22433877 GCF_000317375.1 Microtus ochrogaster
AACTAGGATGACCTACAACTCTGAGTCCTTCGCCCCCCCCCACCAGGCCTGTGCCACCACAGGCAGGATCCTTCAGAGCAGTGGTTTTCAGAGACCCTTTCACAGGGGTTGCATATCAGATGCCCTGCATATCAGATATTTACATGATGATCCATAACAGTAGCAAGATTACAGTTAGAAAGCAGCAATGAAAATAATTGTATGGCTGGGGTCTTAAAGGGTCCCTGTGTTAGGAAGGGTGAGAACCGCGGCTTTAGAGGTCCGAGTGGTCTTTATATCTTTTCTTCACCGTCTTTCACTCCCTTTTCTTAGGTACTTGACGCCCTTCACTTATTTTCCAGGTAGTTTGTGATACAAATGAGCTTGTTTGACATTTGCATCTTTGTGCCTACGTTTTCTGTTCCTCCAATAAGCTCTTTATGCTTTGAAAATCTACCACGTGGTTTGCATTTATAGAAAGTCAGGAGATGCTCAAGTGGGTAAAGGTACTGCCACCAAGTGTAACAACAACTGGAGCCCCATCTGTAGAAGGAAAGAACCAACTTCTGCAAAGTATTCTCTGTGGGCTTGTGTCAGCTGAGTGATAATTACCCTGTTTTTGTGCGGTCATTTAATCCTATTGTATAATTTCTCATTGTTATGCAATTTGTTAATTAAATGGAAAAACTTAATTTTTAGGAGTATTCTCATGAATATCAGTTTGTTTGTTTGTTTTTTTTTTGTTCACTTTTTGTTTTGTTTTTACCCAGATATTCTGTCTTAAGGGTTTTTGTCTCAAATTTAGAGATAGTGATTGCATGGATTTTCTTTATTCTGCAATATGGGCTATCACAATCTCTGTAAGCACAATTCTCATACACAGTTTTATTTTTGTTTCTTGAGACTGAGTGTCTTGTAGCTCAGGGTAGTCTTGGACTTATTATGTGAGCAAGGGTGGTTTGAGCGATCATCCTGCCCCCTCCTAGGTGCTGGGGTTACAGGAGTGCACAAACCTGGCACGTTTTTTCTTTCTTTTTTTTTTTTTTTGAGGATTTAATTTAGAACTTCATGAATGCTAAGCAAACATTATGCCTCTGAGCTATATACTAAACAATCTGAAATTTTATTGTTCATAATGGGGAGTATGAAGTAAAAATATAATTACATATACTCCCCCTTCCTCCAACCCCTCCCATGTCTTCCCCCTGTTCCCTCCCAGATTCATGGCCTCCTTTTCTTCTATATATATGTATTTGCTCAGTCCATTTCTAGTGTTACTTGAATGTATATGATTTCAGGGATGACCAGTTGGAATTGACTCTCCAGGGAGAGGGCTTATCCCTGGGGAAGATGATTTTCCTCTTAGTCCTCCTTAGTTGCTTGTGCTCCTTTGTTTAGCGTGGGTCTGATGAGCTCTGTCCCTGCATGTCTGCATGTCTGTTGGTGTCACACCTGTTCAAGCTCTGTTTAGACAGCCTTTGTTGAGTATCAAAGATAAAGGCGCCCTGTATTTCTAGGAGACAATCTTACAGCAGTTTTCCCAATCCTCTGGCTCTTACCGTCTTTCCACCCCATCTTCCATGATGTTCCTGGAGCCTTTGGTACAGGAGTTGTGTCTGTTGGGGCTGGGCTCTCCACAATCAGCTGTTCTCTGCGTTTTGACCAGTTGGGTTTTCTGTGATGCTCCCATCTGTTGTAAAGAGAAGTGTATTTGGTGGTGGCGGGAGCCACACTTAGCTGTGTATGTAAGGATAAATATTTAGAGTATAGTTAGGGATTGGGCTGCTTTAGTAAAGTGGGAGTAGTAAGTTTTCCTCTTAAGACCCCAGGTAGTTGGCTAGGTTTCCAGTACCTGACATTCTCCCCCTGTCGAGTATGCCTTAAGTCCAGTTAGACAGCTATTGGCTACTGCCAAGGTGTGAGTGCTACTGCTGTACCCTCAGGGATATCTTGCCGTGTTGATTATTGTTATGGTTCATAGGTGTAGCTGCGTGGATTATTGGTGGCTTCCTTCTCTCGGAAGGTTGCATAGCACCCTCTAATCCTGTGAAAACTAGCAATAGGTAATGGGGGCTGTTTAGGTCGTACTAAGCAACCCACAGGAAGTATTTGTTGAGTGTTCACCATATACTACCTATGCTCCTTTAACTAATTCCCTGTTGTCTGTTGTAGACGCAGCTGAGAAATGCCAAGTACGTAGAGCGACGTCGAGATCTGGGAGGTCAGTGAATCCACCGAGGAGAGTGGTGAATGCAAGGAAACTGGACGCTCCTTTCTCTGCTCACAGACTTCGTTTCTTTTCTTTTTTTCAGAGTAGACTTCGCTTTTTAAAGGGCAGAACGTTTTTCAATGTTCAAGCTTTGAGCTTGAAACACGCTTTAGATTTAAACAGGAAGTTGTATGGGAAAGAATCATGTGTTTTTCTAGAGTTTGGAAGTCCTCTACCATAGCCTACTCTTCCTGGTAAGAATTATCTTGGTAGAGTCCAGTGTGGAAATGCCTGCAGTTTAGACACTGCCCATTTGTCAGTGGAACACGCAGGCTAGAGGAAAAGCCTATGAATTTACCAGCTGTGGGGAAGCATTTACGCAAGTGTCACATCTCACAGAACCCAGAAGTCATGCTGAAAGGAAGCCCCGTGTTTCTAAGGAATATTGAAAAGCCTTTAGCTAGATGACAGATCCTAGAAAATTCATGCCGGAGAAAACAAGGGAAATTTGCAAAAACAACATTGACTCTTAGAAAGGTACACTGGAAGAAAGGTTTATACTCCTAATCCTTGTCCTTCTCTGCCTTCGCCTGAGAGGTCAGACACAGAAGCCTTAGAACTGTAAGAAATGTGGAAATATCCTCAACCAAGAGTAATCCCTCAGTTCTCAAAAGTCTCCTAATTGGAGCAAAACCTTGTGAATGTGGTAAAACTTGCATTCAGATGTCACACCTCAGTCAGCAGGGGATCTTAAGTGGGGGAAGCCCCTTTGCCTGTAAGGTATGTGGGAAACTCTTTAGCCACAAGTCAAATCTTACAGAGCACGAGCATTTCCACAATAGGGAGAAACCTTTTGAATGTAACGAGTGTGGAAAGGCCTTCAGCCAAAAGCAGTATGTCATTAAGCATCAGAATACCCATACTGGAGAGAAGCTTTTTGAGTGTAATGATTGTGGGAAGTCCTTCAGCCAGAAGGAAAACCTGCTCACCCATCAGAAGATTCACACTGGAGAGAAGCCTTTTGAGTGCAAAGATTGCGGGAAAGCTTTCATCCAGAAGTCAAACCTCATCAGACATCAGAGAACTCACACAGGAGAGAAGCCCTTCATATGCAAGGAGTGTGGGAAAACCTTTAGTGGCAAATCAAATCTTACTGAGCACGAGAAAATTCATATTGGTGAGAAGCCCTTTAAATGTAACGAATGTGGAACAGCTTTTGGCCAGAAAAAGTACCTCATAAAGCATCAAAACATCCACACTGGAGAGAAGCCCTATGAGTGCAATGAATGTGGAAAAGCCTTCTCTCAGCGAACGTCACTTATTGTGCACGTGAGGATTCATTCGGGCGATAAACCCTATGAATGCAATGTCTGTGGGAAAGCCTTCTCTCAGAGCTCCTCTCTCACGGTGCACGTGAGGAGCCATACGGGTGAGAAGCCCTACGGCTGTAATGAGTGTGGGAAGGCCTTTTCTCAGTTCTCAACCCTGGCTCTGCATTTGAGAATACACACAGGTAAGAAGCCGTACCAGTGTAGTGAGTGTGGGAAGGCTTTCAGCCAGAAGTCACACCACATCAGACACCAGAAAATCCATACTCATTAAACACTCTGAATTTCTTCAGTGTGGAGAAGTGTTCATTAAGAATATACACCCCGTAATGCGTCAATTAGTCATTCTGAGCCTAAGCCCCACAAATCAGCCACACATTTAACATAAAATACGAACAGTGGAGAATTCCTACTGAAGGGGAAGAAGTCTGTATGAGTAGAAGCCTGCACTTGACGAATGGAACACAAAACCAATGCTGAAACCTTAAAACACAGCTATCTACAGTTGAGAATGGAAAACAGACTGTTACTACCGTCAGCATAGATCTGGACGTCTTCACCAGTCTAGTAAGTAAGCTGTGCTAGAAGAAACGAAATAAATTATGATCATACAGTAATACGTAACGTGCTTTGAAGAGGACAGAGATTATAGAATTACTATGCGGGATTTAGAATATGGAAAGAATTGCTCAGATGAATACCAAGACTCTGTTTGGATGCACATTGTTCTCTGAGGAGCAAAGTCACACAGCACAAACTGTAAACAACAGTAGGAGACAGATGTGTAGAAACCGAACGCAGAGATATAAAAATGCTGTACATTACACAGTTATGACCTTGGGAGTGAGAAAACATTCCTTGTAACATTTGAAAACACGTAGTAGTTCTCATGAGGCATTACGCTCAGGAGGTTAGGCACCAGGAAATTTACCATTAGAGTAGCCAAATACAACCTGTTGGGAATGGAGCAGGAAAGTTTTAGGTGGACTGTTGCGCAGACATCTGGCAGAACAAGTGAGGTGTGTGTAACTGGAAGACTTCTGGGAGTGATGGGGACTGAGTTACAGAATCATGCATACATATTCTGCAGTGACCTTCTGTCAAGTTAGAATTTCCTTCTAGAAACAGCTTATGGTATAAATATCTGTATGGAAATGTTCGCGATGCATCAGAATGCAGACCAACTCCTGAGTGAGTGAAGAAGGGAAGGGAGTGAGTGGGCGGGGTGGGAGGGCTTCAGCTTTATCTAAGCATCTTTCTCTTAAAGACTGAGTAAATATATGAAGATACTGGCTAACTTTCAGTTGTGTTATATGGATATCATGTCTTATTTTTTGTACTTTTCTGTATTTTTCAAAATAAGAATGGAGGTAAAGGTGGGAACTCTGTACCTGTAGAATGTTATAGTCGATTAATTCCCAAGCAAATACCAAGCTTTTATAGAAGATATTTCTAAAACTTTAACAATGAGTGGATGGACTTGACACTCTATGTAACAAAATTATCTATTTTATTAAAATTTAAAATGACAGCATATTTTTAAATCTTTCAACTTTATTTACTATGTCGAGTATGGTCTCATTACATTTCTAGTTTTGTAAGATTATTTGAGTGTAGGGACTTGAAAGAACTTTAGTGTATGGGCATCATTTTGACATACAATGTTTCATTTCCTGTCTTGACAGACACTTGTTTCTTTTCCCAAGAGGTGCTGGGTGAGTGGCTCAGACTTTTTGGGCCTTCTTGGACATTTTTACAATTCCATCTTTGTCATCACAATATAATTTGGTACTGCATATATATTTATGGGGTGGGTCCACACGCATTGCATTGGGGATGTGGATGTTTATGGGACTAAAAGTGCGCACCATCATGACCAGGGTTTTTTATTGTTATTGTTTTGCATGGTTTCAAGGAAATGGGGTTTAGGTCCTATGCTTGCGAGGCAAGGACCTTATTGACAGCTAGCTCCCAGCCTTGGGGCTCTTTTACGTTTTGTGCGGTATGTGTGGTATGTGTGTGGGTGGGGAATCTTGTAGAATTTGGTTCACTGCCTCCACCATGTGGATTCCAGGAGCTTAAACTTGGGTCCTTAAATTTGATGGCAAGCCCCTTTATATGCTGACCTGTCTTGCAGTCTACCTCCCCATATATCAAATGTTAATATACATCTCCATATGTTAATCTCAGAACTTTTAAAACATTTATTCATGTGGCTGCGTTACTATGTATCTTTTTTTTTACTGTGGTGGCATAACTGGTTCGTATGCCTAGATACATTTAGCAGATCCTTGTCCCTCCAAATATGATGTCTCTGGCCCCCTTTACTTGTCCTCCTTAGCTGTGTGATTCTGTTACATAGTCAGCCATGACCGTAATAATGCAGTGACCACATAACCAGGAGGTCGCTGAGTTCTTCCCCCCTGGAGTTTCCCTCTGCAGATGCTCAACCTCAGTGCACAGTAGAGTCACTGCTGGCCTTATCATTGTTCTCTGGCTTGTGATTCATTAGGTTTTGGATGGGTTCTGGCTATTTGCATTGCTAACAAGGTCCCAAGGGGTTATGAAGAGATACTTCAGAAACTACCAGTGTAACCATTTCTATTTTGTGTGTGTGTGGGGAGGTAAAACTTTTCATATCTACTTCGTAGAGACCAAATTTTGGCTTGACATGACTAGAGAAAAGAAAGCTTTGCAAAATCAAATGTTGCGTGTCCTAGGTCTGCGAGTATAGATGAGTGGCAGAATTTCTGACCAGCACACATGAGATCTTGGGGTGGATCTGACCGTATGGCCAGAGGACAGCTTGCTGTTCGCCATGTGTGTCCCGGAAATCCATCAGACTTGGTGTCAGATGCCTTTACCTCCTGACTTCCTCACGCGTTCCATTCCTAAATAATTTTATTAGCAAAACTAAGAATCCAAAAGCAATCATTTCCCTGGTAAGAGCTTAGGGGTTCTGACACGAAGTCATGGTAAGAGTAGAGACGGAGAGGAAGCCCGGGGGAGCACAGTTAAGAGAAAGGTGGTCCACATTGCCATGTCGCCAGTAGCCAGCTTTCAGGTTCGCCCAGAGGAAGAAGCGGCTGTCTCCAATATCAGTGTGGTCAGGGCTTTGCAGTTTCCAGTGCTGGCTTAGAAACCAAGAGGACAAAATGTGTGATCGACCTGTGTAGATTAAGGTGAGTGTGTTCAAGACCAGCCTGGTCTACCTGGACTGTGAGTGCGGAGTGTCACATGACAAGACAGCATTGGTGCCGTGGTTCATCTCCAGCACCCCATTTCAAAGCCTTGGTTAAATGTGCATGTAAATCTTAAGCCATGCTTAGCTACATAGCGTACAGTAAGTGATTGCTGCTATCACAGTGAATTGGAGATGGGAAGGGTCTGGCTCTAGTGCAGACCTCAGGAAGAGGAGCCAAACTGGGCTGGTCACACTGTTGATAACTCCATGGGAATCCATGCCTTCATGCCCCCCCCCCCCCAGATAATGTAATTCTCAAAAATAAAAATGTAAAAGATGAGAGAAATACTTTGCTGGAAGCCTAGAGGTGACAGTGTGAAGCTTGGAATGGAGTGTCTAACCATGAATGAGCGAGGCCGTGGGGGAGCAGAAGGCTTGTGTGGGGTCTGGAGGATGTATGTGCACTGCCCGGCTGTGTGATTATGTGGATGTGCCCCTGAGAGCTTGCTTGGCTGGTTCTCTTGGGCAATACTAGATTTTTGAAATTTTTAAGAATTATGTATGTATGTGTTTATGTAGAGATCTGCACATACGCTCACATTCCTGTGGAGTTGAGATCTGGAGCTGGGGTTTTGGGTAGCTAGCTGTAAGCCCCCATACATGCTGCAGTCTCTCCAGCCTTCCTCGGGGATTTAAAGGATTTATGTGTATCTATGGCCACGTGGCATGTCACAGCACAGGTAGAGGTCAGAGGGTAACTTTGGGGAGCTGGATCTTACCTTCCATCATATAGGTCTCTGGGAATTAATTTGGCACCCAGAACTTTCCCATGCTAAACCATCTCATTGGTTCTCAGTGGCCAGCAATGGAGTCTCTGGAGGAGGTGGATTTTGAGATTCTGTGATTCCTTGACTTTTGTGTTATCCTGCTGTGAGTTCAGTGGAGCCAAGTGTGGTGCTCACCTGTAATCCCAGTCTCAGGAGGCAGAGGCAGGAGGATTACCGAGACTTTGAGACCAACCTGGGCTGTATGATGAGATCTAGGCCATCGTGGGCTACAGAGTAAGTCTACATTTTAAAGGGGGAGATGCTGAGCTGGTTCAGCAGTTAGAGCACTTACAGCTATTCCAGAAGATCCCGTGCCCTCCTGAGGCTTCCCCACCCATTCGGTGTAAGGGGAATGGAGACGGCGGGCACACGTCCTTGTTGGCTTCCTTAGCAGTTTGCATTTTTCAGTTACATAGTTTTTTTTTAAATATTTATTTTATGTGCATTGGT
>NC_022030.1:22434637-22440573 GCF_000317375.1 Microtus ochrogaster
AGCTCAGAGAGCTCCGCCTGCCTCTGCTTCCCAAATGCTTGGCTTTATGGTGTATGCCACCACCGCCTGGCTTTTGAGCAGTTACTAAGTCTCTGAAAGCACCACTACCTATTGTAAAAAGAAGCTTCTCTGACCAGAGCTGATGGCAACAGTGACCTGTGGGCATAAGTACAGTTACGTAGAAGGCAATCTGGCAGGCGCACCATGTTCATTTAATACAACAGGAACTCTCCAGTCAGGGTCTGTGACCTCCCAGTGGCCTTTCACTGGGTCTGTAGTAACGCAGCATCTTTTCTGTTGATCAGTTCAATCCTAGTCTGCAGATACTGGCAGAGAAAATGAACTAGTGGTGTAGTTAAGAATGCTTGCTCTTCCAGAAGACTAGAGTTCCATTCCCAGCACCACAACGGGTACTCACAACCTCCTGTAATTAGAGTTCTGGGGAATCCAATGCCTTCTTTGGGCCTTTCATGCTATATATAATATATTGTATGATAGTATAGTAATATAATATACATATAATACTTTGCTAAAGAACATAAATTTAGTGGAACACTGCATCACATTTGGGAAACTAATGCATCAGTATCCAGTTTTTGCTGAGGAGCTCTTGAGTTAATTTGCTGTGCAAGCATGGGAACCAAAGTTAGTACTCAGAACCCACAGAAGAAGCTGGTCACAGTGGCACAACCCTGGGAGGCCCAGACGGCAGGACCTCGGGGCTCACCAGCGCCAACCCAGCCAAGTTGGTGAGGCCAGGCTGCAGTGAGAGATGGAATAAACTAAGTGGGCAGCACCCTAGGAATACCAGACCTCTACACAGGCTCACACATGAACATGTGTGCACATACACAGCATTTTCTTCCATACAGGAAAAAAGGGTCAGATGCTTTAAGATAAATGTCAGATTTTTAAAAATGCCAATTCAAAAAAAAAAAATGAAACTTTATTGCATTTGAAAACTGGCATGTAGCTGGGTGGTGGTGGCGTACATCTTTAATCCCAGCCCTTGGGAGACAGAGGCAGACGGATGTCTGAGTTTGAGGCCAGCCTGGTCTACAAGAGCTAGTTCTAGGACAGGCTCCAAAGCTACAGAGAAACCCTGTCTCAAAAAAACAAAACAACCGGCATGTAACAAATGCCTCATTCTTATGCCGAATTTAAGATTAAGGCTACACATTTCCGGTCCCCAGGACCATGTTACAGTGTTGAAACGCATAGAGTGCCTTGGTGCTCGCCATAACTGCGGTTTCATTTGGAAAGCCGTACGATTTGTAACTTTACAATCATAAACTGGCTTTCACCCTGTAGACCCATTTTAATTTACTTAAACAGTTAAATTCACTAGAAATAAGAAATCACAAAATTTTGCTTTTTAAATTGTAAGCATGTAGACAGTATTACAAATCTTGTGTTTTCAGGATCCATTTCCCCCCTAACAGATGTTCAACCGGTATAGGTGATTAAAACTGGGCCCTTGCATGTGGTAGGCTAGTGTTCTAGCACCGAGCTATAGCCATAGTTCCAGTCTGCTTTTTACATGAAGACCTGGTCTTGTTAGGTTGCTCAGCCTGACTCTGAATCTATGAACCTCTGGCCTCAGTGTTTCAAATAGCTTGGATTACTAGTCTGCCCTGAAATGATCTGGTTAGTATGGAAACTCAATTCCATGTTCTACGTAATAACCCTTCCTCTTGCATGAATTCTCTGATACTTATTAGGAACAAGTGAGGGGTATAAGCACCCCTAAAACGATAGCAATTTCCTTCAATAAGTTTTTGGTTTTGTGTAAGTGCTGAGACTGGGCCTCGAGAGCTTGATAGTATGTAGCCCAAGTTTGAGCTCATGCAGTCAGTCCTGCCTCAGCTTCCCGACTGCTGGCATCGTAGGCTGTGCCATCACGCCCAGCCACCACGCCCACCTGCAACGTTTCTTTTCAGCAAGTTTTATCTGTGAGGGCATGGTGAAGCCACCAAAATGGACCACTCGATGAGTGTAAAGAACTGTCGAGTGCCTATCTCGCAGGTGGTGGTGAGAATAGGCAGAGGCATCTGGGTATGTCCAAGGCTGCCATGTCTACCTCGGAGTGGAGAGAGCAGTTAAAGGGCTGGTGGCTTCTTGGTTTTTAAGAGAGGAGGTAGCTGCAGAGTTGGAGGGAAGATAAGTTGGAATAGTATGGATATTTAGGGCTGGAAGAGCCCAGTGCCTAGTTCCAGGACAGGCTCCAAAGCTAAAGAGAAACCCTGTCTTGGAAAAAAAAAAATCATTTTGTGGAAGGTCTGAGATACATGGCAGAATGTACCAAAGCTGAAAAGACATACATGTTGGATGGAAAAATTCCAGTTTGATATTAAGTAATAAGAAATGCATACACATATACAAACACCAGAAGACATATACCAGAATATAGCAGTATTTTTATGACAAAGTTATCAAAAATATAAATATCCAGAAATAAGACAACTAGAAATATACTTTAAATAAAATATTAAAATTAATGTACTACTAATAACACATGCAGTAACGTACCAATCTTTAAAATATGAAACAAAGCAGGATGTTAAAAAAAAATCCAAGACACGATAAAACAGATGTAAAATTTAAGAACATGAGCCAGGCTGTGGTGGTACACACCATCAGAGCCACACAGAGAAACCCTGATTCAAAAAACAAAAATTAATTAAATATGTAAATATGCTTATCACAGAGAAAGCAGTAATTACTTTCTAGTAATACAGAATACAATGAGATGGTCCATTCTTATTCTCGTATGGTAATTAATGCTGGTAAACATTTCCTAACATGTTCCTACATGTATTATACATTTTTTTTTGTTGCTTTGTGAGGGTCTTCCCCCATACAGCGCTGGCTGGCCTGGAGGCTGGCATGCAGGTCAGGTAGCTCTAAAACTAAAAGTATGTTTTGATGTAGTATTCAAAGTCAGCCAAACCGTCTAAAGGTTACAAACCATCTTCAGAGCTGACCCAGTTCAGCAATGCCTGTATCTACTGCACACACTGGAAAGCAGTAAACAGTGCTGAGGGATGGAACGCCAGTCACTTATGACATGTGGAAGCGTGTTTTTCCTCCCCAAACGGCAGGCTTCCAGTCACAGGAAGACTGCACAGACGCCACTTGGCTCTCCTGTTCCATTTCCGTATTCTCCCTATGAAGCCTCTGGTGGACAAGGAGGTTTCTCTTATAGCTGAAGGACTTGCTGCAGTCGTTACACACATAGGGCTTCTCCCCCGTGTGAGTTCTCTGGTGGACAATGAGGTTTGTCTTCTGGCGGAAGCACTTCGCACAGTCTTCACATTGGTAGGGCTTCTCCCCCGTGTGAGTTCGTTGATGATGAATGAGGTAAGCTTTCCTGCTGAAGGCTTTCCCACACTGCAGACACTCATAGGACTTCTGCCCTGTATGGATCTTCTGGTGTGCAGTGAGCGTGGCTTTTTGCCGAAAGGGCTTCCCGCACTCGCTGCAAACATAGGGTTTCTCCCCAGTGTGAATCCTCTGGTGCAGGTTGAGATTGGTCTTCTGACTGAAGGACTTCCCACACTGGTCACATGCGTACGGTCTTTCGCCGGTGTGGGTTCTGTGGTGGTCAACGAGGTACGACTTCATTCTAAAGGCCTTGCCACAACGAGGACACGCGTACGCTTTCTCCCCGGTGTGCGTCCTCTGATGGGCCACAAGGGTTGTTTTCTGGCGGAAGGTCTTCCCACAGTCAGTACACTTATAGGGCTTCTCCTCACTGTGAGTTTTCTCATGAAGAGCAAGTGTTGTTTTCTGGGAGAACGACTTTCCACATTCCTTACAAATGTAGGGCTTCTCCCCTGTATGAGTCCTCTGGTGGACGGTGAGGTTTGCTTTCTGGTGGAAGGATTTCCCACAGTCTTTACAAACATAGGGTTTCTCGCCTGTGTGAATCCTCTGATGGAGGGAGAGTGTCGTCTTCTGGCGGAAGGCCTTCCCACAGGCAGTACACCCATACGGTTTTTCTCCCGTGTGAGTCCTCTGATGACGGATGAGGTGGGACTTCAACCTGAAGGCACTCTGACACTGTGGACATCCATACGACCTCTCCCCTGTGTGTGTCCTCTGGTGATCCGTCAGGGCTGTCTTCAGGCGGAAGGGCTTCCCACACTCATGGCAAACAAAGGGCTTCTCCCCGGTGTGAGTCCTCTGGTGGTCAATGAGATATGACCGCCTTCTGAATGCGTTTCCACACTGAAGGCACTGGTAAGGCTTTTCCTCTGTGTGAACTGCCAGGTGCAGAAGCAACACTGACTTCCTGCAGAAGGACTTCCCACATTCTGTGCAGATGTGGTTCTTTTCAGTATTTGTTGCGCTTTTCCTTTTGTTATGTACAGACAGACTCCCCTTTCTAAGAGATGACTGTTCCCAGTCCTCACGTCCAAATGGCTGTCCCGGAGCGCCTGCTTCCTCATGTCTGGGTTCAACACTGTGACCGCAAGCCTTGCCCCTTGGAGTATGGAATTTGAATTCAGGATGGCTCGGGTCTCGCATGGAATTTGGGCATGGTTTCCGATATCCATCATACTCACTCTGTCTCTTCCTTGCAGGGCTTGGATTACTGTTGATTAATTCTGAAACACTTTCTAAAATGTCTCCACAGGTGTCACAGTCAGGATACGTACTGCTCTCCTTAGCCAGTTCTTTATAGTTCACACACACAAATGATCTAGGGTGTGTATCACGGTGTCCTTTGAATTTCATTAAAATCTCTCGTGAGCTCCAATTTCCTTCTAGAAAAGAATAACAAACTAGTGAATTTCCACAAATTTGCTAGGGAAAGGAATTGAAATGGTCTAACATGTGAAAAACCTATAGTGAACCATTTCCAGGTTACAAGGCAAAACAAACAACAACAACAAAAAACCCTAAAAAAACTAATGGCAAGCATAAAGCATAAATACACAGTGTGCTTCAGTATGAAAAAGAATGAAATGGAAACACTGTTAATACTTTTGATCCACAAACAGTTATATACAGAAAGTAATAGAAACCAGATAAGGGCCGGGCGGTGGTGGCGCACGCCTTTAATCCCAGCACTCGGGAGGCAGAGGCAGGCGGATCTCTGTGAGTTCGAGACCAGCCTGGTCTACAAGAGCTAGTTCCAGGACAGGCTCCAAAACCACATAGAAACCCTGTCTCGAAAAACCAAAAAAAAAAAAAAAAGAAACCAGATAAGGAATGATACAAGAGGAATTCATGTCCGGAAAGATTAAATGACGAAATGACTCTATCATGGGAATAAAAGCAAAGTAAGATGAACAACTAGGTAGATACGTTTATTCAGAGAAATTGCAGGAAAATATCTTCTACAGGACACAGATTGATGGAGGAGGGTCATCTGTCTATGTGTTACTTTCATTGGTTAATTAATAAAGAAAATTGCTTGGCCTGACAGGTCAGAACACAGGTGGGTGGAGTAGACAGAACAGAATGCTGGGAAGAAGGGAAGTGAGGCAGATAGATGCCATAGCTCTCCTCTCCGAAATGGATGCAGGTTAGAATCTTCCCGGTAAGCCACCACCTCGTGGTGCTACACACATTAATAGAAATGGGTTAATCAAGATATGAGAGTTAGCCAATAAGAGGCTAGAACTAATGGGTCAGACAGTGCTTAAATGAATACAGTTTCCGTGTAATTATTTTGGGTAAAGCTAGCCGTGCAGGAGCCGGGCAGCGGGAAGCAGCCTGCCGCCCCTACTTCAACAACAGATCACCCAAATTTTTATATGTGAATCTCAATTACTGTGGTGAAACAATGGTGAATATTTTACCTAGGCCTCTGCATGAAGCACCACGGCTCACTAATCTCCTAGCGATTATATTTACCTGGGCCCCTCTACATGCAGCGCCACAGCTCACTAATCTAGGGATTATATTCACCTGGGCCCCTCTACATG
>NC_022030.1:22440673-22452445 GCF_000317375.1 Microtus ochrogaster
AAGCACCATGGCTCACTAATCTAGGGATTATATTCACCTGGGCCCCTCTACATGCAGCGCCACGGCTCACTAATCTAGGGATTATATTCACCTGGCCCTCTCTACGTGAAGCGCCACGGCTCACTAATCTCAAAGTATTAGTTCTTGGAATCTGAAAAGCAATCCTGTAATCTAGCTGTGTGACCAATGAAGAGCTAGAAGAACTACTTTGTCATGTAACGCGAGAGCTAGGAAAATACCTGTTGCAGGAACCTTAAAATAGACCGGTGTGCACAGCTGCTGTCCCCACCCTGCTAAACTTACTCTAGACATCTATTGTCAGACATTTATCTTTTTTATCCTACACATAATCAAAGTCTGAACAAATAAAAAGATTTTTTAGCTGGCAAGAAGTCCAAGGCAGAAGGTAAATTATGCCCTCTAGAATGTTGTGTCGCCTGAGCCAAATGAAAAGAGCCCAAGTGTGTAGTGTATTAATCAATTTTCAGACTTTTTTCTACTCATATTTAGAGAATCTTCAAGTAAACTCTACTCTTTGATTTCAAAAGTGCTTCATATAGCCAAGTATAGGGTGCACATGTCCAGGCCCAGCACTTGTGAGGCACGGGCAAGGGGACTGAGTGATGTCAGTCTTGGTTACAGGGTGAGACCAGATCAACAAACTACAAGGTGTGTAGCTCAGTAGCACAGTGCCCAGCATGTACAAGGCGACAGCAAGGAAACGAGAGTAACAACAAAAGCCTACACGTGCCCCTTCCACCACTATGAGCTCTACTGAAAACCTGGGCGTAATTATCATCTAGAAAAGTCATTCCAACAATGAAAATCTTTTTTTTGATTTTTTTATTTTTTTTAGTTGTTGCAAAAAAAAATTTCTGCCTCCTCCCCGTTTCCCATTTCCCTCCCCCTCCTCGCACACACCGCCCCTTCCCCCAATCCCCTACCCCTCCCCTTCTCCCCCCTCCATTCCCCCTCCCTCAACAATGAAAATCTTTTGAGACATAATAGGATTTCATGTAGCCCAGGTTCACCACAAACTTGTTTTGTACCAAAAATAAACCTGAACTGTTTTTAACATTTAGATTTATTTATCTAATTTCATGTGAGTGGCTCAGGCTTTACCACAGATCATGGCCACTGTTCATTTCCTTAGACGTGATCCTCTGGTGGCCCAAAACACCCATGTTTATTCATTTATTTATTCGTTGCTCTCACAGAGGGAAACCAGGATTGTCCTTTCAAAGGAAATGATCTGTTTTCCAGAAGGCTGGGAATTGGAGGCCTGGAGAGCTGTTGTCTGTTGGGCTACACCACATCAAGCCCCTACAGCCAGGACCAGAGGTGGCTAGTAGCCATATGACCTCTGGGCTATCTATATGACCAAGTCCAGGCCAGATGCTTCCCTAGGCCTTTATATTAATATAGGGAGCCTATCTTCAGAACCCATCTTCTTGGAAGAAATGGCATGTACCCCACGTTGAGTTCCAATGTAATTATGCCTCCTCACGCACCTCGGTTTGTTATACCAGAAAACTTTTCCAAATTGTACTGTCCTTAAATACACTGGCAATAAACTGCCTGGATCAGAGTCTCTGGAAGCTTGATCCAGCCTGGCCAGCTCCATCGGGCATCCAAGTTTTCATTTCCACCTCTTCACAGGTCACTTCCCTGCCTTCTGTGACACCTGCAAGGATCTCCTCATTCATTCGTTCGTTCATTCATTCATTCATTCATTCATTCATTCATTCAACCATTCACTCATCAAGCATGATCTCCCAGGGCCTTAGTTCCTGGACTCAGGTTCTAAGGACTCCAGTTGTCTCCAACATGCTTACTCAGAATTTTGTGTTAATTTTTGTAGGTAAGCTGGTCATTTCAAAAGTTAACCTTTAAAACACTTCAGTGATACTCTCCATTACCTCCTATGTGTCTGGATGTCAGAAACTCACCTAAGCAGACATGACCTGCAAATGATGCCCAGGGGTCTTCCCCTCGCTCCAGTCTGAGGATGACATTGGGTTTAGACATGTCACAACCTGATAAGGAGGAAGAGAAGTAACCACGAGTAAGGTAGCTGGGGTGGAACTTAGTGGTAAAATGCTTGCCCAGCCACAAAGAGGGTAGGTGTGGGGATATGGGCGTGAATATTTGCAATGTAAAATCTCATATGGACAGGAGCTTGAGAAACACTGAAAATGACCAAGGTACAGAGCTGAATGACTCTCACTTATGTGACAGTAACCCTGGGTCCTGCCAACTAGGGTCCTGTGGCTCCCGTTACTGGAGTTTGAGAGCACATTCTGTAGGTGCTCTGAGAGGAAATACACAGCATGCAGGGTGTGCCTGCTTCCCGTACCTACGGAGAGGAGGTGGCCATAGTTTTCCAACATCACATCTGTATACAGAGTCTTCTGAGCAGGGTCCAGGTGCTGCCACTCCTCCTGACTGAAGTCCACGGTCACGTCCTTGAAGGACACGGGTCCCTGCAGGGCAGAATTTGGAAGGGTGATTGGCACAGGTTAACTAGATATTGGGAACAGTCCTGGCTGTCCTAGAACTTTCTGTAGACCAGGCTGACCTCGAACTCACAGAGATCCGCCTGCCTCTGCCTCCCAAGTGCTGGGATTAAATATGTGCTCCACCATCACTTGGCTTGAAACATTTTTAAAGACTTATTTTATTATGTGTATGGGTGTTTTGCCTGCATGTATGTCTGTGTGCCATATGTGTGCCTGGTGCCCTTGGCGGTTAGAAGATAGTTGTAGGACACCATATGGGCACTGGGAAACCGAACCAGGGACCTCTGGAAGAGCAACAAGTGCTTGAGCATCTCTCCAGCCCTGAGAAGGACTCTTATTCCTGTTCCTTTGTGACAGATAAACTTTGCCAAAGAATGACGACTCTTTTTCTTGTTTTGATTTAAACTGTAAGCTCCTGTGCTCCCGCGGTGACTCAGCAGGCAAAAGCACTACTTGTTAAGCCTGGTATGGGAGTTCAGTCCCTGGAACCCACGTGGTAGAAGGGGAAAACCAACTCCTCTCAGTTGCCCTGACATCCAGGTGGATGCTGCGCTACTTGCATGTTCACATACACACAGACACAGGTTGCCATCAAGACTGTGACTTACTGTGAAGTTGCTCTTTGTCTGCAATGCGCACTTGTTCACTGGGAGCCAGAACCTAACACGCGTGCTTTCTGGGCTCGTACACAGGAGAGAATATATAAATATAAACCCACAGCCGCTGCAGCACACACACCAGGCATGGTGGCTCACGAGACAGAGACCCTGTCTAAAATGACAACAAAAGTCTACACTGCATAGAGATGAGTTTTCTGAGTCAAACAGAGAAGAGTAGAGTATTTTGAATTACACTCTGGCATTGTGACCTGTGTACAGCTATTTCTTCTGCATCCAAATACAGAATTACAAGAGTTTTTCTTTGTTTTGGAGACAGGGTCTCACTATGTAGCCTTAGTTGACCCAAGCTCAAGAGATCCATCTACCTCTGCCTCTGCCTTCGGAAGACTGGAATTAAAGGTCTATGCCAACATGCCTGGCTAGGGTAAACTTTAAAAGAATAAGTCTCTGATAGCATTAGTATCCTAGGAAATGTTTTGCTGGAAGGCCACAGGCTTTTAGGAACTGTGAGCAACATGGAAGGAAGACAAGGAAGAGGATTCCCGACTCCTCCTCAGGCCTCTACCTCACACTGAAGACAAACGCTTCTGCCACTTACTAGTAGCATCCTGTTGGTTTTACTGTCACCTTACCCAGGCATGTGGGTAAGGCAAAACGCTTCTGCCACTTACTAGTAGCATCCTGTTGGTTTTACTGTCACCTTACCCAGGCATGTGGGTAAGGCAAAAGGCTTCCGCATCCTTAGAAACCACTCCTCTGCATGTAGAGTCATGGGTGTATATGTACCAGGGTGTCCATGATGTGCGTGAGTCAGTTGTTCCCGTCCACCATGTGGGTCCTGGGAATCAAACTCCAGGTCATCTGGCTTGACAGAAAGTTCCTTAACCTGATGAGCTGTCTCAGTTAGGGTCTTGTGTAGCTCAGGCTGGCCTCAAACTTGCTACCTAACCAAGGATGACCTTGACCCTCTAACCCTCCCGTCTCTCCCTCCTGGGTGTCTGTGTCTGTTCTACCAGCCACGGGGCTGGGAATCTCCTGTGTTCCTGCCCAGAAAGCGTCCATGCATACTAGCAAACACTGTATCCTTTTAAGATTTATACGTGACAGGTTTGTGTGTTCATAATTTTCACTGATAAAAACAAATACATTTTTGTCCCAGCACAGCTTCTGGGAGAGACCAAAGGGGACACACTTCCTGCAGAGAAAGCCTGATGAGACGGTTTAGACAGAAAAGGACAACACCCAAATAGCCTCAGAAAACAAGTGGGCGTTGGCAGAGCAAAACAAGCAATTTTCCAAGGAACGGAAACCATTACCTCACCTGAGCCATGGTTTTGAGATCTGGGCTCCTCTTCAGTAAGTGATAGGATACAACCTAAAACAGCAAAGCCAAGAAGGGTACAGGTGGGTGAGAACTTACTTGAGAATTTACTCCCCTTGTAGCTGGCTCTCACCGCTTACATTAACCTAAAACCATTTCTCTGTGTTGGCTCATGTCTCCTTTGTACACCCTAAATTAATGTAATATATTGGAGATAACGAGCTATTTCATTCCCACATCCAAAGATACAGGCTTCTGGAACACGATGGATCTGGGTAAGCTGCAGCCCACCCCAAAGAGCCTACAGTTATGGATGGCTACTGCCTGCTCCCTAACAAGGCCAAACCGCATGTAATAATGTATGGGAACACTGACACCCCACACCTGAGGAGCACTGTGGACACAGACTTCCCTAGGATTATCGAGCAGGCACCAATTCTGGCTGGAATCTGAGTTCTCTACTTATGGGAGCACTACTGAGGAGCACCGTGGACACAGACTTCCCTAGGATTCTCTAACAGGCACCAATTCTAGCTGGAATCTGAGTTCTCTACTTATGGAAGAAGAAAAGCTTAAGTTTATAAACAACTCGTTTCTTCCTGCAAATGTGCTCTTATAATTCATTTACATTTTTCTGTTGGGTTATTTTATTTTATAGATATGTATTCGTTTGCTTTTTGGGACATTGCCTTATGTAGCCCAAGACGGCTGAAAACTTGCTATGTAGACGAGGATGACCTGGAACTCCCAACTATCCCCTTTTCAAATGTATTTATTTTACGAGTATGAGTATTTTGTGTGCATATATATACATGCACCATGTGCATTCGGAAGACAGAAGATCACAGACAGTTGTGACTTGCCACGAGGGTGCTGGGAACAGAACCCAGGTCCTCGGCAAGAGCAAACACGTGCTCTTAAGAGCTGAGCCAACTCTGCAGCCACCAACTGGCTTTTTAACAGGATGGTGACTTCTGTCAGTCACAGTGACATCCCAAAGACAGCACATGAGGCAAATGTCAAGGGCCCTTCACTCAAACCCACAAACCCAATTTTCTCTTCCATTAATTTAACTCACAACAGGCTGGAAAGTTGAGAATAATAGACTTTTTGTGGGTAAGCAGCTGCTGCTGTTGCTGTCTTTCAAGACAGGGTTTCTCTGTGTAACAGTCCTAGCTGTCCTGGAACTCACTCTGTAGACCAGCCTGGCCTCGAACTCAGGTAAGTTGTTTATAGAATATAATATTCCTTGGGGAATAAAAATGTATGCTTCCTTTTCAAAAGAAAAGGCCTTCCTGTAGGTGCCACTAGGAACTAAAGTTGTGAGAGAGTGTTTGAGAACAATGTACGTGACCAGAAGTCAGTAACTCTCACCTTCACACTAGATGAAAACCCCAAGGGTGGTGGCTGCTTGGGCTGTGTTGGATCCTACCCAAGAGGACTCATGGGACAAACAGGAGCCATCCAAACAAGGGGGTCCTGTATGTCCAGGGGAAGAGGAGGCGACAGTAGGAGAAGCGCTGCACAGAGAACAGAGGGTCCAGAAGCAGCTTCTCTTGGGAAATAAGAGAAGAGATATACTAAATCACAGAGTCACCAACTATGCTGGCCTATTGTTCTTAAACCTCTGATTTCCCTTTCCCAGCTCCCACTCCAGTTGAGCTGGAGACTTCTCACCTGTAGAAAGCACAGAATGGAGGTTGGAGCGTTGGGGGATGGGAGGATCATGTACCTTTCATGCTGCAGGCTTTCAAAAGAAGGAAGATTTTGCCTTAAAGAAATAAAACTAAGCCTGGTGGTGGCACATGACGTTAATCCCAGGCAGAGGCAGGCAGATCTTTGACTTTGAGGTTGGCCTGGTCTATAGAGCAAGTTCTAGGACAGTCAGGGCTACACAGAGAAGCCCTTACTCGAAAACTAACAAACAAATAAATAAAGAGAAGAGGTTCAGTGGCTGGAGAGATGACGCAGTGGTTGATGCTCTTGCAGAAGACCTGAGTCCAGTTCACAGCACCCACAGCGGGCAGTTTACAACAGCCCAAACCTGCAGAGCCAGGGATCTGATGTTCTCTTCTGGCCTCTGAGGGCACACACTTATGCTCACACAAAAAGCTTAAGCAAGTTTGAGTATCTAAATGACTACCATGAAACCGATCGGTCGATAAATACCCAATATTTTTAGTATCTTAGGATGTCTGGCAGAGGGGGCAGAAGCAAGGGGACAGGGAGTTGAGTGTGACCAGGATGCATGATGCAAAACCCACAAAGATTCAATAAAAAGTTTAAAAAATGCTTTGCAGAAATTACTGAGCTCTCTATGAATTCATATAGCAGTAGGAGGAAAAAAATTCACCTGAACTGAATTTTGAAGTGGCAGTGAAAAGGGAGGGGGTAAGGGGCTCCCTTCTTGTTTATCTGAAGGGGTAAGGGGTCCCTTCTTGTTTATCTGAAGCACTGGGTGCTTTACCAAACTGAGCTACATGACCTGCTGGTTTTTGTTTCTTTTTATTTATTTTTGAGACAGAGTTTCTCGATTAACAGTCCTGGCTGTCCTTTCTCTAAGTAGACCAGCCTGGCCTCGAACTCAGAGATCCTCCTGCCTCTGCCTCCCAAGTGTTGGGATTAAAGGCGTGTGTCACTACCACCCCTTTTTCTTTTTTAAAAAAAATTATGTTCTCAAAGGTGTTCCTGCTTATTTCAACCTATTAGTCATCATTCAATATGGGGTTTCTCAACATACAGTGCTACTCCCTCAAAATTTTATTTTCCTTTCATAAAAAAATAATTAAAACAAACATCTCAGCACACACTTTTAATCCCAGCATTCTGGAGGCAGCAATAGGTTGACCTCTGCAAGATCAAGGCCAACCATAGTCAGTCCCTGCCTCAAAAAAAGTAAAATAAAATAATAAATAGATCAGCCAGTTAGTGGTGGCACATGCCTTTAATACCAGCACTCGGGAGGTAGAGGCAGGTGGATCTCTGAGTTTGAGGACAGCCTGGTCTGCAGAGTGAGTTCCAGAACAGCCAGGGCTACACAGAGAAACTCTCTCAAAATAAAACATATCTACCTATTATACTTGTTAAATTGCCCAACAAATTCTACAGGCAAATAAAACGGCAACTATTCAGAAAATTTAAACAACGGTAAGTAGCCGAGACCGAGGTGTTCTCAATGGGCAACTTTAACAAGTCCTCATGGACTTCGGAGACAAACACTTTCAAATTAGACTTAATCGAAGTCGTATTGCTCATTGTAGTCAACGTCCCAGAGGTCCCCAAGGGAAACGCAATCTCAGAGCCTTAACATGGAACAACATTTCCTCCCTACAATCAAACCCAAACACGGGCATTTCCCCCACCCGTTCTGGTTAACAATCCGTAAAACATGACAGGAGCACAGAGACGCACAAGTGGAGTTTCGCGGGGAAGAATCCGTGAAAGCCACGACTCCTGGCTTCGGGAACGCGCCGGCCTCGCCCCCCTCCCAGGTGCGCGCTCCCGCTCGCCGCCTCTTAGGCATGACTGTCTCGCCGCGTCCGTCCTAATCCAGGCTCGCGCTTTCCCCTTCAGCATCCCAGTCGGCCTCGCCCATCTCCCGCCCATTTCTCACGCACAGGGGACCCAACCGCACTCACCTCCGACCACTGGCGAGCCATTGCGCTCCGGCGCGGTCGGTCTCTCCCAAGGGTCTCTGCGGTACGTTTCTGGGGCCGCTGGCCGCAGGCGCCTTCCCCCACATCCGGGTGTGGCGGACCTTGAACTACATTTCCCACCGACCACCGGGCCACGTTTAAACTTTGCAGTTTTGGGGTCAGTGTGACTCTACTGTAGGTACAGAGCGGGGCGCAGAGGTCTCCCAGGGTGTACCCGGGCTGAAGTTCAGGCTTGTGTGTGCATATGTGCGTGTGTTTGTGTGATAAGGCCATGATTAGGTGCGTGGTTGGGCTCTGATGAGCGACCGTGGTTACCTGTGATGGATTTGAAGGCATGCATCATAAGACCGTGCCTTGACTTGGTGTGATACTGACTGGGGAGTGGGGCAGAGCTTCATTTCTGCAGTTCCAGTTTGTTTTGGAGTCTATTGGAACACTCCCTGAAGACTACAGACTATATTTATGTTTCACAGTCGACTTCCAATGAAGCATGGTTTGATTGTTTTCCTCAGGGGACTCCTGGCCTGAGTGCCCATCTAGATACCAAGTTTTGGGGTCTTTGTTGTTGTTGTTTTGTTTTTAAGAGTCCAGTCTCTCCATTATGTAGCTTTTGCTGTGTAGACGTCTCAGGCTGGCCTCAAAGTCACAAAGATCCACACCTCTCTGCCTCCCAAGTGCTAGCATTAAAGGAATGAATCGCTATCCTTGACCTTTCATTTTTAATATATCTGTGCATTAAAAACATGTCAATAAATCCTGTGTGGTGGCGCATGCCTTTAATCCCAGCACTCGGGAGGCAGAGGCAGGTGGATCTCGGAGTTTCAGGATGGCCAGGGCTACTCAGAGAAACCCTGTCTCTGAAAATCAAAAAACATGCTGTTCGTTATCAATATTTGCTGCCTTTCAACTCCATCTCCTTCCTTGCCTGCTTTGCAGTATTGAAACTGGGCTCCATAGGTATTCCTCCTGGGCTAGCTGGGACACTGGTAAGCTTTTGTAGAATGGCGGAGAGATGGGAGTGGATGTGTCTCCTTCCTGTTTATTTGCGCTCTTGCTGAGCTCCCCCAGCCTTCCTCTGACAGCCCAGCCTCACTCTGACATACACTCAGAGGCTGTACAGTAAGCTCTGGGAAAGTAGCAGCAAACTATCTGCAGACAGCGTCTTCTCTCTGCTCACTGGGTTAGTTTCAAACAAGTCCTCTTCAAGAAAGTAGCAGCAAAAGATCTGCAGACAGCATCTTCTCTCTGCTCACGGGTTAGTTTCAAACAAGTCCTCTTCAAGGTTCCACACACTGCATCCCCCAACTGCAGCAAATGCTGGAAACCAAGTGTTCAGACACACGGACCCGTCGGGACCCATTTATCTTCAAACCATAACGTGAGATCCTGAGGCGAGAGGCTTTGAAGACAGCCTAGGTGAGTGAGTCCTTGCCTCAAAATACATTAAAAGAGAATCTCAGGGTTATGTGCTGCCAGGATAGAATATGACCCCCTAGGATGCAGGATACACACTCAACCAGATACTTTTTAAAACAAAACTTTTAATTCTGTTTGTGTGTGTGCATACGTGTGGGAGCGGGCATGGAGGAGGATGGCAGGCAGAAGTCAGTTCTTGCCATCCGTGGTGTAGGCTCCAGGGATGCAACTCAAGACTTCAGGCGTGACAGCAAGGGCCTCATCATCTGAGTCATCTCACTGTCCCCCAAATGTATTCATATTCATTTAACACTGTATCTGTTGGAGACAAAAACAGAGGGTCATAATATTCATTGTTGCTTGTTTCCTGTGAAGTGTGGCATTGGAAACCTGTCCATTTGAAACTGCATTGGAAAAGCATCAACTCACAAGATAGGATCATGTTTAAGGTGCACTGCACACGGACAGACTGGGGACACAGAGAGACACGTTTGTTCACACATAGCAATCGAGAATGGAGTTAGTTTATAGATAGAAACTATTGTAATATCTTCATGCTGGAAGCCCCTCCCCAAACCAGTTTGATATTAGTGGACTTGAACCCATTACCTGGCTTGGTTGTGGAATTAGAGACCAGAGAATTTGTGCAGAGACTTCTGCTTTGAGCACGCACTCAGCAAAGCTTCACACAGCCTTCAGTCTAGAGACAGCAGTCTGTGGAATGATGACACAAACGGTAAGAACAGCAGGCGGCTTGCATCTGGATGCTGTGAAGCTGCTGCCCATCCCCCATCTTCTCCTGCTCTTTGCTTTTAATTAAAACGTGACGTGGGTATGTTTTGTGGGATCTTATGTGTCATATCTTTACCAAGGCTGCTGAGTGACCTTACAAACCTGGTGTGGTGACACACATCTATGATCACAACACTTGGGAAGGGCTAGCAGGAGGAGTAGGAGCTCAAGACCACCCTGAGTTATAGGAAGTTATAGTGAGTTGGAAGTCACCATGTCTGAAACAAACGTGGGAGGAGGAGGAGGGATCTCTAAAAGCCCAAGAGAAAGAAAAATAAGACACAGCCATGTGGGCTGGCCAATGTCCAGCTTGGGGGTATATGCAAGCTGCTATGTGTTCTCATGTGCAAAGACTGACCGCTATCTTCCCCTGCAAACCCTGCCTTCTACGCTGTAAACCCCTTGAGGCACACAAGTGGCCCAGTGCCACCCCTGAGGACCTCCATCTGCCAGGTTCTAGCCACAGAACACTCTAATTGTCATAAGGGCTGCACCCAGCACACACCATACAAAGTAAAAAGCCCAAGCCCTGGACTTGAAATCCCACCAATCCCTACCTGGAAAGTTCCTCCCCAAGAAATCCTATATAAACCGTCTTCTTCTCAGTTCTCTGCTGTTTCTTGCCTAAGCAGAGGCAGCCATCCTCCCTGGTTTTCCCTCCCAATAAATCTCTCGTGTGAGGTTTGTTGCTCGGTGTGACTTTGTGGTATTCTTTGGCTCCCTACGGTCAGGATACCTTTCCCCTCAGAGTTGCAACACATTGGTGTCATGACTTGGATAAGCTCTCCTGGTGTCTGAGTTCCCCCTTGGGGCCTAAGCTATACTGGGACCCTATCCCTCATCTCCAGTCCACCTGTGACAGGCTCACCTTCTGGCTCTCCAATCGCTGGGTACCCCCTCCACCAACAGCAATTAGGTAAGTTTCCCCTTTGGTCAATGTAAATGTTTCGCTGAGTCCAGGAAAGTGACTGTTGAGTACCCAAAACCCCTGTGGTACCCTTGGAGGTGCAGGTACCCCCAGCCACAGTCTTTAAGGCTATGACTGGCCCTCTTCACCCGACCCCATCATCACGATCCTGAAGCTTTAGGCCCAACTGGGCTATTGTGCACCTTCCTGCCCCCTTCTCCCACGGTCCCTTCAGCGCTGCCTGTGATCACACAGCTCCTCTTGGCCATATTGGCTTTCGTGACTCCGTTCTCTAATCCTTTCCTTTTGACGAGACTCTCCCCTGCCCCGCTTCTGGAGCTTGGTTTTCATCCTTGCCTTCTGGACTCCACAGAATCCCTGGTACCAGTCACCGAGTCTTTCCTCCGGCTTAGCCGGGTCATAAGCATTGCAGCTCAGATGGAAAGGTGTTCTGGCAGTCGGAAGCCAAGGACCTCACAAAGTCCCTGGAAAAGTAGCCGCTCACAGCTATGCCCCAGGGAAAGATTTCCCCAAAGAACAA
>NC_022030.1:22453225-22454428 GCF_000317375.1 Microtus ochrogaster
AAAAAAAACAGCGGGCTGAGAAAGAGAAAGCCATGGGAAGCAAGTCAGTAAACAGCACCCTCCATGGCCTCTGCACCTGCTCCTGCCTCTAGGATACTGCCTTTTGTGAGTTTCTGTCCTGACTTCCTCTAACGATGAACAGCAATGTAGAAGTGTAAGCCAAATAAACCCTTTCCTCCCTGGTTTGCTTTTTGGTCACGGTGTTTGGTTGCAGCAATAGAAACCTTAGCTAAGACAGGACCTTTACAAACCGTGCGAGTGAGTGGGGAGATGGAGATTCCCATTCCCTATTTCTCTTTTCTCCACTCCAAGCCCAAGTTTTTTGTTTGTTTGGTCTTCCGCCTGGTCCCCACAGGGTGTAAATGCCCTGTCTTTTAAGTTACTGTTGATGGATCTGTAAGTTTGTTGTGAAGTAGGAGCTGGGAGTGGGACCTAGCAGGAGGGGAGAAAGCAAAGGACAGCCTCAGCCTTGCACAAACCCCGAACACAGGCCTCCCTGGCTGGTGCCGCCCTCAGCTCCCTCCTGCAGCATCCTGCCGCCAGGGCTCCAAGATTTCCTAAGCCTTCTTTGTTCTCAGCTTCCTGGATTCAGGTTTACAGGTGTCTTTTAGCTGTGAGTGGCATTAGACTGCTGTTTTGTGCTGTCCCACTTCAGTTAAAAGCTGATTCTGGATCGCCTTCCTCTAAACCCAAGCAAGCGAATTTAAAGATTTCCTCCAAAAGCTCTGTCCCATATCAGGCAAGTCACCTGACTATGTGACAGAGAAAGGAGAGAAAACAAAATGAAGAGACAGACCAGTCCCAATGGGGACCATTGCTCCTCATCTCATACTGTTTTGGTTTTGGTTTAACTCTCTAAAACTTTTGCTAAGGTATCTTATCTCAAGATTTGTAAGCCTATTGAGTATGATTAAAAACCTATGAAATCTGTAACAAAAGAGTTCATTTAAAATTCATAACACTGGGGCTGATAGTTAAAAATCTATATATAGGTAATCTTAAAGGAAAGGGTTCCTTGCTGCCATATTTGCTGCTGCTTTCTCTGTCACTGCTAGCCGCCAGTCACTAGCCGCCAGTCACTAGCCGCCAGTCACACTGCTATCACTGCTTGCTGTGTTTGCTTTGATGGTAGGAGCTTAGAATTTATCTCTGGGCTTTCTGGTTACTGAATTCAGTTTAAAAAAATATAATTTTTTTTTTTTT
>NC_022030.1:22455308-22458523 GCF_000317375.1 Microtus ochrogaster
CACCAGACCTCATTACAGATGGTTGTGAGCCACCATGTGGTTGCCGGGAATTGAACTCAGGACCTTTGGAAGAGCAGGCAGTGCTCTTAACCACTGAGCCATCTCTCCAGCCCCAACTTCTTAGTTATTAAGACACTGTTCTTCCTCTGCTGGAACCAACCTTCCTTTTTCCTTGCCTCATCTCTCTAGGAGCTGCCTGCTACCATCTCAATGGGCCTCTGCCTCTTGTTCCTCCAGTCTCTCAGCTCCACCCTGGAAGTCTCACAGTTTCTCTGTGTCCTCCTGGGTTTCTTTGTCTCTCAGCTTCTGCTTGGAGCTTATAGAAACTCCCTCCGGTGGAGTTCGTTTCTGTGGCTCTTCCTCCATGGGCTCAGATAGTAACGCCTCACTCTGACACTATAAACAGCTCAACAGCTCGGCCTCTGTACGGTCGATGGCCAAAACTGGCGTGCTTGATTTTCTACGGTGACAGCTTCTGCCACTGCGCAAACAAATGATCCGAAAATCTCTTATATCTCAACTTCCTCTATTTCTTCCAATCTACGCCCGCCTGGGGTTGATCTTCCATATAGATGTTTATTGTCCAACAGACCCCACCTCTCACTAACAGCCCGTCCTAACAGGGTCAGGAAATTGCTCTATATCAGGCTGATTCAGTCCCGTACAACTCCCTTATCCATCTCTCCTTCACCGGGGCTTACCCTGTCTGTTTTCTGTATGACCAAAATGAAGATTACTGTAAACTTAGCCAGAAACTTAAAGGGGTTACCAATATGCATTCTGCAAATACCATGGGACAGACCTGGGCCGTCCTAATTGCACACCAGCTACTGAATAACACAGCCTGGTCGCTTTGGAGAATGCTGGTTTCGGGTCCCTCTGGGGTCAGACTCCCGATTATCATTCATAGCCTCACCCATTGGACTACTAGACTCTGTTACCTTGACTCTAACTGCTCCCAACCAAATACCACGACCACCTCTGATTCCCTTTGTTATTACAGGCTGTTTTAACTCCTCAGGGGCACACGTTACGGGCACACTGATCCCTCAGACTATAATCATACTTTGACTCTGAGCACTGCCACCCAGACCTTATGTCTGAACGTCCTCAATGCCTCTATCCTGGCTGTAACCACTGGCATCGCCACTGGAGCTCTGGGACTGACTACTTCCTAGCTGTCTACCATCAGCTGTCACCCCAGTTCATCCAGATCTCCAACAGATGGCTCAGAGCATCCCTACCCTCCAGGGCCAAATAGACTCACTGGCCGCCATAGTGCTACAAACCCAGCAAGATGAGATTTACTAACAGCAGAGACAGGTGGTCTTTGTCTCTTCCTCGGGGAGGAATGTTGCCTCTGTGTTAACCAGTCGGGTACAGCAAAAGACCAGATCCAGCAAGTCCAGATGGATCTCCAAAACCATAAGAGCTCGATGCCTCTGGCTAGTGGATCATTGACAGTCCAACATGGAACTGGATACTATCCTTCTTAACCCCTTGTCTCCTCTTTTCCTATTATTTTTTGGTTTTTTGAGACAGGGTTTCTCTGTGTAGCCCTGGCTGTCCTAGAACTCACTCTGTAGACCAGGCTGGCCTCAAACTCACAGAGATCTGCTTGTCTCTGCCTCCCGAATGCTGGGATTAATGGTGTGTGCCTCCACAACCCGGTTCTATCCTCTTGATGTTTTCCTGTTGGCTTAGTGGCTGCACATGAATCTATTGATAATTCAATTATCATCTGCTGCCCTACAGTCCCTCACTCAGTTCCCTACCCACCAATTAGTGACAGCCTGGCAGGGCTTCTGGTTCTGCTGCTCGGGTTCTGCAGTGGCAACCGTGTGCCACAATGTGTCTATTTATCAGTAAGACTCAGATGTCAAAAGATGGGGTGAAAACCTGCTAGCTCAGAGAGGCTGAGTAGCAACTAGCTGACCTTGTTTTTTTTTTTTTTGGTCAGACACACCACAGAGACACGTCTCTTCTCTTGTCCCAGAACCAAGAGGAAGCTCAAACTCCTTTTCCTTCCTGTTGTCTTTTCTATCCACGGTGCTGACTTCTCTATGGCTGATTCTGGTCGGCTAGTTGCTGGCTCAAGGTATAAAGTTACTGGGCAGTCTCATGAGTATCAGGGCATGATCAAAATACCCCACAACACCTCCTTTTCTTAATCTTACTAGTTCATCAACTTCTTGTCTAGATTTCTTCAGCAACAGATCCAAAAGATTTTTAACCAGACTTTTAACCAAGCTATTATACGATTACCAGCCCAAACTAAGAAGGCAGAGGCCTGTGGCTCCCAATTATACCCTGATGGTGAAGGTCAAGTGTGGCCAAAGGACTTTGATGTCCCCATTTAACAGGAAGTAGTCTAATTATATCACCCCTTCCCAACCCTTCAGTGTGCTGGAGACAGCAAAGCATAGCCCCACGTGAGGTTTCTATAGCGAGCTGCATGATGTCACACCTGATGGAGATGTATAATCAACTCCTGAGATGGCTAAGGCCTGACCTATGCTATGAGCACACAATGATCATCAGCTGCCTGCATATGTGTGAATCTATGGGCAGTGCCCACCTGGCAATCTGGGATTGGCAAGTCCATGCCTACTTAAGGGCTGGGAGAGGGTTTGCCCGGAGAGAGAGGTCAAAGAGAGAGAGGGGAAGAAAATGAGAATTGTAAAAAGTCCTGGAATAAAACTGCAGTGAGAAGAGCTCTGGTGGTCGCATCATCCTTGCAGGACGAGGGTGGCCGTGACAAGTGGTGGCCCGTACGGGGAACCTCCAAACCTCTCTCCGTAGAGCCCAGAACTTGCTGCAGTCAGGGGGTGCACCAAATAATCCTCAAGGTAAAGATTGGGGATCCGCGACAAAAAACGGGTTTTCCGCTCTCGCCGGTAGAAGGGAGAGTGGGGGTAAAAGGGCCGCGACTATAGCGGACGGTTTAAAGAAAGTATAGCCACGACAATAGTGGACGGTTTAAAATGAAAATAAAAGGAAGAATAGGATTTTAGAATGGGCGCTTCAACATCACACCTGATTTTTTTGGCTCTTAACGAGCTGTTACGGAGCGCATTGGAGAGGTTTTTGGCTAAATGTGACACAATTGCTTCTTGGTTTGTCTCTGGTAATCTTAATGTGTCAACCTGGGACAGGCTTGGTAGAGATCTGAATTTTGCCACTGAACAAGGTACGTTAAGGAAGGGAGGTATAAT
>NC_022030.1:22459363-22466026 GCF_000317375.1 Microtus ochrogaster
CAACTAATCTGTCTAAAGATTTGTCTAGCTATCTTTTAGGTAATTGGTCTGGTGAATTTGAACAACTGGAAGAGTTGCAAGTGGCGGTGGTGATTGAAGATTCCACACGCATGGATACCAGCCTGGCAGAAGGACTATCCTCCTGGATCACTCCATGGATCATCTGAAGGAGTGGGCAGGAGTAGGAGCCCTAACAAGGCTTAATGGTGCTTGCCTCCCTAGTATGCCTGTGGTGCATTTGTCACATAAGGGTTTCACAGCATTGCAATGCAGTTATGATCATTCAAGCCTTCACGGCCATTGAAGCAGGACAGTCTCCCCAAGTTTGGCTACAAAACAAAAGGGGGAACTGTAGCGAGCTGCATGGTGTCACACCTGATGGAGATGTATAATCAACTCCTGAGATGGCTAAGGCCTGACCTATGCTATGATCACGCAATGATCATCAGCTGCTTGCATATGCGTGAACCTATGGACAGTGCCCACCTGGCAATCCGGGATTGGCAGCCCATGCCTACTTAAGGGCCGGGAGAGGTTTGCCCAGAGAGGAGAGAGAGGTCAAGAAGGAGAGAGAGAGAAAGAAGGAGAAGGTGATAGATTGCTGTGAATAAAGTTCTGAAAACTGCTGCAAGAAGAGCTCCGGGTGTTGCGTTTTTCCTTGCTGGTCGAGGGTGGACGCGACAATTTCTGAGATGCAGGAAGCAATTCCCTCCAGGCAACCCACTGGCAGCTAAATGAGCATGTTACTTGAGGGCCAAGGAGAAAACACCTACTTGCCCCAGGACCGCTTCTATGGCGTCTGTATACACATTTGGCAATGTTACAGATGATTCTGGCTATAGCAATTCTACTATAGTGTGCTTTTTCTCCTTCTACACCAGTGGCTTCTGAAAATCTGGATGTGCTGTATGATACTGAGTCTTCCTGATCTGACAGAGAGGGCAGGCCTTGATGCTGTAAAGCAGGTCATGGGGAAAAAACCTGATTGATGAAAGAATTGGGGAAATTTGGGGAAAAAAATGCAGAAATTGTTCTTTGCCTGATTATGAAACTTGGCAAAAGAATTATACTGAAACAGGAAGGAACTTGGCTATGATGAATGAAGTTTCTGAAGAACCTAGGGCTTTAGGGCTGAGCGCCTATGGCCTTATAAATCAAAACTGGAATTGTGAGGAGCAACACTGGGAAAGGCACAGCAATGGAGTGAAACCCACTGACCTACGCTTCTGTAACTGTAAGTAGTTAGCCTCTGAGGTGAAAGCCTCAGAAGTTGTTTTATGATTAACTCAGATAGGAATTAGGGATATAGTGGCTGGCATGGGGCTTGGGAACTGGGAAAATGTCATAATGAATGATGAGGTTCTGATTTCAAGGGATCTTTGTATTTTTTTTGTGAACTGCTTTGCTCAGGTAATTATTAACCTCTGACAAGAAAAAAAATCAATTTCTTTGTGTAAAATTTACAATAAAAGACTGAGGTTTGAAGCTCAGAGTCAGAGAGAGAAGCCTCCCCTGCAACTGATGGCCTGTCAGCTGGCATCAGAATCCTGTTCGTGTACTCGCTTCGCCTTCCAGACATCCCAGATTCGAGACCCCCTTCTCTGCTCAGGCTGGTCCCTGGCATTAGTGAGAACGTAAGCCCCTCAAGGCACATGAGTGGCAAGGCCCTGCCCCTGAGAATTTCCAGCCACCAGGTTCCATCCACACAGCCCTAACAGCTGGACCCAGCCCCTGCACTAGAGTGAAAATCCCAAGATCAGGACGTGAAATCCCACCATTCCTTGAGCTTGCTGCAAGCTCTGGCCTTGAAATCCCACCAGTTCCCAGGTGCTGGGGAGATAGGTCACAGCTGGCACAGTGCTTGCCATGCAAGCAGAGGACCGAGTTCCATGCCTGAAGCCATGGGGAAAAAACAGGTGCAGAGGCGCAAGCTTGTAACCCTGATGGTTGGGAGGTGGAGATATGTAGGGTTCACTGGCCAGGCAGCCTAGCTACTTGCTAAACTCCAATCTGTTGAGACCCTTCTTCATAAAAGAAGCTAGCTTCTAAGAACTGAGGTTGTTCTCTGGAATCACCACACACACACACACACTTCAACATTTCAATATGAGCAATATGATACAAGCTGTATTTTTCTACCCACCTCCGTTTTCAATTATCTTGTAGATTTTCCCGTGCTGATGGAAGGGAATGCTGAATGTGTCTCTTTATCTAGTACATTTCAAATAACGTATTAACGTGGTTAAAGGCAGCCAAGTTTATTACATTACTATATTAAGAGTCAGACTATGACTAGAAGCCTTTGTCCACACATCTATTCCACCATGGTATAGCTCGAGTTACCTTCTCAACATCTTCCCGTGACTTCTGGGGGGCGGGGGAGGTCAGTGATTCACCGTTTTGCCTGCTCGCCTGTGTATGCAGCCTCATGAATGCCTGGCGCCTGCAGAAGCCAGAGGACAGCACTGGACCCTCTGAGCTGCAGTTAGAGCTGTTGTGAGTCACCAAGTGGGTGCTGGGAACGAAACCTGAGTCTTCTACAAGCCTTTCAACCACTGAACCACCGCTCGAGTCCAGAATCCTGTCATTTGAACCTCTGTCATACTGGGGACATTTGTAGTTATTTTTCTTCTGAGTAAAATAATCTCATGCTATGAAAGTTGAGAATTATTCGGTAGTATCTACCAAAGCTGACCGAATCCTAAGACACGGCAATTCCATCCCATGAATACACAGAGAAGTGCATACGTGTACATCTTTATTATGACCCTAAGCAGTAAACAAAGTAGAAGTCCATAGATAGCAGAATGGGTAAAAGTGATATGCTTATATAATGGAATTCTATACAGAATACAAATCAATGACCTTCTGCCGCATGCACTCATGACTGGACTCAGAGACGATGAGTGAATGGAGCCGAGTGAACAATCTGTTTTATATCAAGGTTTATAATGTGGAAGACCCAATTACAATGTTACAGGTTGAACTGTGGTTTACGTGGAGGAGGTAACAATTTTTACTTCATACAGACAAGCTGCATTTGGACAGTGGTCTATTACTGATTTTTACAAGAAATGCATGTATCTCATGAGATGGGAAATAAGCAAATCTGAATGGTTACAACAGTTCATCAGAGGTCAGTTTAGTCTGCTGAACCCAGGAATACAAAAACGAAGCCTTTATTTTCCATTTTTGGTCATTTCATTTATCCAGTGGTATTTGTATGTGTGACAGGTTAACAAGCAGCAAATATAAGGAATCGAACTTGAAAGCACTCAGTACCAGAAAAATCTGCAGGGCTTGGTGGTACATGCCTTTAATCCCAGCACTCAGGAGGCAGAGGCAGGCGGCTCGCTGAGCCTGGCCTACGTACCAAGTTCCGGGCCAGCCAAGGCTACATTGTGAGGCTCTGTCTCAAAAACCTAAAAAACAAATAGAAAAATAAAATCAGAGCACTCACTGAATGTTCTCTGCCCTGTGAGTTTTCTGGTGGGCAATGAGGTTTGACTTACAACTGAAGAATTTCCCACAGGCTTTACACTCGTAGGGTTTTTCTCCCGTGTGGGTTTTCTGGTGGCGAATGAGGTTGGATTTCCGACTGAAGGCCTTTCCACACTGGGCGCAGCCGTTGGACTTCTCTCCTGTGTGTATTCTGTAGTGCACAGTGAGGATCGCCTTCTGGCGGAAGGACTTCCCACAGTCAGTGCAGATGTAGGGCTTCTCCCCGGTGTGGATTCTCTGATGGAGGGTGAGAGTCGTCTTCTGGCAGAAGGACTTGCCGCAGTCGGTACAGAGGTACGGTTTCTCTCCGGTGTGCGTCCTCTGGTGGACGGTGAGGGTTGTCTTCTGGATGAAGGCCTTCCCACACTCTGTGCACTGGTAGGGCTTCTCCCCTGTGTGAGTTCTCTGGTGGTCGACGAGGTAGGACTTCTTTCTAAAGGCAGTGCCACACTGAGCGCATTCGTAGGCTTTCTCGCCCGTGTGTGTTTTGTGGTGTCTGGTGAGGGTTGCCTTCTGCCGGAAGGACTTCCCACAGTCCAAACAAAGATAGGGTTTCCCCTCTATATGTGTCTTTTCATGAAGCGTTAGGGCTGTCTTCTGGCGGAAGGCTTTCCCACACTGGCTGCAAATAAAGGGCTTCTCTCCCGTGTGGATGCGCTGGTGTTCGATGAGGTAGGACTTCCTCCGAAAGCTGTTCCCACAGTAAGGACACTGGAAGGGCTTCTCCATTTGAGATCTGGGATGCATAATAAAAACGGACTTTCTGCAGAAGAATTTCCCGTACTTGTTGTATGCAGAGGACTTCTTTTCCAGAAGATTATGTGGATGAACACCGAGGTCTGGCTTTTCTACGAAAGCCATTTCGTCTCTACTGTAGTTGAGGCTTCCGTCTCCTCTGTGAGCTCTGTTATTTGGGAACACCATTCCTCTCGTAAAGAAGGAATTGTCATAGTCATTACATCCAAACGGCTGCTCTGGAAGCTGGGTGTTCTGCTGTTGAGCCGACTGTTTGGAACTCAGGGCCCTTTCCGCTGGTTTGTGCAGAGTGGCTGCAGGGTGAGCTTTCTCACGCCTGCAATTCGGGATCGATTTCTCCCATCCACCGTCACCCAACTTCTGTCTTACAGGGGTTATGTCTCTATTAATGAATTCTGAAATATTTTTCAAAACTTTCCCATCAGGGTTATATTCAAGTAATGTTTTGGAAATAATATGGTTCCTGTCTAGTGTAAATGTTTTCCCATAAATGTTACTTCTCTCCTTAATGAGTTTCCTGTGGTTGATGATTACAATGGATTTAGAATGCTTGTCTTGGCAGTCTTTGAACTTCACCAAAACATCTTCATCTTCTAGAAGAGAATATAATTAATTAGTAATACTTTAAGTCTATATATGTACATATAAAAGCAATGGATATACAATGCATGTATATATATACATATATATAATAGGTGTGGTATATATACATATATATAATAAATCTTTTTGTTTTTGAGACAAGGTCTCATGTAGATGTTGATCTTGAACTTGACATGTATCCAAAGGTGGGTGACTTTGATTTCACACACACACACACACACACTGCATACATGGAAAGCTAAGATTAAAGACGTGTCACTACAAGAGTGAAGACAAATACATCAGGATACCAGTACAAAACTGATGGAATGAGAGTCTCATAGCTGGGCATGCTGGCATCTGCCTCTAAGTAAGGAAATGTGGTGATTTCTAGTCTTCATTCTAGCTTCTGTTACGAGAAGGGGTAAACTCCCTGGCTCCCTTGATCTGAAAGCATTTTTTCTTAGCTCTTTCTAACCCTGTCTTAGGGTCACCACTGCTCTGACAAAACACCATGCCTGAAGCAACCTGGGTTGGAGAAGGTTTGTTTGGCTCACACTTCCACAGCACTGTTCATCACCAAAGGAATTCAGGGAGGAACCTGGAGGCAGGAGTTGATGTGGAGGCCGTGGCAGAGTGCTGCTTACTGGCTTGCTCAGCCTGCTTTCTTACAGAACCCAGGACCACCAGCCCCGGGATGGCACCACCCACCACGGGCTAGGCCCGCTCCCATCAGTCCTGAATTAAGAACAGCCTTACAGGCTTGTGTACAGCCCAATCTTACGGAGATATTTTCTTGACTGCAGCTCCCTCCTCGCTGGTGACTCGAGTTTGTGTCAAGTCGACATTACACTACCCAGCATCTCAAACTCACTATGCACCCAAAGATGACCTGGAAGTTAGTTTTTAGAATTATACTTATTTACTTTTGTGTGCGCATGCACCTGAGTGCATATTTGCACATGGAAATCAGAGGACAATTTGTGGGAACTGGTTCTCTCCTTCCACCATGGAGACCTGGGAGATGAATTCAGGTCCTCAGGCTTAGCAGCCCCTATACGACCTCGGCCACCCCCCCCCTTTCTACTGCTTCCTCCTTTCCCATCCTCTGTTTTGTCTTCAATTCCCTCGACTCCACTGCTATGCCCCCCTTCACTTCTCTGCCTTTTCATACCGCTATTCATCCATGCGAGAACCCGCTCTCTACTCCAGCTGCTCCAGGCGACTTCAGGCTCCCTAAGCCTGTGGGGGACACTTAAAGAACGCAGGATCCAACAGAATTGTTGTGATAAGAAGAAATAGCTTTTCAGAAACAGTTTTCAAAGTGGTGGGTCCTAGAGAAGACAGCCTCATCCGGCTCTTAGGATCGCACGGTGAAAGGAACCGCACTGGTCCAGCATATGTGAGTGCCCTGGGTTCCCTCCCTAGCACTTGACAGACGCTTTTCACATAACCGAGCAGATATCTGCCACCCAGGAAGGATGGGCACAGTACTGCACTGTACTGGTTCCTGCCACCATCTTCAGAGCGAAAGCTGTGAGGTCACTGTGTGTTTATGCTTGCCAGTGTTTGCATCATCCTCACACACATGAACACGCATGAACACGCATGCACACATACACACACCCCAAAGGAAATGAAAACACTAGTTTGAAAACATAAAATGTTTTTACTTCAAAAGTGCATTTTAGCCGGGTGGTGGTGGCGCACGCCTTTAATCCCAGCACTCAGGAGGCAGAGGCAGGTGGATCTCTGGGAGTTCGAGGCCAGCCTGGTCTACAAGAGCTAGTTCCGGGACAGGCACCAAAGCTACAGAGAAACCCT
>NC_022030.1:22466126-22467278 GCF_000317375.1 Microtus ochrogaster
TCTTGAAA
The DNA here is from genome assembly GCF_000317375.1 of Microtus ochrogaster. Taxonomy (NCBI): domain Eukaryota; kingdom Metazoa; phylum Chordata; class Mammalia; order Rodentia; family Cricetidae; genus Microtus; species Microtus ochrogaster. The sequence continues at coordinate 22,466,135 of NC_022030.1, forward strand.
AACCAAAAAAAAAAAAGCATTTTATGAGGGTGGGGTAGGCATGCACATGTTTGTGTGGGTGTGAGTGAGCACATGCGCGTGTGTGTGTGTCTGAGTGTAGGCCAGAGTCTGAAACTGGTGTCTTTCTGAGCTGCTTTCTATCTCATTTTGTAAGGCAAACAAACAAAAACCACAGAAGACTTAAACATCAAAAACCATGTATGAATCTTTCAACTATGAAGTTGGATAAAAAAAAAATGATCTAGAATAGATAAAACTAATTCTAGTAAAATCCAAAACTTAGTGGGAGAAAATGCATCATAATAGATTTGACAGGAATGACTGAGTTAACAGAAATACTCTTTATCTTGCCTAGGGCTTGGAATACATGGTCTACACATCTGTCAGATTTGAAGAGCTATGTGGCTCCTCTACATAACAATGAATCCTTGGTAAGAGAGCAGGAGTCAATATTTCTCCCTTCCTCCCTTCCTTTCTTTTTAATGGCTCTTTGAGACAGGGTTTCTCTGTGTAGCCCTGGCTGTCCTGGAACTCACTCTGTAGACCAGGCTGGCCTCAAACTCACAGAGATCTGCCTGGCCCTGCCTCCCGAGTGAGGGGTTAAAGGTGAGTGTCACCCCCGCCTGGCAGGGTTTCAGTTTTGTGACATGACTGGAGTCTGACACAATGAGGATGTGGTGCATGCCACTGAACCGTGTGCTTGAGTCGCTAAAGACGGTAAACTGCACCTTACTGCAGTTCTGAAGTTGATCCCCCTGACATTCAAAGCTGTCAGACGCTGAGATCAGCGCCTAGAGGATCTGTTGTTTGGGCTTTAGCAGCTGTGTGACCACTCCCACTGGACCCTTGTTTTCCTGCGAAGCATCAGAGACCAAACCCAGCTCCTTGCGTGTCTTAGGTGCACCAGCACCGAGCTATGTCTTCATCCATCCCACACAAGTTTTCTATCTACGACTTACCTAGACAGCTTTGATTTGGAAAAACTTTCTCTGCCCATAGCTCTTCTCCTTGTTCCAACTTGCGGATCATATCAGGCTTTGTTATGTGAAATCCTGATGATGAAGAAAGAGAAGGGAAGGAAGGGAAGGAAGGAAGGAAGGGAAGGAGGAAGGAAGGGAAGGAGGAAGGAAGGGAAGGAGGAAGG
>NC_022030.1:22469338-22473442 GCF_000317375.1 Microtus ochrogaster
GAGGGCAAAAAGAAAAGTGAGACTTGATCTAAACTGCTGGACTCTAACGAGCCCCCAGCATTTAATTCTACCCCATTTCCAGTAACTTCAGGATGAACTGCTACAGTGTGCCCTTACAGGGACCCGTGTCCTTCAAGGACGTGACCGTGGACTTCACCCAGGAGGAGTGGCAGCACCTGGACCCTGCTCAGAAGGCCCTCTACAGGGATGGTAGAACACAACCTCAGGGTGGTACATGGGGTATAAATTAATGTCCTACCAATTAGTAATCATATATTCTGGGCCTGGAGAGATGGCTCAGCAGATAAAAATACTGGCTGCTCTTCCAAAGGACCCAGGTTCAATTCTCAGCACCCATGTGGCAGCTCACAACCTTCCTTAACTCCAGTTCCAGGGGATCTGACACCTCTTCTGGCCTCTGCAGGCATCAAGCACACACATGGTTCACACATATACATCCAGGCAAAACACTCATATACATTAAATAAAAGTCTTTAAAAACTGTCTATCGGGCCAGGCATGGTGGTGCATACCTTTAATTCCAGCAGAGGCAGGGGGATCTACATAGCATTGAGAGACCCTATCTCAAAAACAAAATAGTCTATTTTGCTAACTAAAAGAGAGTCACTCTGGGCAGGGGAGATGTCTGTTAGTGATATGCTTGCTGTTCAAGCGTGAGGGCCTGATTTCGGAATTCCTGAAAGGACATGAGAGACACTTACCCACAGAGACGAAATGGCAGTAGTTTTCCAACATCACATCCCTGTAGAGGGCCTTCTGAGCAGGGTCCAGGTGCTGCCACTCCTCCTGGGTGAAGTCCACGGTCACGTCCTTGAAGGACACGGGTCCCTGTAAGGGCACACTGTAGCAGTTCATCCTGAAGTTACTGGAAATGGGGTAGAATTAAATGCTGGGGGCTCGTCTGGGAATGATCCCTGGGTGAACTAGTTTTTAAAAATTCTATCTTTTAAAAAGATGTTTATTTTGAGGTTGTTTTTATGTTTATTTTATGTGTAGAAGTATTTACCTGGATCTAATATGTGTACCACATAGAGGCAGTGTCTGAGGAGGCCAGAAGAGGGTGTTAGGTCCCCTGGAATGGGAGTTACACACTGTGAACCCCACACGAGTGCTGGAACTGAACAAAGCCCTTCATAAGAGCAGCGAGTGATCTTTCTTGAAGGAAGGAGGTTTGAGACTAATCTCTCTATGTAGTTCCGACTGTCTTGGAATTCACTGTGTAGACCAGGCTGGCCCTGCCTCTGCCTCTGAGTACTGGGATTAAAGGTGTGTGCCACCAATCTGACACCAGCAACCAGTACTCTTAATCCCTGGACTACCTCTCCAGGCCCTTAATTGTGCTGTTTGTGCCTCTCTGCCCCCCCCAGACACACACACTCTCTGTCTCTCTCACACACATCTACACACACACAAACACACACACTTTCTAAAAATACATCCAGTAATATTGACTTTTTTTTTACATGTGGAAGTTTCTTTTTTTAATATTTATTTATTATGTACACAATATTCTGTCTGTATGTATGCCTGCAGGCCAGAAGAGGGCACCAGACCTTATTACAGATGGTTGTTAGCCACCATGTGGTTGCTGGGAATTGAACTCAGGACCTCCAGCCCCCAGTAATATTGACTTTTATCTCATATTAAAAATACAAATAATCGGGGCTGGAGAGATGGCTCAGAGGTTAAGAGCATTGCCTGCTCTACCATAGGTCCTGAGTTCAATTCCCAGCAACCACATGGTGGCTCACAACCATCTGTAATGGGGTCTAGTGCCCTCTTCTGGCCAGCAGGCATACACACAGACAGAATATTGTATACATAATAAATAAATAAAAAAAAAAACAAATAATCTTAGACTACCCAGTTTTGTCCCGAATACAGCTAGTTTACTGGTGGACCGACAGATAAGACCCTGATTCTGCTCATGAGAAGTTACAGAGAGAAGCATATGAGAAACATCCACCCAACAGGCATCAAACACACGAGGAGGGGAAATGCACACAGAAAATACGTCACAGAGCAAAGAATGTCATGTTGCAGTTTGAAGCTTCATTGAGCACATATAATTCTGTACTTAGATTAAGTCTGTATTATAGGAATAAAAGGCACTAGGTTTTAATAACTCATGGGACGCCTCTAATCTCAGCACTTGGAAGGCAGAGGCAGGTAGATCTCTGTGAGTTCAAAATCATCCTGGTCTACAGAGTGAGCTACAAGACAAGCCAGCCAAATTTACACAGACAGACTGTCTCAAAAAAAAAAAAAACCCAAATTTTAAATAAATAAAAATTCACAGGAAAAAGAAGATCTTTTAGTCAGTTAAAAAGCAGCAAAAGAGGGCTGGAGAGATGGCTCAGAGGGTAAGAGCACTGGCTGCTCTTCCAGAGGTCCTGAGTTCAATTTCCAGCAACCACATGGTGGCTCACAACCATCTGTAATGAGACCTGCTGCCTTCCTTGCCAGCAGTACATTGTATGCTTAATAAATAAATCTTTAAAAAAAATAGCAAAAGAGACAGCATCTTAGGAAAGAGTTTTGGAGATGAAAAAAGCAAAGGCTACAGGAAGGCAAGCTGTGAGTGCGTCACAGAGTAATACTGGACCACTTTCCTTGAAAGTAACCTTAAAAATGAGAGACGGCTCAGTGGTCAAGAGTACTTGCTGCTCTTTCAGAGGACCTGGGTTTGGTTCCCAGCACCCACATTAGGAAGTTCCCAGCTGCCGTTAAATGCAGTTCCAGACACTCCAGTATCTTCCCCTGCCTTCCCAGAGCACACACGGTGCACATGCATGACTCACACACGCATGCACACAAATTAAAATAACCAAATTTTAAAAATGGACTCAACAGGGCACTGTGACACATTTAAGCCCAGCACTTGGATGGCAGAGGCATCTGTGAGTTAAAAGCCAGCCTGGTCTACAGAGCGAGTTCCAGGACAGCCAATGCTACATGAAAGATCCTGTCTCAAAAAACTAACAAAAAAATCTTAATAGTAAAAAATGGTCTTGATCACATTTCCAAGATATTCATTGTTATTGATAAACCATCAGCAGGCATGAGTGGCAGTTAACACAGTTAATCACGACCACTCTTGAATGTACGCTGTTAGTATTTTTTTCCTTTCCAATACATGATCTTGTATAGTCTACTGGAGTGCACACAGGCCTGACCACAAAGTGGACTGGAGAGAGCTCTCTTTCAGAAGACGAGTTTGGGTCCCAGCACCACATCTGGAGGCTCAACTACCTCTAATCCCAGCCCAAGGGGATTTGCTGGCCTCTTCTGGCTTTAACGAGTACCCACATTAATGTATACACACACACACACACACACACACACACAAATATAAAATGAACATGAAGAAACATAATACACGTTATATGGTAACATTCCTTAAAAACAAAGAAAGAAACAAACCAGAGTCTGACTCAGGATCTCCCGCCTTAGCTTCCCTGAAGCTGGCTGGAGGTGTGTGCCACCATGCTGAAGTTAGTATTCCTCAAGTCTGGAGAAGGCTGAGGATGCGCTAGGTGGGGAAGAACACTAGGTAACCACTGCTGGAGATTACGTGCAGCGATCAGGGGGCTGATGAAGGACCACTGGTTTCCACATGGCGGGGTTAGAGAGAAGTGGTTATAGCGTTTGCAGAAGGAAGAGGACAGGCGCAGCCCTCGGGATCTCTGCATAGGTAGTAAGTGTGTGAGGGCTGGGGGTGGGAAGGTGGGATAGGAGCTGAGTATAATAGTGCATGTCTACAATCCCGGGACTCAGGAAGCAGATGCAGGATGCTGTAAGTTCAAGGCCCGCCTCGGCTATGCAGTGAGTTCCAGATCACTAGCACTATACAATGAAACCCTGTCTCAAAACAAATAACAAAAAGAAAGCAAAGCAAAGCAGGAAACAGGAAATAACAAGCTGGACCACAGGTCATAAAGGAACTGATGAGCATGGAATGGATAGGTGCTGACTGCTATGGGGTCGTTTGTTTCTCAGACAGGGTCTCACGTATTCCAGGTGAGCCTCAGACCTGTCACGTAGCTGAGGATGAACGACGGACCCTCCTCTCCCCACCTTTAG
>NC_022030.1:22475257-22483579 GCF_000317375.1 Microtus ochrogaster
TCTCCTGCAAGTGAATGCAAAATTTTAGGAGACAGATAAAAGGCACTAGTAAATCTGTAATAGCATTGACTACTGGCGGGTGGTGGTGGCGCACACCTTTAATCCCAGCGCTCGAAAGGCAGAGGCAGGTGAATCTCTGTGAGATTGAGGCCAGCCTGGGCTACAGGGTGAGTACCAGGACAGGCTCCAAGACCCTGTGTCAAACAAAAACCAAAAAGTGTCGAATACTGAACAGGTTTCCCCTGGCAGGTCATAGCTGGTAGACATTTTGGACAGACAAGAATCAGAAAATTAGAGAGGAGGAGCTAGGGAGGTGGCTCAGTATGTAAGAACGTTTATTGCTCTTACAGAGGACGGGTTCAGTTTCCAGCATCCGCATGGAGTCTAATACCTGTTTTTAACTCCAGTTCCAAAGGATAGACACCTTCTGACCTCCAAGGGCACCAGGCACACACACGGCACACACAAACACCCAGACAAAACATTTCTTTAGAAATCTAAGCTGAGCGATGGTGGTGCACGCCTTTAATCCCAGCACAGAGGCAGAGACAGAGACAGAGGCAGATGGATCTCTGTGAGTTCAAGGTAAGCCTGGTCTACAGAGAGTTCCAGGACAGTCAGAACTAAAATCTTAAAAACATTGTCTTATACAAGCCTCACTTTGGAACCCTGCCACGAATCAGGATCCTCTTACCTGTCTCCCTCGTGCCGGGATCACGTGCATCACCATGGCCAGCTTTGTAACCTCCGTTTTCTGTACCACTTCATATTCAAATGTCTACCCGGAAACCCTCACATACAGGACATCTTCCCATAAACTAACCACGTGATCTAACAATTACACCCCCACCCATGTCTGCTTCTTGGGCACTCACAACTTAAAGCTCAAGTCAATGTCAAGATAAAATGGGTTCATTCAAGTACAATAATTTATTTCTCTCAAAATCAAGACATTTTCGTTACAGCAGTACTGCTGTAAGGAGATGGACAAAGGGTCAGCGAGCAATGTAATGAGCCAGCAAGTTCATCTGACTGGAATTTGGTACCAGCATTGGAATCGGGGAGGCAGGTGAGCCATCTAGAGAAGACTACTTGAGAAGGCACCCCCCTTCAGCACTACAGACAGTGTCACATGTCTCTCCAGCCCAGACCTTAACTAGAGACCCTGGCCCTAACTGAAAATGTTTCATGGCAGCAAATCCTAACATCCAGGCAGCAGAAACGACATTGCTAAGCAAAAAAAAAGGAAGTATCTCACCTTAGACATGGCTTTTAGATTCGTGAGAGATGAGCCTCGTCGTCTGGGCTCCTCTTTTGGAAGAGGAAAGAGTCCTATGAAGGCAAAGATGGAGGTTCGTGAGGAGCCAGGAAAAAAAGCACGCTCCAATTAGATCTCCCGGAATAACTTGATTAGATCCGCATACATTTCCAGTGTTTCTGCACATGCCTTCTCTGAGTGCACTTCCAAAACCCGGGACAAAGGTCTGTGTAGGAGTAAATAAGTCCTGCATTCTCTCCCAAACCAGAAACCTCATCTCTTGCTGAGCTAGGAAGGATTCCGTGGAAGCTGCTGCAGCTTGCAAATGCAGTGTTCTGTTCTGCACTCCTCAATTTCCCAGGGCACACAGGTTTACTGACCATGTCTGGGGCTGACTAGGGACACAGCCCTTGACAGCACAAGCAAGACTCTGAGTACTGTGTTCGGCACTGCCCAAGCCACAGCTTCTTCACGACCTGCGCAGTCACTAGCAGTACTTGACAGTACCTTCCCCAGCCCCGATGGATGCAGGTGAGAAGCCCCAAATCTTTATCAGATCTGTACTGCAGTCTAAAGGGATCTATTTCTTACTGTGATCAGCTTCCTTTACCACGTTTACCATTTCCCCTGTCTTGTAATGATGTCTGGTTTGTTATACCTCCACCATGGGTATTTCCTAATTGATTGGCTCCACCTTCTGATTTTTTCCCCTCATGTTCTATCACTGAACTATATTCTCAGATCCTATTTTCTGCTTAAGATGCAAATCGTTTTGAGAGTCAAATAACTTTTATTAGTTTCGTGTCTTTGGCTTCCATTGTGAAAATCTCCTGTAAACTGTTTAGCTGTGTTTCATATCGTGTAACTGATGTCTCCTCAACTATTAGTAAATGCCATTTTTTAAAAAATTTTCAAAACAGGGTTACTCTGTGTAGCCTTGGCTGTCCTGGAACTCACTCTGTGGACCAGGCCTACCTCTGCCTCCCAAGTGCTGGGATTAAAGGTCTGCACCACCACTGCCAGGCAAGTAAATGCCACCTTCATCACATATTAAACTTCTTTACATGTTTCAAATGATCGGGTCATGTTACTCTTCTGACTTTTGGGGGGCTCACCACCCAGTTCCCAAATAAATCTTACATGGAGGCTTATTCTTAGTTATGAAAGCCGGCCTTAGCTTGGCTTGTTTCTTTGAAGCGTGTTTGGAGGTTCTAGCAGGGGAGACAGCTATTCGTGTACCCTTGACCAAAGACTGGTCCTCCTCTTCTGCCGAGTGTGCAGCTCCAGGAGGGACACACATGGAGTGGCGATGGAGGAAGGGGACACCCGCCTAGCCAGCCAGATCAGCTGAATCAACCCTGGCGATCAATGGGGTGACAGATGTCGCAGTCAGATCACCCTCACATCCAGCCCGCCTTGTTTCTTGCCAGCTTTTCTTAACTAATTAACCTGTCTACCTTCTGCTTTTACCTTTCTCTTACTTTTGTACATCTTATTTCCACTCTTACTCCGTGGCTGGCCCGACATCCTCTTCTCCTTGCTCTCTTTTGCTCCTGATTCTCCACGTTTGTTTACCCTCTCTGCCTCCAGCCCCGCCTATCCTTGCTCCTGCCTCACTATGGACCGTTCATCTCTTTGTTAGGACCATGAGGTGTTTTAGACAGGCACAGCAGCGGAAACAAAAGTCACACACCTGAAAATAATATTCCCCAACATGGTCATGTATTACATTTCCTCACAGGCAGAAAATATCTGGATTTTCTATTCCCATTTTATCTCCTTATTGATTTCTTTGTATCGTACTATTTCAGAAGCATAGTTAGCGGCTGGAGAATGGCTCAGTGGTTAAGAGCACTTGCTGCTCTTGCAGAGGCCGCAGGCTCAGTTCCCAGCACCCATATGGTAGCTCAAAGACACTGGTAACTCTAGCTCCAATGGGGGATAACCTCTTAAGACCGCCGTGGGCATCAGGCACACACGGTGCAATACATTCATGCAGGCAAAACACTCATGTACATGAAAACAAATCTTTAAAAAGCATAGTTATATAAGCATATATTGTTAAATAAACAATACTTATTACTAATACTTAATTCTAGAAGTAAATACTGCACAACACGTTTTAGTACTATAGATATGGACACAGAAAAGAAAGTGACCACTCTTGCCATTTTGCAGGCGCCCATTTGGCTAAGTCTGGAGTGCGGACTGCTCTGGTGGAATTCTGGTTGGCAGAGGTACTTTCATTACCAGGACAAGGCTGGTCTTAGAAGTAAAAGTGTGCTAACTATTTTCATAGTTTTCAGGAGCAGAAGAATCCACTTACACAACTGTGTGGAAAATGGTAGCTACGAGCAGATAGTGCTACCCCTCCTGCAGGCTCCCAGGCAACACCGTTCATTTTAACATCACGCTGGGCTTCGCCACTGTAGATTATGAAAATCTTACCTATTCTTTTCCAACAAGAATGCCATCATATTTGCTAAGCTCCTACTTAGAAATTCGTGAGGCAGGCTTGCTGGCTACTAATCTGATAACTGAATAGTACGTAACTTCCAGGCTTGGTGGTGCACACATCACCTGGAAGCCCAACAGCTGGAATGCATAAGGAATCTGTCTTTAAAAAAAAATTACACATGTGGTCATACAGCATCCCTCAATCATTGAAATATCAAGGGTACTACAGACATAAAACCATGAGAAACAACAGAAGAACACACACATGCGCTTAGTGACGGCCTTTCAAACATCCTTCAGAAACCCACCAAACTACAGCTTTGCATGTCATTCGTGACCACAGAACATGGTACAATTCCAGGCAAAGTCACTCACAATCACGTTCACAGATCACTTTCAATTATCCTGTCTCAAGTACGAGTCACACCTAATCTAAAAATAGAGGCGTGGCGCAGTAACCCTAAGCAAGTCTCCATCATCCATGTTTCACACATCCAAGGAGACTGCACTGGTTTCCCAACCAAAAAAAAAAAAAAAAAAAAAAAAAAAAACAAACCCCAACATGCGCCCTACATCCTCACAGGCAACGATCGTACTTCCAGGGTCCTGTTCCCAGCCACTGAGCTTTCTTGCACTTAAACACGCAAAGTACCCCTGCGCCCTCGGGTCACCAGCAGTCATCCTCGGGGTCACGCCCACGGACCACGCCCGAGGCCCTGTGCTGTGGCTCAGAGTGTACGGGTCCCGCTTCCTTACCCCCCAAATTACCAGGCCCGGCTCGGCCTCCCGGTCTCCTCCCTGGCCTCCCCATCTGGATTCGCTCTCTCTGTCGCTCTCGGGATCTGGAGCATCCACTGCGGTCCTCAGCTTCTTTAGACGCCCCAGGAGCCAGCAGCCTCACCTCCCTGCCGCGGCTCAGCCGTCTGCGCCTGCGCACGCATCCCGGGGGTTCGCACTCCCAGGAGCCTCTGGGGCAGCCCGTTAGATGCTGGGGCGCCTGTCTTTCTCCCTGCGCCTGAACCGCTGTCTTCTTGGCTGTGCCTGAATGGCTTCCACCCCGACCTCAGGCCGGCCCTGGAAGCTCGGCTTCGGGGTCCCCTTCCTCTGCCGTGGTCATCTTTTTTCTCTTTCTTTTCCCTGTGTGCTGAGTTGAGCTGACCTGGGTCCGAGTGGAAGTGGTTCTTCCGATTTCCTGGTACTTGGGACCCTGTGTGGGACTTTGGGACCGTGTGGCTGTCAGCTGCTCGTGGGAGTGCGTGGCTACCTCGGTGTGGGGTGTGCCCAGTGGGAGCGCTTGACTGGCTCTGATTAGGTGACTGAATGGGACCGGGCTCTTTGTGATAATGTCATACTGTGACCACTTGATCTCGTGACAGCGCTATGCATTGATCAATTTGGGCCCAATGTAGCCCCCATTCCCATTCTTCTTAGTATGGTAGAATTTCATTTTAACAGTTCTAAGCTGAAAATTATGGGCAGGAGGTCCTGTTGAGACTGTAGAAGAGACAGCGAGGTGTGGGCTGTGTTGCGTTCTCATTTCGGTCTGTACACATTGTCTCCACCATCGGTAATACACAGAAAACATCCAGTGTTACTGGGGGGCGGCAGGAGTGCAGGGATGCCATCGAGAAGTGGTTTCTTGGAATGTGCGCACTGGGATTTCTGTCACTGCCTCTGTCATTTCGCCAGGTAGCCACACTGCACAGAATGCAGAGAAATGGCTATTAAAAGGGAAGCTGATATTAGGAACCTAGAATGAAGGTTCAGACTTAAATACCACAGCCTTGTGTTCAGGATGGAGCTCTTAGGAAGGGGATTTCCCCCCAAGGTAAAGTGTAAGGGAAGATGGAGTCTTGAGGTTCCAAGAATAGGATTCCAATGGCCATTTTAGAAGTCCTGTGGTATTTATTAATAATTTTCCAATGATTTAATCCAATATAGTGTATTGATTGGTCATTCAACAGAAAAAGGCAATGATAAAACTACATTCATTCTCTCTTAGATGAAACAATATTTAATCTGAAAGGAATATTTAATCCCAATTGTATATTTTTTGGAAGGAAAATCTTACTATCAGCAATGTGTTATATTGATGAAGTATGATTTCTTAAAAATGTACAAAACTTTGTAGCCTAATTTAATTTGTTTTTAGTACTGTACTCTGTCATATTTCCAACCTATTTCCTCTAAGTGTTCATAATAGATTTCTTTCCTAATTCTTTAGAAAAAAGTGCTTTCAATGTAGATAGGTTTTACTATGTTTTTTTGAGGGGGTGTAATTAATAATCTCACTGAGGAAAATATTCCATACACAAGTTGACCTACATATTTATATTTTAGCATTATATAAATGTCGTTAGGCACTGAAGTGCTTGCTGCACAGGCATGACGACCTGAGTTCATCCTAATGAACCTAGGAAACCTGGTATGGGATGGTACAGGCTTGTAATTTCAGTGCTGAAGAGGCAGGCAGGAATATCTTTGGGGTTCACAAGTCAGGGAGCCTAGCTGAGTCAGCAAGCCCCAGATTTCATGCAGGTGAACAGCCCCAGACATGGGACACTCGAGGATGTCAGCCAGCAGCAGGCATACACAGATGTGAGCACACAGACATACACACAGAGAGAGAGAGAGACAGAGAGAGACAGAGAGAGAGACTTGTTTTGACATAGGTCTTGCTATGTAGCTCTCGATGACCTGGAACTCACTTGTAGACTACGCTGGCCTTGAACTTGCAGGGACGCGCCTACCCTGCCTCCCAGGCCACAGGATTAAAGGCACCACCATTCCTGGCACATTTTTAAGAGGAAAAAAATTGTTTTGGAGATGGAGGTCTCAATGTGTAGTCCTGGCTGACTGACATTTGCCTGGCTCTGCCTCTGGAGTGCTGGGATTAAGGGGAAGTGCCACTATACCCAGCAGGAATATTCATTTTCAGTGATTTGGTATACATTGCCATTTTCTGTTTCTCCAACCTCCAAAATTCATGTGAATTACTTAAACAATACCTTGATAATTCTCAGTTGTAACTGGTTTTATTGTATTTCAGCGCATGTCGGGAGAAAAAGGGAGCACTAATGACATTCAAATGAAGCTTTTCAGTATTTACGTCTTTGGGAATTATATGTCAATTATTCATAATTACTAGGAGAACAGGCAGACGGTTATGTGAAGCAGTACCCAGTTATATGTTTTAAAATATTGTTTCAAAGATTAAATGACATCCACAGAATAATATTAATCTCCTCAAACCAAATTTCTTAGGAGATATCATTGTGTCAACAGCATTGTTGGTGCGGGAGAAATGGCTCAGGGGTTAAGGGCACTGGCTGCTCTTCCAGAGGACCTGGATTCAATTCCCAGCACCCACATGGCAGCTCACAGCTGTCTGTAACTCCAGTTCCAAGGACTCTGATGCCCTCTTTGGTCTCTGCAGGCACCAGAAACACAAGTAATACAGAGATATACCTCAAACCAAGCACCCATACCCATAAAAACAAATACAATTTAAAGGAAAATTACAGGTTAGCCAGGCAGTGGTGGTGGTGCACACCTTTAGTTCCAGTACTTGGGAGGCAGAGGCAGATGGGTCTCTGTGAGTTAGGCTAGCCAGAACTAAATAGTAAGGCCCTGTCTCAAACAAAAAGACAACCACCCTGTCAAGATGGATTAATAATTTCTGCTAATAAGATGTTAGTTATTATAAATATGCATAAACATGAATTGAACAGGGAATAAGATTGATCTTTTGTTAATATTTTTTTTCATTTTTATTTGTTAATTTTGAGAGAAGGTTGTGTAGCCCAGGCTGGCCTCAAACTGTCTTTGTAGCAGAGGCTAACTCCTGATCCTGCAGCAATCTTATCCCAGCGCTGGGATTGTAGGTGTATGCTACCATGTCTCTGTTAATATTTTAAATTTGTTACCTAGTCAGCACCTTTTGGGGTTTGTTTTGTGTTTTGTGTATTTATTTTGTTTTATTGTTTTTCCCTCAAGACAGGGTTACTCTGTGTAGCCTTGATTGTCCTGGAACCTGCTTTGTAGACCAGGCTGACCTACAACTCAGATATCAATCTGCCTCTGTCTCCTAAATGCTGGAACTAAAGGGTGAGCCACCATACCTTGTGTTAAGCAGCAATTTTTAATCTGTTGTTTTTAAAAAATTGGGTTCTATTTAGGTTAAAATGTGGAAAAATCACAAGTATATTGGTGTGTTTGGATTATCTATTTTTTTTTCTGTTTTTTACTACATATTCTTGGATGGCCTGGAATTTACTATGTCCACCAGGCTGTGGGGTATCCCTCAGAGAAGACTGCTCAGACATGAGTTTAAACCAATAGAAATCCTTACTAGCTCACCCGTGAACTACACTGGTATTCAGGATCCCCACGGAGCCCTGAGTCTTTCTCAGGGTGAGCTTTGGGCTGACAGACCTCAGTTAACAAGAACAGTTAGCCAAAAGCAGAACTGCAGAAGCCAAACCACAAGACTAGCACATTTAGAGCCTTTCCTAGAACTATGGACTTTGATGGGTTAGCTCTTTGTTTTCATTTTGGCAAGGGGTGCCGTGTACATACTGAGTTTTACAGCCAAATAGAGTCAGTTG
>NC_022030.1:22485217-22486837 GCF_000317375.1 Microtus ochrogaster
ATGTGCCCAAATCATGAATCTCTGAGTCTTACAGCACTCTGTATTTAACGCACAAAACCACATGCTGATTGTCACACTTCAGTTAGCAAGAAGCAGAACAACAGAAGCCAGAAAGCAAGGTCAGTACATTTAGGGCCTTTCCTGGAACTATGGATCAGGTCTTTGATGGATTAGGTCTTTGCCACCACTGTGGCAAAAGTTGGGCCTATGTGCTGGGTTTGAAGGTCAGAACGGTGTCTTTAACATGGCATTGGTTGTGACACTTGAAAGGGACACTATTGAAAGCAGTGACTCCTTGTTGGAAACTGAGGACAATAGCAAACTTCTTGGTCTCAAAATCTCCATATTCAGATGTGACTGCCAAGCTAAAGAAGACTGGCATACAGAGACCTGAAGGGGATGTCTGAATCAAACGGAATCAACTCTGACCGAAAGGCCACCCCCAGGGTCGTGTATCCCTCAGAGGCGTGATGGCGAGAATGACCATGAGTCTTCAGCTTTGACTTAAGCTGTGATCAATTTTAGAAAAGGTATAACAGCGAGAAAATGAACACTGAGAAATCTTTGATGTAGGTAACTGTGTGGGGTAAAAGGGACAACTGGAGCAGGAAACCAACCAATCACTGAACACCCTAACTCTGAACCCAGAGCCAGTGAAAAACACACCCTAGATCTGAGACTTGGACCAGGAAGAAAAACATTTTTATCCCTGAACCCAGGACTAAAGACACGTGCCCTGGCTCCGACACTAGTTTCAAAGAAACACACTTTGTCCCTAAAATCAGAGCCAGTGAAAGACATATGCCCTGGTCCTGAGAGTCAAAAGGCTAAAAAGGAACAATGAAAGAAACACAGTTTGGCCATGAATCGGAGCCATCTCTGCCCCTGACCAGTTAAATTGACCAATCCCTGAGCAGGGAAAAACCAACTAATCCCCTTCTCTCTGGGAAAACTCAGCCCCTAAGAAGTCCTACATAAGCATCTCCACCTGTTTAGTTAGAGGCTACCACTTATTCCTCCCTGGTAGAGGCAGCCACCCTCCTTAACTCCTTCCCAAATACAAATACATCTCTTTCTCGAAAGAGTCTTTGGTGATGACCTTCATCCGTGTTGCAGACTAGAAGAACCCGGCTGGGTCATCCCTTAGGGGGCCTCAGCAAGGCAGAGCAGAACAGAAGAAATTTGCTAGGAAGCTCTTTAAGGGGGGCTGAGCAAGGCCAGGCAGGAAAAAGTAATAACTTTTCCCCCAGAGCCAGAGGAGACTGCTACATTTCTGCAGGGGCTTCCCATTTAGTAGAGTGTTAGCAAAAGAAGAAACATCTTGAGCCGGAGAAGAAGATAGCTCGGCTAGGATGTTCTCTTAAGGGTATAGAGCATAGCTCAGCTATAGTGGCTCTCCAGGAGAAGAGCAGGATCCCTACATCCTGCAGGGAGACCATTCCCCACTGCACCCCAGCTTCAGGTAGCCTGGCTTCCTGATAGTCAGAACACCTTTCCTCCAGAGTTGAGCTGTCCTGTTGTGACTCTACCTCTCCAGATCTGTTCTATTGCGGCTCTGCCCCTCCAGAGCTGTCCTATTGTGGCTCCGCCCCTCCAGAGCTGTCCTATTGTGGCTCCGCC
>NC_022030.1:22486937-22493246 GCF_000317375.1 Microtus ochrogaster
CTCCAGAGCTGTCCTATTGTGGCTCCGCCCCTCCAGAGCTGTCCTACTGTGACTCTATCCCTCCAGAGCTGTCCTATTGTGGGTCCGCCCCTCCAGAGCTGTCCTGTTGTGGCTCCGCCCCTCCAGAGCTGTCCTGTTGTGGCTCCGCCCCTCCAGAGCTGTCCTGTTGTGGCTCCGCCCCTCCAGAGCTGTCTTACTGTGACTCTATCCCTCCAGAGCTGTCCTATTGTGGCTCTGCCCCTCCAGAGCTGTTCTATTGCGGCTCCGCCCCTCCAGAGCTGTCCTGTTGTGGCTCCGCCCCTCCAGAGCTGTCCTGTTGTGGCTCCGCCCCTCCAGAGCTGTCCTATTGCGGCTCCACCTCCCCAGAACTGTCCTATTGTGGCTCTAAGTATAGCCTGGCTTCCCGATAAGTCAGGATATCCCTGCATCACTACTGTAACACATACCCCTACAAACTCACATGCTACCCCTGAACAGTCACACTGGCATGAAACCTTGTAAGTACATGGAATGTTGTAATGCATTTAGTTGTATGATAATCTTGGTGTACACTGTAAAATTCACAGTGACGAGGTCTATAAAGTAAGGAATACAGAAAAATAATTCTCAAAGAGTTCATGATAGTGAGTGGGAAACTGTACGATTGTACGTTCTGTGTGAAATATTTGTTTTAAGATTTATTTTATGTATTGCTTATTGCCTGCATATGTGGCTGTGTACAGAAGCCAGAAGAGGGCACTGGAATCATAGACAGTTGTGTCTCACCACATAGGTGCTGGAATTCAAACCTACCTGGGTCCTCTGCTAGAGCAGCCAATCCTACTAACCTCTGAATCATTTCTCTAGCCCTGGGAAATTCTTTAGATATATGTACAACTTGCTTGACATTAGAAAGTCCATGTACGACAAACGTCACAAATAAGTAAAATATGACAGGGACTTTAGACTTCACCCCTTCCTTACTAAGCATCAGAGAACTCATACAGGCAAGACGCCATTTAAATGTGTACAGTGTTAGGGTTTTAGAATTAGCTTCCAGCTTGTTGAATATCAGATTTACACTGGTGGATATCAAATCTCAAAGCCTGGGGCAAATGGTTGAGATGTCTACAAAACATGAAAAAGTGACCCTGGCTTCCAGAGTCTCCTAGCATCCCACAGCCCCTACCCGTTACAGACAGGGTCCTCCTGGCTTGATTTCCCCACCTCCTACCCTGAATTTCTCCAGCCTAGGGCCTAGGATGCCGTTCCCCCAGCTGCTCTTCCCTATCTAATCCAGACATTTTAGTTACCCTGTTCCTTTTGTACCTCCTGGACGCTGCCCGTGTTCCCCTCTCCCTTCCCCTCCCCTCCCCTCACATGACCCAGTCTGGTCCTGTCCACTCTGGACTCTCCCAGATGTCCCTGCCTCTGGCTGTGCTCTCCCTTTTATCTACAATAAACTTTCTCCTCCACCATGCCTAGGGGCAGCCATGTCCTTCCCTTTTCACTTTTTTCATTCAGTGAGAATTTGTATACATATAAAGAATGTGGGAAGGTTTGGAGACTATAGAGAGCTTCCTCAACATCAGAGAATTCACACAGTCAATAACTCCGTGCATGTGAGTCCCGTGGAAAGGTATTTAGAAATAGTTCATCTTTGACTAGACATTAGAGAATATGTAATGTTGAGGAAGCCTGTAAATGTAAGGAATCTGGGAAAGCTTTTGAACTTACTCAACATCAGCAAATTCACAGTGGTCAGAAACAGCAAGAGATGTGGGGAAAGTCCTTAAACAGCCTTCATCCCTTGTTTGGCATCATCAGATTCACAATGGTGAGAAACCTTCAGAAGGCGAGGTCTGTGGCAAGCATTTAGACGTACTTCAGCCCATACTGAACATTAGAAAATTCATACTAGAGAGAAACTTCGAGAATGCACACGGGAAAGCCTTTAGATACAGTTCATCCTTTACAAAACATCCGAGGATTCACAGTGGTGAGAAACCCTGTGAAATTAGGGATGTGGGAATGCATTTAGTGTGGGTAAGCACCTTCCTTAAGATAAAACATATGTACTAAAGTAAATTGAGTACATTTAATTCACTCGAGTTAAATGAGCATATGAAGGCCTTTTATTTCTGGTTTTTATTGGGGAGACCCTGTACACACAAAAAATGATCAGAGACAGTGTCCGGACATTTAATTCACTAGGCTTAACTATCACAAGCTCTGCATAACCCCAGCATGGTGGCATACACCTGTAGTTCCAGTGCTTGTGAGGTAGGGGGCAGGATGATTAGGACTTCAAGACCATCTTGGCTATATCATGAGTTGGAGGGCAGCCTGGGCTACATGAGACTCCATTTCTTTATTGAAAAAATCGAAAGATTCAGGGTCTATTTCTTTTTAAGACTTTATTAACAGACTTCATGACCACTCTATATTTAGAAATTGAATTGTTAAATCATAGGCAATAGTTTTTGTTGTTCTTTTTGTCTTGTTTTGTTTTTTCAAGAGAGGGCTTCTTTGTGTAGCTTTGGCTGTTCTGTAACTCACTCTGTAGCCCAATGCTGGCCTCAACCACACAGAGAACCACTTGCCTCTGCCTCCTAAGTGCTGGGATTAAAGGTATACACCACTGCCAGGCTTAATAAATAGTCCAGATACTGGAAAATCTTTCTTTTTCTATTAAATTCTCACTACTAATAATAATGGCACTACTGTAAATGGACATTTCCAGTCCTGACCACCCGGTCCCAAATAACCAACTCAGAGGCTGAATATGAATTATAAATGCTTGGTCAATAGCTCAGGCTTATTACTAACTAGCTCTTAAATTTTAAGTTAACCCATGTTTCTTATTTACGCTCTGCCATGTGGCAGTACTTTATTAGTATGGCACATTCATCTCCTGCTCCCTCTGTGTCTGGCTGGTGACTCCTGACTCTGACCTTTTCTTTCCTATCATCCTTAGTCTGCTTGTCCTGCCTATACTCCTCATCTGACTACTGGCCAATCCACGTGACAAATCTTAACAGTGTACAAGAGGATTATTATATAGCAAGCTACAGATATAGGATTGTTACTAATTGTCCATTTCTAAAATACTTGAAATATGTGTTTGCCTAATTATTACCAAATTAAAATTTTTATTATGAGTTTCAGATCTATGTGTTTTTGTTTGTTTGGGGGGGTTGTTGTTTCGAGGCAAGGTCTCATGTAACACACACTGACCTCAAACTCTATGAAGCTGAGGATTACTTTAAAAAATTGTGATGGTGAACATTATGTCCTAGGTTTACATTACTGTGTTTAAGAAGTCTATAAAACAAAACTGCCTCCAGTCTGAAGCTCCACTGGCACAAGGACAGTTAGCCTCCCAAAATGGTAAGGGCCATTCTTGTCTTGTACAATTTTAAGGAAACTGTTAAAGAAACTGTCATTTATGCAAGATAATGGTCACAATGTTAACAATTTAACTGCATTTGCTTCTGTAAACAGAAGCTTGCTAGGTCAATATAAACCAGAACACCCACAAGACCTATAGCTGATATGGCTGATAAGGGCTTGTGGTTGTACTTAAGTATGATTGTACTTCGCTGAAGATATGTGCTTTGTGGGCAAATATAATGTAACCTTCTGATTGCAGGATGCATGCCTTTAGGTAAATGAAATGTAACCTTGTTTTTTTGCCTTTATAAACCCATTTGTGTGTCTCCGTGCTATATTGTGGGACTTTTTATGGCTCCATATTATATCCTGGGAATCCCAAATGTAGCCACAGCTGGTCAAAATTATTACTGGTCAAACTAGTGAATCTCTGAATCACCCCAGACCCATAACATCATGATCTTCCTACTTTTACCTCCCAAGTCCAAGTCCAAGTGTAGGATTACAGGTAGGTACCACCATGCCAAATGACATGTGTTATTTCTAGGAACTAGCCTGGCTAGTTTTTATGTCAACTTGGCACAACAGTAGAGTCATCAGAGAGGAGGGAACCTCTTTCGTGGGATATATTATACTTTATGAAAATGTATTACTGTGATTGGTGTAATAAAAAGCTGAATGGTGGCCGGGCAGTGGTGGCACACGCCTTTAATCCCAGCACTCGGGAGGCAGAGGCAGGTGGATCTCTGTGAGTTCGAGGCCAGCCTGGTCTACAAGAGCTAGTTCCAGGACAGGAACCAAAAGCTACAGAGAAACCCTGTCTCGAAAATCAAAAAAAAAAAAAAAAAAAAAAAAAACCCATACCAAAAAAAAAAAAAAAAAAAAAAAAAAAAAAAAAAGCAAGCTGAATGGCCAAGAGCCAGCAAGAAATTAGGCGAGACTTCTAGGGAAAGAGAGGACTCTGGGAAAAAGAAGGATAGCGTTGCCAGGTAGACATGGAGGAAGCAACATAGGCAGCATCAGAGAGATGAGGTAAGGTGCCACGTGGCAAAATGTAGATTAAAATAAATGGGTTAATTTAAGTTATAAGAGCTAATGGGTGGGCTGGAGAGATGGCTCAGAGGTAAAGAGCACTGGCTGCTCTTCCAGAGGTCCCGAGTTCAATTCACAGCAACCACATGGTGGCTCACAACCATCTGTAATAAGATCTGGTGTCCTCTTCTGTACCGAAGGATACTTGCCGGAAGAACTCTGTATACATAATAAACAAAAATATTTAAAAACAAACAAACAAACCAAAAAAGAGCTAATGGAACAAGTCTAAGCTAAGACCAAGTTTTCATAATAAATAATAAGTCTCTGGATCATTATTTGTGAGTTGGCGGCCCAAAGAAAAATCTGACTACATATGGCATCAAATGTGGAAGCTCGAATATTCAAACATAGGGCCTGAGAAAGCTAAGAAAAGTTGTGGACAAGGAGCTGGATGTGTATTCCTAATCCTGCAGTCTCTTAGGCAGGTGGGTGCTGGGTGGAATATAGAGACCCAGCTCCTAGCTGGAGCCTGCAGGATGTAGCCAGGCGCCAGCACCATGCCTAACCTGAGCCATGCGGCAGTTGATGTACTCACTATTAAATGGTTTTTAGACATAAAGCGAAGAAAACCAGCCTACAACTCACAATCCCAGAGAACCTAGACAACAATGAGGACTCTAAGAGAGACATACATAAATCTAATCTACATGGGAAGTAGAAAAAGACAAGATCTCCTGAGTAAATTGGGAGCATGGGTACCAATGGAGAGAGCTGAAGGGGAGGGGAGAGGAAAGGAGGAGAGCAGAGAAAAACGTATAGCTTTTTTAAGAAAAGAAAAGAAAAGAAAAGAAAAGAAAAAAAATATTTGTCTCACGTGGCTGGAGAATGCTGCAGGTGCTCAGTACAGTTATTGTAAGCAGACATTTTCCCGCCACCTGTCAGCTTCCAAATAACCAACTCAGAGGATGAATACGAGTTATAAATGCTTGTTGATAGCCCAGGCTTGGTACTAGTTAACTCTTACACTTAAATTAACCCATATTTCTTGTCTATGCTTTGCCATGTGGCTCGGCACCTTTTCTCAGTCTGGCATGCCCATCTTGCTTCTCTGTGTATGCTGATGACTGTCTTAGACACTGCTGATGTGGGAGTGTCATATATCAATCTGTTGATTTCATTGGTTAAGTAATAAAGAAACTGCTTGGCCCTC
This sequence comes from Microtus ochrogaster, assembly GCF_000317375.1. Classification (NCBI taxonomy): domain Eukaryota; kingdom Metazoa; phylum Chordata; class Mammalia; order Rodentia; family Cricetidae; genus Microtus; species Microtus ochrogaster. The sequence continues at coordinate 22,492,555 of NC_022030.1, forward strand.
ATAGGTTAAAACATAGGTGGGTGGAGTAGACAGAACAGAATGCTGGGAGGAAGAGGAAGTGAGCTCAGACTTGAGAGCTCTGCTCTCTGGAGCAGAGGCCATGCTCCCCTCTCAGGGGCAGACGGGAAGCTCCGACCCAGGATGGACGTAGGCTAGAATCTTCCCAGTAAGCGCACCTTGGGGTGCTACACACATTATTAGAAATGGGCTAGTCCAGGTGCGAGAGTTAGCCGAGAAGAGATAGCTAGATATAATGGGCCAAGCAGTGTTTAAATGAATACAATTTGTGTGTTGTTATTTCGGGGCATAAGCTACCTAAGTGGCCAGGAGCCGGGCTATGGGAAGAGGCCTGCAGCTCTCACAACACGCTGCCCTTCTTTATCCTAGAATTCTCCTAGTCTGGCTTTCTCACCTAATCTTATCCTGTCTGGTTATAGGCCAGTCAGCTTTTCTATTAAACCAATCACAGTGACATATTCACACAGTGTAAAGGAATATTCCACAGCATGGTTGAAGAGAACGCTTAAAAGAAATCCCACACTAGCTCAGAATTGAGAATAATAGAGGGTTATTTATTTAGGGATAGACTCACAAATCACAATCCTTTGCCAGAATGGAGAACAGCAACCCAATACTGCAGCCGGAAAAGAGGCCGGACACATGCTTTACATGGGCATAAATAGTATAAGAGG
>NC_022030.1:22494246-22495624 GCF_000317375.1 Microtus ochrogaster
AGCCCAGGTGATCCGGCCTCTCAGAATGCCTCTGTTGCAGTTTCCTCAAAATTCTGCATCCAGAACAACTTCAAAGCTGCTGACTGAGATGGTCCAGCCTCACAGACTATCCAGCCCATGCTTCAGATAAGCTCTACAGTTTCCCATCACACAGAGACTAAACATAAAGATAATACAGATCTCCCAGGACTTGACCATTATCCCAATTTTCTCAGGGTCCCCTAAAGATGCCATCACCTTTGGACAACAGGAAGCAATCTAGAAAGCATGATGCCCACATTTCCAAGAAGTGGGATGGGTAGTTTTGGTACTTTAATGGATTATGGATGTTTATCATTGCTTATTGGGGTTGTTTTCAAGTTGTTGTTTGTCGTAGTCTGGAAAAAACTGAATAAAGTAGATTAGATTCAGTTATCTCTTTCTGAAGGGAAAAAGTATATAATGTAGAAATTATAGGATAAAAGGGTAGGTTATTAAATCTACTTTTAAACTAAAAAACAACTATTAGTCTTGAATATTTTACATTGGTATGGATTTTTAAATATTGATACAAATTTAAGGGTTTTTTTTTTGCTAAACTGTATGTTTCTATTCTTGTTTAATGTATCTATGGAGCTCATTTAAAAATGTAATGGATAATTAAGAAATATACATAGTATTTAGTCATCTATAATAATTAAATTAGTGGCTATGTTAGCTATGTTTTCAAGGTCAAACAGAGGTATATTTTAAAGATGGTCTTCAAACACTTCAAAGACCAAGAGAATATGATATTTTAAATGTTTTAATAACATAAGTCTTTTCATGACAGTGAGATGTGTCTGTTCATGGCCGCATCAATTTACTTCAAAAAAGGATGATGGTTATCACAGAACTGTCTTACGGAGTTTGCTTTCAGTGTATCAAAGCTAGCTTTTTGGGCAAGAAACTGCCCTTGCCTCAACTGCTGACAGTTGTGTCCAAATTGGATAAGCAGGACACAAAATAAGATGACTGCCAAACTTTGCCAAGACAAGGTAGGTGGAACCCAAGTTATCTCCATAAAGAGAACTGGGACTTAATTGGATCCTTAGACTTTTGTTTGAGGTGGGAACAGATCTACTTCTCTATTCCTGGAGCACAAGGTCTGGCTATTAATCACACCTGTTGACAATCACCTTGAGAGAGCAGAACTCTCTAAACCAACATCTAGATGGGGCCTTTGTTTGAGGTAGAAGCGCAATAATCTTGTAAGTTCCAACTCTGTGACCTTTGGTCAACATGGAAATAGGATCATAGTTTTGGGCCTCAGCAGCTTTCCCACCTAACTTCCTGCCCAGCTATTGGCCTGTTAGCTTTCTATTAACCAATGAGAGTAACACATAAATTCGTAGTGTAC
>NC_022030.1:22496344-22499634 GCF_000317375.1 Microtus ochrogaster
CAGGGAATTCTGAAGGGCTTTCCTGTTTGATCTTGGCAAAGTTTGGAAGTTACCTTTCTTGTGTCCATTGACTCAGTTTGGACAGTAACTGTCAGCAATTGAGGAAAGGGCAGTTTCTTTGCCCACATGGTTAGTTTTTGCCATAAAGAAAGCAACTGACTTCCTGCCCAGCAACCGGTCTGTCAGCTTTTTAATTAACTAATGAGAATAATACATATTCACAGTGAAGAACAGGATAGTTCCACAGCAACATACAGAGATATTAACAGAACCAAAAGAGCCATTAACCATGTTGACACTTAATTTTTTTAGGGCAGCTATGTAATTCTTCAGAGGAATGTTTCCAGCACATATTTGTTAGCATTTAACACAAGGAGGAAACAAAAACTCCTTTCTCTCCCAACTTCTAAGGAAGAAACAAAAATAGTTTATGAGCTTGGTGGAGTTGTGCATCCCTTTAATCCCACTGGGGAGGCAGAGTCAGGTGGATCTCTGTGAATTCAAGACCAGCCTGGTCTACAGGGTGAGTTATGGGACTGTCAGGGCTGTGTAATGTTTTCTGGAGACTTCCATTTTCAAAATGTCCAAAGAGTGCTGGGTTACAGTCCCATGGACCTTCATTGAGGAACTCTGGGTCCCCATCTCAACACTCTCAGGAAACATCTAGAACCAGGCCTTGAAGACTCTGATGGTCACATTGATGTAGATCTCTACAGAGCCTTCTGGGTGATGACATCACAGAGTTTAGTGGAAGATCCTGGTCTGGACTCTCTGAGGTTCGCATGAGGTGCTTGTGGAGATGGTCAGTCAAGCTTATGGCCATCCTGGACATGTCTTGTTGGCAATAAAGGCTGCCTGGCTATCAAGATCTCAGCTTCACCTCCAAGATCCCCCCTTTCATGTGAATCAGAAGGTCACTCGACACGAATGTGCTTTCTGTTCTTAGTAAACGCTGCTTCCAGCAGCCAAGCCTTCAGGAACACTGCTTTCCAACTCATCAGATACTCAATGTGGAACCTCTTGGGCAACTTGCTATGGTCTCTGAGAATCTCAAAGTCCTTTCTTGGTGGTGAAGCTGCAGGAATGAACATATGAAATATCTTCGGAGTGACCATACTGCATGAGCCTGGCTATAGGAAGTCAATGTAGCAGCAAGCCCAACTTTCTCTCTCTTTCTCTGTCTCTGTCTCTCTTCTCTCTCCTCTTATACTACTCCTGTCCCCAGAGGCAGGTCTCCCCTCTTCCTTTCCCCCTTTTCCCATTCACTTTCTCCCCACCCAATAAAAACCCTCCCCTGAGCTCTGTTGCATGGTATCGTTTTCTCTCTCACTGGTTTTTGTAAATTACAACAGCCACTCTCGTGTTTTCCTCGATAAATCTCAAGTGAGGTTTGTTGTGCGGTGGGATTTTGTGGTATTCCTTGACTGGGGACTGCCCGGAAACCTCTTCCTCATAGCCAGATTCTAGGGATGCTGCGAGACTTGTGGACATCCTCTGCTTTGACGTGTTCACGGGCACCTCAGCCGTTTGTCCTGGTTTTCAGACATAACACTAAGGTTCATTAAGAAACACCCAACAGGATTCCACTACACACCTGCATACTGCTTTTTACATTGTTACATACAGCCACAGTCCCTATTCACAACCCTAGGACGTCCGGTTATAAAAAAAAAAAAAAAAATCACAATTTCACAACATCTTTCTCCTGCTTGTTTCGCCTGAACCCAACTTTCAGTCTCAATTCCCACCTGGCGTTAGTTTGTGTGTCTAGAGTTAACACCAGAGTCTGGTACAACTTTATGGAAAGCTACCAAGTACAAGCCAGAGGCGTGGGAACGCGCGGTAGCTTCTGGGAAATGTAGTTCTGCACTGTTCCACGTCACCAAGATGGTTTCCGCCAACGTTTTTACGAGAGGGATACGTGTTATTCGGAATCTCGCCCTGCCGGCCGTTTTTACGAGAGGGTTACGTTTAACCGAGAGGGTTACGTGTTATTCGTAATCTCTCCCTGCAGACGCGTAAAGCCTATTTAGTGAGTTTGAGATGTCCTTATTATACACGATGGCACACCACCGTCCTTCCTGGTAAAACAGTAAAAGCCGTAGTATTTGAGTCCCGGTCTCTTATTCCCTAACACCACCTAGACAAGCTGGGAAAAGTTCGCGGGAAAAATTGACTAGATCCCGAGACTTCTGGGAAATGTAGTCCACAGTCAAAAGAAGGAAATGGAGAAAGATCCGCTAGTTTAGAGCCCTGGTGGGCAGAGACCTCTGGGCGTGCTGGTAGGAGTGCGCAGGCGCAGGCTTCGCGGCTCGCCATCGTCGCCTTTGTCTGCTGGTGAGTTTGATTTGGGGGTCTGTAGGGCCGTCGTTTTCCTGGGCCCAGACGAGCCAAAGAAGCTGTAGGGGAGGGTTTGCTGCTTCTGCAAGGGCGAGGATGCCCGAAGGGGTGAGAATCGCTTACTGTGACAGCGGAGCTGGGAACTTGAGCGGATGGGGGTTGGGGAGAGCCAGAAGCCGGGGTGGGTTTGCGGGTGGGGTGAGCTTACGTGTGAGGGTGTCCTTTGGTTGGTTTCAAGTTAGAGAGAAACTGAATTCAAGTTAGTGAGAATACACGAACGGGAATACACTTGTCACATTTTAAGAATAACGCCTTGTTCTAGTAAACAGGAAAGGGAAAAAGGTAATTGAGTGAGTTGTTTAAAAGTTTTTTTTTAAATAAAACATGTCAGTACAAAATGAAACCAACGTTCCTTTGAAAAATCTTTTTTTTTGTAACGAAGATTTCCAAAATCTTGCTATTGGGTGCCAACACATCAGGAGGAATTAACTTAGTACTTGGAGAAACTTCAGTCGAGCCTTTTTGAGTAGCCTTTGAGTTTACAGAATAACCCTTGGGAGGTACTTTCCACTGTACAGATTCGGAATAGCTTTAGGAAAGTTGTCCCCACCCTCGGCAGAGAGGTCCAGAAGATATTTAGTACTCAAATACTCAAAGGGCTAGGCTCTTTGCCAAGTTAAGACTCTTAATTTGTTCAGATGTTCCCCATACCGAGTAGCTTTTGTTAAAGTACAGTTTTTCTTTTGCATTTTAGAGAAGTATTTTGCCTTTTTTTTTTTTTTTTTTTTTTTTTTTTTCCTCATTTTTGAGTACTGAGCTTCTTGAATCTTTGGTTGTTTACACAGAATCCACTAAGTTGACTAGGCAGGCCTCTGCTTCCCAAGTACTGGAATGAAAGGCCAGCACCACCATGCCTTGCATGTCACAATTATTTATTTTGGAACAGAATT
>NC_022030.1:22499734-22504068 GCF_000317375.1 Microtus ochrogaster
CTTTTGTTAAAGTACAGTTTTTCTTTTGCATTTTTTATATGTTTTTTGCTTTTTTAATTTTTTTTTTTTTTTTTTTTTTTTTTTTTTTTGGAAAGAGGGTTTCTCTGCATAGCCCTGGTTGTACTGGAACTCACCTTGTTGACTAGGCAGGCCTCTGCTTCCCAAGTACTGGAATGAAAGGCCAGCACCACCATGCCTTGCATGTCACAATTATTTATTTTGGAACAGAATTTCTCTGGGTAGCCTTTGTTGGGCCCTAAAGCCCCACCAAGGAGGAGGTCACCCCAAGAGACACAGCACGGCTGATGCAATAGCAAGAGGAATTTTTATTCTGCCATGGCAGAGGTCCCTCAGCCTCGAGAGGAGAAGGATGCCTGCTTTGTCTATTACAAGCTCTTTTAAAAGGAAAAAACCACAAAATCAGGGAGGGGGTAGTACAGAATCAAAGGGAAAGCCCAAAAATCATTAGTCAACTATTTTGACTAGTTCATACAATGGTCAGCTAACTCTACTTAATCAATGTTATGGCGGTTTCAAGGAGGAACACCTGCAGGTCGTCTCACCCCAGTTCCAGGGTCCGGGTCTATTGAAGAAAGACTACAATGGGGATGGAAAGTACTCAAAGCTCCCGTGCACGCATGATTGGTTACCAGGGTCCTGGTTCCCAGGAAGGGGGGTGCAGTAGTGCTAAGGTGCCTCAAAGTCTTTCACCTGGCTATTCTGGAACTAGCTCTGTAAACCAGTCTGGCCTCAAACTCAGAGATTTGCCTGCTTCTGCCTTCCAAATGCTGGGATTAAAGGCGTGTGTCACCACTAGCCGGCTTGTCGCACTTTTCCCCCCTTGGTTTTTTTCAGACAGGGTTTCTCTGTGTAACAGTTCTGGGTGTCCTGGAACTGCTCTGTAGACTAGGCTGGCTTTGAACTCACAGAGATCTGACTGTCTTTGCCTCCTGACTACTGGGGTTAAAGGCGTGCGCCACCACTACCCAGCTTTCGCATTTATTTTTAAAACATGTTTTTCTTTTTTTTTTTATTTATTAAAGATTTTATTTTTAAAGAGGTGTGTGTGTGTGTGTGTACATGTACCTGTGGGCGCGTGGGCACGTGGGAGTGCTGATGGAAGCCGGAAGAGGCCATCAGATCTCCTGAAGCTGGCGTTACAGCCCTGGGTGAGCAGCCCTGTGTGGCTGCTGGGAGAATGGTACGTGCTCCTGACTGCTGAGCCGGTTTTCCGGCCCATTAGCAAATTTTTCTGTAAGTGAAAGGGCTCGTTCCAGGACAGGTTCCAAAGCCACAGAGAAATCCTGTCTCGAAAAACAAAAAACAAAAAAGAAAGAAAGAAAAAAAAAAAGAAAAAGAAAAAAAAATTTTTAGCCGGTCAGTGCTGGCTCACACCTTTAATCCCAGCACTTGGAGGCAGAAGCAGGCGGATCTCTGTGAGTTCAAGGCCAGCCTGGTCTACAAGAGCTAGTCCAGGACAGGCACCAAAGCTACAGAGAAATCTTGTCTCAAAAAAAAAATAATAATAATAAAAAGAGTCAATGTCACCAATTGGATAAATGAAGAAAAAAGACATTTAAACTAACAAAGAAGACACAGCTTGTTTTAGTGTGTGTTGTATACATCGGCATGTGGGTGTGTGCGTAAGTAATCATGAGTGCACATGTACATGTGTGCATGCGCATGTATTCGGGTGCTGTAGGGTGGAGGCAGATACCAGGCGTCTTGCTCTCCGTTGTGTGAGTCAGGGTATCTCTCACTGAGTGGGCCTCGCTCTCCCGCTGAGCCTGGCTGGCCAGTAAGCTTTGGGGATCCACTTGTCTCTGCCCCTCTGCCATCTGCATACTCAAGACCTAGTGTCTTTCCTGACCTTCTCTCCAGCCCCAGATTGTTCCAAATTATCCCTCAGATATCGCCAAGCCTAGGATTGTGGGATTTACCTTTTTTTTTTTTAACCCCTAAGTACTCCCTTCTACTGTGGTTTTCTGAGAAACAGATTACAGAGGTCTGTTTTTAAGGAGTCTTTTTCTATTTTTTTTTAAACTTTCTTTTTATATATTCTTTGTGTCTTTCATATCACGCATCTCAATCCTGTTCATCTCCCTGCCCCTTCATATCTGCCCTCTGCCCTTGCAACCCCCAATAGAATAAAATTTAAGAAATAAAAAGGGGAAAAAAAATCTTGTTATGGAAGCCACACTGTGACACAGTCACACAAGTAAACCTGTTGCTCCATATAGCTTTACTTGCAAGTGTTCATTGCAAAGAGTCATTGGTCTGGCTCAAGGCCTCTGATTTTTCCTATACTATCAGTGCTGGGCCCTCACCGGGACTCCTCTTGGATATCCTGTTTTTGCCCAGTGTCATGGAGATCCTGCAGCTTTGGGGTCTGGAGGACCAGCCCCTTCACATGCTTCCACAGGTAATAGCTGAGGTGGGTGTTGGGGTGGGCCATCTCATAGTCCTGGTTCTGGGCCTGGGTGGTTGCTGGTTGGTCAGCCACCAGCTGTCCCCTGCCCTCACCACCAGGGTGAGCTCTCCAGTACTGCCCCAGCTAGTTCACCCCTTGAAGCAATGAGCTTGGGGCGGGGCAATTCTCATGTTTCCAGGCTCAGGGTCAGCTCTCCAACACCTGGACCACCAGGACCAGCTCTACTGTGCTGCCCAGGCAAGGTGCAGGGGTCACTGTCCTGAGTGCTGCAGCTGGTGAGGGCAGGGACAGCTCTCCCGATCTTATGACCTCAGGGCCATCTCTCCTACCTGCCACGGGATGGAGTGGGGGGCAATCTTTCACCTGCCCACACCACCAGATGGCAGACGAGGGGCAAGGCCGGGTCTCCCATGCTCATATTCTCTGGGTAATTCACTGGTACCCATCAGTAGCTCTGCTGTGCTGCCCATTGGAGGTGCAAATCCACCTTCCTGAGTGCTGCAGCTGGTAAGGGGAAGGGTTGGTTCCCTTGCCCTCTCCATCACATGGCAAGCAAGAGGGTGTGGCCAGCTGTTCCACTCACTCACTCACTCACTCAGGGGCAGTTCTACGTTGGTGCTCAGCAGCTGGTTAGGGGGAGGGTCGGCTCTCTGGTCTGCCGCATGTGTCAAGGGGTAAAGGGGGCATCTCTCCCCACCCATGCCACCACATGACAGGTGAGTAGTGGGGACAGCTCTCCCATGCTCACAACTTTGAGGTGGACTCACCCACACCTCCACCAATAGGGTGGGCTCTTTTGTGTTGCCCAGGTGAGATGCAGAGCCTGCTTTCTCCTGAGCAGTGCAGCTCTCCTACCCACCTCGGGCATAGAGGGGTGGGAGATGAGGCATCTCTTTCCTGCCCATGCCATTATATGGCAGATGAGGGGCAGGGCCAGATCTCTCATGCTCCAATTTTCAGGGCTGGCTCATCCATGCCTGCATGCAGGGTCAATCTGTTGTGCTGCCCGGGTGAGGTGTAGGACCCTTTCTCCTGAGTGCTTCAGCCAGTGAGTGGTGGGACCAACTTGTCCAGCCCTAGTCTCTTGTCCTTTGGTGGTTTCAGGAGTCATGGACATCAACAGAGACCGCAGCTGCGTCTGCGTCAGAGACATGAACCCAGACATGGGCCTGACATTGGCAAGCAAGCCATCCATCTCTGCCCACTCCTCACTTCTTTTCCTCTTCAGATGTGCCTCTGTCCTCTGCACACAGGATATGACCATTCTGCCCTTCTCTTTTTTCCCATACCACACTATACATTTGCTCACTATTGCTTCCTCATCACAAGGAGACTGTAATTGTGGCCAACTGCCTGGCACCTCCTGGTTGGTGAGAAGGTGTTGCTGGAGTCCCCTCGTGGACTAGGGCTAGAAAGCCTGGGTTGCATTTGATTGAGTTCTGCCTGCCCCAGTTATATGGTGTGGGGCAGATGTGTGGCTGGCGTCCTCTCATGCAGGCTGGGGCTCTACGTTTTTAATCCGTGTGTCCAGCGGTCTAGTGAATGGCTCCATTTGGAGGTTTCAGAAGACCTTCAACCTGACTGTCCTGAAACTCAGTGTGTAGAGCAGGCTGGCCTGGAACTTGGAATGTAGGAGAACAAACAAGCCTTGTGTTGCCATACACCACTCCAAGCAGAATTCCTCATAGCACAGGATCGATAAATGTTTGCTAAATTCAGGATGTGCATATAATTACAGAAGCCTAAATTACATTTAATTTCTCCAAGAGTTACTAAACCTAGGTAAAATATTAGACCTGAAAAGGTTTTAAGAGCTGAGTTGTTAGTATTATCCAAATAATTTCCTGTATGTTTTGTTTGTATTGTTCATGGTTGATAACTTTTTTTTTTCCTTTGGTTTTTT
>NC_022030.1:22504353-22509192 GCF_000317375.1 Microtus ochrogaster
TCTCTCTGTCTGTCTCTCTCTCTCTCTCTCTCTCTCTCTCTCTCTCTCTCTGTCTGTCTGTCTCTCTCTCTCTGTGTGTGTGTGTGTGTGTGTGTGTGTTTGGATATTTTGCCTGATTGGATAGATGAGTACAACATGTGCTTGTCTGGTGTCTTTTGGAGGTCAGAAAAAGATGTCACATTCTGTGCATCTGGAATTACAGATGATTGTGAGCTACCATATGGGTTCTGGGAACCAAACTTGGGACCCCTGCAAGAGCAGGAAGTAGTCTTAACCACTGAGCTTCCTCCACAGAAGAAGATTATCTGCAGCCTTTTCTCTCTCTCTCCCTCCCTCCCTCCTTCCCTCCTTCCCTCCCTTCCTCCTTTCCTCCTTTCCTTTGTTTTCTTTCTTTTGAGATTTTAAAACTGATTTTTATTTTATATGTATGGGTGTAATTGTTTTTTTCTTTTTTTGTTTTTTACTCTTTGGGGGCCTATCACCCAGCTCCCAAATAAATATGAATGCCTGGCCTTAGCTTGGCTTATTTCTAGCCATTTTCTTAACTTAGATTATCCCATCTACCTTTTGCCTCTAAGCCTTTACTTTTCCCTATTCTATATCTTTCTTCCAATTACTCTGTGGCTGGTTGTGTCCTGGGTGGCTGGCCCCTGCCATCCTCTTTTTCTTTTCTCTCTCCTCCTCCTCCTCATCTACTTCAGTCTCTCTGCCTGCCAGCCCCACCCATTTCTCTCTCCTGTTCAGCTATTGTATTGGCTGTTCTGCTTCTTACCAGACCAATCAGGTGTTTTAGGCAGGCAAAGTAACACAGCTTCACAGAGTTACACAAATGTAGCATAAAATAATGCAACACATCTTTGTATCATTAAATAAATATTCCACAACATAAATGGTTGTAACATATCTTAAACTAATATTCCACAACATGCGGGTTTTTGCCTGCACGTCTGTCTATGTATCATATGCATACAGTACGCACAGAGGCCAGAAGAGGACACTCAATCTTATAGACCTGAAGTTCTGTTGGTTTGTGAGCTGTCCTGCGGGTGCTGGGAACTGAACCTGGGTCCTCCAAAAGAGCAGCCATTGTTCTTAACTGCTGAGCCATCTTTCAAGCCCCCTTTCTATTTTGGGCTCAAGATGGGGTCTCACTGTGTAATTCTGGCTGTCTGGAACTCACTTTGTAGACCAGGCTGGCCTCAAATTTATAGAAATGTGCCTGCCTCTGACTCCTGATTAAAAGTGTGTGCTACTACTCCCAGCCCCTCTAACTTTTTAAAGACAGTTTTCACGTAGCACAGGCTGGAACTCACTATGTAACTGACCTTGAACTTCTGCTCCTTCAGCCTCTGTTGCCTGAGTACCTGTACCAGTTTATAATCTCTCTTTTTCCAATTGTGTGTGTGTTGTGCATGTGTTTTTTATGTCTGTTGACATATTGGTGGTGGAAGGGCGTGTACACACGAGTGTGCCTGCATGTGGGTGGGTCCTAACTGATGTTAGGAATCACCTTCCATCTATTTTGTTTTTTTGAGACAGGGTTTCTCTGTAGCTTTGGAGCCTGTCCTAGAACTTACTCTGTAGACCAGGCTGGCCTTGAACTCGCAGAGATCTGCCTGCCTCTTCCTCCCCAGTACTGGGATTAAAGGTGTGTGCCACGACTTCCCAGCTCCCTCCATCTACTTTTTACTTTACTTATTAAGGCATTTTTTCTCCGCCACACTCAGAGCGCCTATGGCTAGTACTACTAGCCAGCTTGCTCTCAGGGTTCCTTCTCTGCCCTCTGACAATGGATCCTAGGGAGCCAAACACCTATCTTCATGCTTGCTGTTACAAATACCTTAACCACTGAGCCATTTCTCTGGCCTTCTATTTACTTTTTTGAAACAGGTAGCCTAGTCTTTTCTCAAATCTCCATCTTCTTGCCTTGATTTCCAAGTTGCTAGTACTGGAAACACATGTTCCCACTCCTGCCTTAAACCTGTTGCGGGGGTTGGGGGGGAAGATAAGACAGTAGTTTGCCTTCATTTGGGAGCGAGGCCACCTGTGACAGCTGCCCAGACATCATGGTGAGATGGCAGTTTGGGCAACCTCAGAAAAGTCGGTGTCATAGTTTCTCTGTATAACTTAAATTCTGAAAATGAAATACCTTGTGTTACCCACGTCCGAAGTACCTTTTGGTTTTAGGCAGAAGTTTGGGTTTATCCTGAATGCAAACTGTCAACGCTCTTGCCCTTTGCTGTGGGCCTGAACGCACCGAGGCTCCTAGACGCACAGAACTTGGTTTGTTTTCGCAGGCCAGCGGAGCGGAAGTTTGCCTGCCCTTCAAACCTCTAGTGAGTTCTGAGGCCTCAGCCTGACTTACGGCTGCTGCTTTGATTTCCAGAGATATCAGCGTCCTGGAGCACTTTCTCTTTGCAAGTTTAGAGTCTATGCTTCAAACAGAAATGGTGGGTGGTTGAGAAGTTAAGTCTGCAGGTGAGTGGAAGCCTTGTATAATGTTCACTGTCCTGGGTACAGTGAGGCTTTGCAACCGCCTATGGGTTTTTAGTTGTTGTTGTTGTTTTCAATCAGCTCAGTCCCATTTGGAGGGACGATTGCTGAAAATCCTTTAGACAGGTCAGTGATCCAGGCCCTACTTTCCTTTCCTCACCCTCTACAGGATTGGTTGCTCTTCTAACTTCTCTGCTGCATGCCAGCCCCCCTCCTTCACTTCCAGGCCTAATTTTAATGGCTGCTCCTGTACCTCCAACTCTCGTCTCCACAGGCTCCTGCACTCGTGTGCACATCCACACACTAACACGTTTAAGACAAACAGCAAACCCTACAGAGCATGCAGGTCTTTTCCCTTGTTTTAACTCCCTGACCAACACCCCATGCAGCTATTTGAGTGGCGTTGCCATAGTGTGCTAGATATTCTGTGTAACCTAAAAGGATTTAACTGTAGGAGGACATGCATAGATTGTCTGCAGGGATGCCCTGTGGATGCCCAGGGATGGCTTGGTAGCCAGCTGTTTTTGCTCAGTCTTTCCTTACCCTGAACTACAAATCGGCAACCACATAAGTTACTTTTTTTTTCTTTTTCTTTTTTTTTTTTTTTTTTTTTTTTTTTTTTTTTTTTTTTTTTTTTTTTTTTTTTTTTTTTTTTTGGTTTTTTGAGACAGGGTTTCTCTGTAGCTTTGGTGCCTGTCCTGGAACTAGCTCTTGTAGAGCAGGCTGGTCTCGAACTCACAGAGATCCGCCTGCTTCTGCCTCCCGAGTGCTAAAGGCATGCGCCACCACCACCCGGCTCACATAAGTTACTTTTTATTGTTGTTGAGACAGGGTTTCAATATGTATCCTTTGTTGTCCTCAAACTTGCTGTGTAGCTCAGGCTAGCCCCTAACTCACAGAGATTGAGTGCTGGGATTAAGAATTAATTGACTCCTACACGTGGTCCTCTGACTCCCACACACCAGTGCACGCGCACCGGCTCAGCACACAGCACAGAGTGAATATGTGCCTCCTTGTTCCTTCCTTGTTACTTTCATGAACAGTTTTGCAGCAACGTGCTTTATCTAGCATGGCTTCTTTGAATGGGATTTCTCTGGATTGGATGAGCCTGTTCTTGTGTTGAGCACGTGCAGAATTTCGGAAAGCTTTCTTTATTCTGTTCCGTTGTTTCTAGGTTGTTTTTCACACTCATTTGATACTTTTCAGACCGCCTAGATCTTATTACTGATGCACTAATTTTCCAGCCATTACTCTAGATCCCTTGGATCCTTCCACCCTTCTACTTGTCTCTTGCTTTATGTGTGTGTGCTAATGTGTTAAATCTTTTTGAAAAATATTAATTTTAGGCCGGGTGGTGGTGGCGCATGCCTGTAATCCCAGCACTCGGGAGGCAAAGGCAGGCGGATCTCTGTGAGTTCGAGGCCAGCCTGGTCTACAAGGGGAGTTCCAGGATAGGCTCCAAAGCTACAGAGAAACCCTGTCTCGAAAAACCAAAAAAAAAATTTAATTTTATTAATTATTATTAGTGTGTGTTTGTATACAGGCATACTTCTATGGTATGTTTGGAGGTCAGAACGCAAGCCTGTGGAGTCTCCTTCCACAGAGCTCTGGGGCTCAAACTCTAGATGTCAAGCTTGAGTATCAAGCAATTTATCAGTCGATCTCATTTGGGTCTAATTTGTTATAATCTTAAACGTATACGGCATTGTGTTTTCTTTTAACTTTTTATAATATTAGCTATAGTGTTTATTTGTTTATCTTCAGTGGAAGGGGTCTGTCTTAGTCAGTGTTCTCTTGTGTGAAGAGGCATCATGACCAAGGCAACTCTGTAAAAGAAAGAGTGCAGTTGTGGGCTTGCTTACAGCATCAGAGGGCTAGTCCATCATTCCCATGTAAGGGCCCGATGGAGGCACGGTGTGTTCATGGTGCCGGAGCAGTAGCTGAGAGCTGCGTTCTGTCTCCAATCAGAGCGAACACTGGGCCTGCTGTGGGGCGTTTGAAACCTCAAAGTCTGCTCCTCCTCCAACAAGGCCACACCTCCTAATCCTTCTCAAACCATGCCGCTCTCTGAGTGGCTAAGCATTTGAATATATGGGCCTATGAGGGCTGTTCCCATTCCCGCACCACAGGACTAAACCCAGGGTTTCTTAAGTTCGGAATCTTCAGCTGCCCAAGTGCTGAGAATACTTTTTCTTGATATTTACCTTCCAGGTCTTTCCACTGATCAAAGCTGCATTATGGGAGTAGGGATGCAGCTCAGTTTGTGGGTTCCTTGCTTACATGGACCTTTGTAGTCCTGCCTTTGATCCTGGCACCCTGTAAATCCTGCAGATTGGCACATGCCTG
>NC_022030.1:22509367-22513923 GCF_000317375.1 Microtus ochrogaster
GGCACCCTGTAAATCCTGCAGATTGGCACATGCCTGCCTTTGATCCCGGCACCCTGTAAATCCTGCAGATTGGCACATGCCTGGCACAGGCAGGAGGAGTGGAAGCTATCAGTCATCCTCAGCTACATGGTGATTTTGGGGCATCCTAGTTTACATGAGACCCTCAAAAAGAATCGTGTCAGCTGTTAAGAGCAGGTGTTGCTCCTTCTTAGAACCCTCACTGGGTGGCTCACAAAGCCTATAACTACCTTCCAGGATTTGATGCTTTTGACCTCCGCAGGAACCAGCACTCATGTGCTCATATGTACCCCACATACACAGACACATAGATACAAGTTAAGTCTTTAAAAAGCTGAATAGATGAGAGCAAGAGTTGAGGGTATTAGCTATTCATCTATATTCATAAATATCTACTCTTCCCAAATTATAGTTTATAGTTATCTAGTTATAATTTTTTCTTTTTTAATAACTTTATTTATTTATTATTTTTGGGTTTTTTGAGACAGGGTTTCTCTGTAGCTTTGGAGCCTGTCCTGAAACTAGCTCTTGTACACCAGGCTGGCCTTGAACTCACAGAGATCTGCCTGCCTCTGCCTTCTGAGTCCTGGGATTAAAGGTGTGCTCCACCCCCACCTGGCTTTGGTTATAATTTTTGGCAGGAGGTCTCTGTCTGTAGTCCAGGCTCCCTGGAGTTAGCTCAAGCTAACTTTGGACATGGCTGGCTTTTAAACATGTGGCGCTCCTTCTGCCCTTGTCCCCCGTTGCTGAGGCTGCATATGTGACTGTATAATCTTTGGTTGAGATCTGTCTCAGGTTAATTTTGTCTCTGCCTGACACCTTATTTGCAGTCTTTCTGGTCAGGCTAGTTCAGCGCTCTCTGAGCCTTCAGTTGCCCACTGGGGTTTAGTGTTCATCCCTCCATGCCCTTAGTCCTTTTTATTACCATTTTAGTGGGATTTCAAGAAAACATAGAGAAAAATGCATTTAAAAAATATTGTTAGCCAGGAATGGTGGTGCACGCCTTTAATCCAGCACTCTGGAGGCAGAGGCAGGCGGATCTCTGTGCATTTAGAGGCCAGCCTGGTCTACAAACCGAGTTCCAGGATGGCCAGGATTGTTATACAGAGAAACCCTAACTCGAAAAACAAAGCAAAACAATATATTTATTTATTTATTACACATTATATATATTTATTATATCTATTGTTTATTTTTCACCCTGTCATCGTATGCACTATCAGTCTTAGGTGTTTGTCCTGGTGGTTGTCTAGGCTTTTAATGTTTTCTCTTATTTTACTTACTGACGATGTGTGCAAGGTACATTGAAAACAGTTAAAACTGTGCATATCTGGAAACGTTACTGTGTTTCTGCGTTCGTATGAAAAGACTAGACTTCAAGAGTTTAGGTTTTTTGTCTTTGAGTTAGTTTTTTACCTTTCTTCTTCCGTTTCTCCCTTTCTCTCTCCCCCTTTCTTCTTTCCTCTTCTTTCCTTCTTTTTCTCTCTCTCCTTTTTTTTTCTTCCTTCCTTTCTTTTTTTTCCCAAGACAGCCCTGGCTCATCCTAGAACTTTCTCTGTAGCCCAGGCTGGCCACAGATTCAGAGATCTGCCTGCCCCTGCCTCCCAAGTGCTGGGATTAATGGCATGTGCCACCACCTTCTGAATGTTAGCTTTGTGTTTAAGGAAGAGTCTCATCTGTTCTGTAGCCAGGTTGGCCTGGAATTCACTATCTAACCCATGTTGGTCCTAACCGTCAGTGTCCCAAGCTCTGGGTCATGTGACCTACCAGGTGTGACTTAAATAGGTTTTTTTGTAATAGCACTTTTCTGCAGTTTTGTTAGTAAACATGGGAGAATTCACAGTTTGTTAAGGACGTTAATGATAAGGTAAATTATTGGGTACTTACTACATTCTAGACACCAGCGGTTTTACTCTTGTTAATTCTTTTAGTAACTTTTTGTTGTTGTCTTTTAGAAGCAGCCTCTGGTGTTTCTGCACAGACAAGGACACAGGATGAAAGACTTGCAAGTTAAGTCCCATCTTTTTCTATAGAAATAGACTAAAATTTTTTTTGGAAGACCTAGGATACAGAGTATTTTCCTCTGGGCACAGACATTGCATGTGGGGCTCAGCTGAAGAAAAGGTGAACTGTAATTTCTCCACATTCATCATTTACTTGTGCCAGTAAGAGCAACTGTAAGAAAGAACCATTAACATAAAGGCGGTGCTGTACTTCTGTCCCTTGTCACCCCATCTCAGGCCACTCGCGTAAACAGTCTCTCGTTATATATCCAGCTTCCATCCTATCTCAGTAGACGCTAGGAGAAAACCCTTGTGCGTGACAGAATGTTGGAAAGTCTTCATCCAGAGTCAGAGCTTCTGTGTGATGGACTCGATCCTGGAGAGAAACTTTATGAATGTAACGAATGTAGAAAAACCTTTAGCCTGAAAGAAAGCTTTGTAGAGCATAAGAAAATGCACAGTGGAGAGAACTCACATGAATGTACAGAATGTGGCAAAGCGTTTTCTCGAGTCTCATCACTTACTCTACATATGAGAAGTCACGCACGGAGGAAATCACATAAACGTGGAAAAGCCTTCAGCCAGAGAGGAAACCTCCTTTCTCCTCAGAAGCAACATGCTGAAGAGAATACCTCCATTCAAATGACAGCCCCTGTCAGAAATCAGAGAAGCACGGGGAACAAACCATTTGCGTGTAAGGAATGTGGGAAAGCTTTTAATGGCAAAGCATATCTCAAAGAGCATGAGAAAATTCATACAGGAGAGAAGCCATTTGAATGCAGTCAGTGTGGAAGAGCCTTCAGCCAGAAGCAGTACCTCCTGAAACATCAGAACGTCCACAGCGGAAAGAAACCTTTTAAATGTAACGAGTGCGGTAAGGCTTTTAGCCAGAAAGAGAACCTCATTATCCACCAGAGAATCCACACCGGAGAGAAACCCTACGAATGCAAAGGGTGTGGGAAGGCCTTCATTCAGAAGTCAAGCCTCATCAGACACCAGAGAAGTCACACTGGAGAGAAACCGTACACATGTAAGGAGTGTGGGAAAGCCTTCAGTGGCAAATCCAACCTCACCGAGCATGAGAAAATCCATATCGGAGAGAAGCCCTACAAATGCAACGAATGCGGGACAATTTTCCGGCAGAAGCAGTATCTCATCAAACATCACAACATCCATACCGGCGAGAAACCCTACGAATGTAATAAGTGCGGAAAAGCCTTTTCTCGGATTACGTCACTCATAGTGCACGTGAGAATTCATACAGGTGATAAACCCTATGAATGTAAAATCTGTGGGAAGGCCTTCTGTCAGAGCTCCTCTCTCACAGTGCATATGAGGAGCCATACGGGCGAGAAGCCCTACGGCTGTAACGAGTGTGGGAAGGCCTTTTCTCAGTTCTCAACCCTTGCTTTACACATGAGAATCCACACTGGTGAAAAGCCGTACCAGTGTAGTGAGTGTGGGAAGGCTTTCAGCCAGAAGTCACACCACATCAGACACCAGAGAATTCATATTCATTAAAGCTCTATAAATGCCTTAGATTTAGGAACACTTGAGCAGAATGTATGGTTCGTAATATATCAAAAGATTTATCTTACATTAAAGTTACACAAATATAGGCAATCCTTCTATAGTGACTCAAAACTTAAATGTAAAGATATTTAATAAGATGTATCACAGTTTTATATACTTTACAGGCTCTCACAATAAAAGTTATTAGTATAATATTTTTTGTTTTGTTTTTTTTTTTTTCTCTGTAGCTTTGGAGCCTGTCCTGGAACTCACTTTGTAGACCAGGCTGGCCTCGAATTCACAGAGATCCATCTATCTCTGCTTCCCAAGTGCTGGGATTCAAGTTGTGCACCACCACCACCCAGCTCAGTGCTATAATATACCCCCTTCTCATTGAACTTAGAGTCCAGTGACTCCATGTACTACGGTCACAGAAAGTTTATCAAATGTATTAAGATAATATGAGCAATACAAGTTTTAAAATTAAGAGGTAAAAATACTTTTGACATATGCTTTTCTATATGGGTCATTTGTAAAAACCACTTTTCAAAGAAGACATTTTGGGACAGGGTCTCCCTGTGTAGATAGCCCAGGGTGACCTTAAACTCACTACATAGCCCAAGTTGGCCTCAAGTTTCTGGTGATTTGGTTACTCAGCCTCCCAGTGCTGCAATTACAGATATCCCTCACCATGCCAACTCACAAGTCTTTGTTGATAGAAGTGTATAAAGTTGAGGCCATGACAGAATATTGAATCTAGAAATATGAATGAATTCATGGAGGATTGGTATTTGATTCTGGCAGTATCCCAGATCGGTACAAAAATCATGGATGACTTAAAAAATAATCTCAGGATAATCAGCTTTTGTGTGGGAAAATAATAGATCTCTGAAGTCTTCATTTATTAAAGTATTTCATAGGATCCAGTGTCTTTGCAGAAAGGAAGGCCTTGTTTAAGAACTTCCTAAGTGGATGGTTTCTGATACTTGAGTAGGAAAGAAATTCTAGAATCTTCAGGTGTTG
>NC_022030.1:22514228-22515562 GCF_000317375.1 Microtus ochrogaster
GAGCTGTGTACCAGTCAGTCTGCTCATTACAGCATGAGTTACGGTAGCAAAAATCAGGCACAGGTATTTGTTGCTTATGAAGTAGATGAATAAAATGTAACAGTCATACAGTAGAATATTCCAGCAGCTAGGCACAACTGGTTAAATTTATGTGTTAACAGCAAAAGAAATCGGCATGAAGAAAATTGAATTGATAGATATATTGTGATGATTCCTGTGTAAATTTGAATAAAACCAACTTGTCAACACTGGTACTAAGCATTGCCTATGGAAACACTTTTCTCTAAAACTAGAATTGGGAGGATATGTATCCAGTTCCCCAAAAGTGGCCATTGCTGTTAAGAATGGAGTTCTGTAGAAGTGAAATGTAACAAAGCAGGGTGATTATATGCTACTCCAGGTTTATATCTAAATATCTACTTTTCATTAAAAATAAAGGTTCCGAATAAATGTAACATTGATAGTTCTACGTTGTGGCAACATATATTGTGTGCTATTTTTCTTAGGAAGATAGCTATGAATGAGATACATATTACAAGAGTCCCCATGGTGTGTGTGGATACATCCCACGGTACATATTACAAGAGTCCCCATGGTGTGTGTGGGATACATCCCACGGTCCCTGGTGGACACCTGAAGTATAATGTTAACTGTTAGCTTTTCCTTTGTACATATGTGCTGGTGGTGAAGCTTATTAGTACCACAGGAGTCCAACAGCAACTTTTACACAGCATTGTAACCGCAGCTTCTGACTTTCCCCCCTTATTGAGAACATTCGTGTCTTCACGGAAGCACAAGTTCACTTGCGCATCAATGTTCTTGGGCTTTGGAGCCATTGCTGAGTGAAGAAAGTGTTCTGTGTAGTTTCTGTCCACTGATTGGACCCAGACGAATAAAATTTGGAGAAGTCCTGCCCTGATCTGGTTGTTTTCTTGTGATATGGGGTTGGTCCTTTTGCTGGGGCCTGGATATTTTGGTGCTCTAGACCATGCCAAGAGATTGGTGATTCTGTCCTTAGGCGTGGTGAGTTGGAAGTGATGTCATAGTAACCATGACTGACTGGAGCAGGAAAAATCGAAAGCCTGTAGAATGTCATCAACTTTCATTCTCCCGTTTGTCTGACTATATTAAAACTAGAATTTGACCTTTATATGCCCCCTCCCATCCCTTATCTTTCTAAAACACACAAGGCTAACTTTGAATTCATACCAGTTCTCCTGCCTCAGTCTCGGATTACAAGGGTCAGCCATTATGCTAGACCTCACACTTGGTCATATGTCTTAGGTGTAAGGTAACTCAAGAGAAGGGGTAACATGCCTTCAGCTTTTTTTTTT
>NC_022030.1:22515856-22517528 GCF_000317375.1 Microtus ochrogaster
TGCTCTAAACTGGCTTCATGCTTTATTCCATTCCCTGAATAGTAACTTCCATGAGTGATTTTCCTTAGGATTGGGGAAAAAAAATGCAAAGGACCTACAGCCTGATCCAGGAGAACAAACGAGAGATCCCTTACCTAGTTTCTAAAAGTTAGGTGGAATACCCAACTCTTGAAAGCTCAAATCTTAGGAGAAAGGTTGTTTATGGCCACTCTAGAGAAGGTAGAGATTGGGACTACTCGGAAAATGAGCAATAAATGGGCTCTTCCTGCCCAATTCAAACTACCAGTCCAGTCGTTACACCCGCAATTCATTCTCTCTCTGCTTTTATCCGGGATAGAGCACAATGGTGGTTCTGAGACAGCCTTGGCTGACCTTGAGATCCATCTGCTCTGTCTCCTGAATGCTGGAATTAAGGACGTATACCACTGTGTTTGGCCCACATTTTCTTCTAGGGAAAGGTGTGGGGGACGGGGTCTATTATAACCTAGGTTGTTCTTGAACCTGCTACATAGCCAGGAATAACCTTGAAAATTGGATCCTCTGTCTGCTCTTCCCAAGTTCTGGGATTTCAGACGTGCCCTAGTATGCACGAATTCTAGGTAAGTACCATACAGATGATCAGCATTCCAGCTGTCAAACCCACGTTCACATTTGTTCAGGCCCCTTAGGTGTACTCCCATGAAGAAACCCATGTTGGGCTGGAGAGATGGCTCAGCGGTTAAGAGCATTGTCTGCTCTTCCAAAGGTTCTGAGTTCAATTCCCAGCAACCACATGGTGGCTCACGACCATCTGTAATGAGGTCTGGTACCCTCTTCTGGCTAACTGTATAAATAATAAATAAATATTTAAAAAAAAGAAACCCATGTGAGTCTAATTCACCTTGCCTAGAGAGGCCATATTTGGGAGAATGTTCTGCTTTGCAATGTAGCTAAAGACAGACATGGTATCACACACAAGGGGTGAGACTGGAGCCTCAAATTCTTTTCAGCCAGTATTAGTCCATTCATGAGGGCAAAGCTGTTGCAAGGAGGGGTACTTGTTTGTCCCGGCCACCCAGAACTGAAATAACCACATAGAATCTGTATTAATTAAAACACTGGCCCATTAGCTCTAGCTTTTTATTGGCTAATTCATATTAATTTAACCCATTTCTATTAATCTGTATACCACCACATGGCAATGGCTTACCAGGTAAAATTCCTAGCATCTGCCTCAGGTGGATCCATGGCATCTCTCTGACTCCGCCCTTCTTCCTCCCAGCATTCATTTCCATCTTCCTCTCCTACCTAAGTTCTGCCCTATCAACAGGCAAGACAGCTTATTCATTAACCAAGAAAAGCAACACACAGAAGGACCTCCCACACCACAGAGCTCTCCTGGTATGTCAGGGTGTCTGTCCCAGCAGACAGGCTCAAGTATGTAATCCTGGCTGACCTGGAACTTCCTTTGTCCAGGCTGGCCTCAGGCTCATAGAGATCTACCTATCTCTGCCTCCTGAGTGCTGGGATATAAGGCATATATCACCATGCCTTGCTATGGTCCAATTCTTAACGCTTGCTTTTGAAAACTAAAATTACACCATATTTATAAGGGGATACATTCAAATCACAGCAAAGTGCAACTGATTTTGTAGCCTGCAAATTTGGCAATTTATTTTTTAAAGATTTATTA